>NC_141922.1:13890833-14204166 GCF_057802395.1 Ceratotherium simum simum
TGGCCATGCAGTCTATATCACAGATACTCTGCCAGGGTTGTATGAAAGCAGCTATAGACGATACATCAACAAATGAGTGTGGCTGTCTTTCAACAAAACTTTACTTGCAAAAAAAAAGGTAGCAGGCCAGATTTTGCCTGTGGGCTGTAGTCTGTCAATCCCTGACCTAAAGGAAAAAGTCTAGGAAAGAGGTCTCCTGTGGGTATAAAAATGGAACAGCTAAGGTGGTGAATTACTGAATTAGATTTGGAGGGATCCTATAGTCTAAGACAGAAATTCAGATCTAGAAGGAACCTTAGAATTCACTGTGTCCAAGGGCTCTAAACCTGGATAGATGGACTGAAGACCAGCAGTATTCAGGAAGCACTGAGGGTGTTGGGTCTATGGGGCTTATGTCAACATCTCTTAAAGAAAATAGGTGAACTTTGAAAAAGGCTGCTTTCCTAGCAAAATCGAGAGTAAAGCTTAATGAATGTTCTTGGTTAAAGAGTTCTGTAAAAGTTGGAGTGAAAGCATATTGTGGGGGCCTCCTTGGTTATATGAATGGCCTTCAGAGAAACTATAAGTCTCCTGTGATTATTTGCAGAATCATTTGTAGACGTGTGTGTATCTGATCACTCCCCCACCTCGCCCCCACCTGGAGAGAAACAGCATAACTCAGTAAGTGAAGACATGGGTGTTGGACTCCCACCTGGGTGGGGATATGGTTCCTCCAGTGGTTAACTCTGTTACACAGAGCATGTTGCTCGACCTCTCTTAGTCTGCGTATCTATAAAATGGAACAAAATAACCAACATGTTGGGGGCTATTGTTCTGAGAATTGAATGAGCTGATAGGTAATAAATCATTGTGCACAGAGCCCGCCAAGTAGGATAAGAATGAAAGCAAAGTCTAGCCCTCTCACAGAGAGTACAGTTGAGGGGTTAAGCTCACGGCCTCTGGAGACAGGCACTTGCATCTCATTTTCTTCATTTGCAAAAAAATGGGTAAAAAAGTGTACCCACCTCACTGGCCTACTGTGAGGATAAACTGAGATGTTGCTTATGAAGAGTTTAAAGAATGCCTGAAATATAGTAGGTATTCTTTAAGTTTAAAATTTATAGAGATGTGCAAACTGAGGTCCAAGAGATTAAGGGATTTGCCCAAAGTCACACTGCTTCTTGGAAATGTTTTGATCTTGGAAGAGAGAATGGTAGAAAGTTTAATTCTAAAACACTGCTGTTGTCTCCACATCAAATTAAAGAAAATGTCTTATAAATGATAAATATTTCTATAATGTTTATCAGATGCCAACAGTATTCTAAGTGCATTCATTTATATTCCATTCATCTTCTCAACAGCTGTCTAAGGTAAGTTCTATTATTATTCCCATTTCTCATCTGTGGAAATCAAGGCGCAATGAGGTTAAAGAACTTTCTCGGGTGACACGGTAGTAAATGGCAGAGTTGAGATTTAAACACAGGCATTTTGCTGTACTGCCTCTCAAAGAACCTTATTAAGTTGAGACAGAAGAATAGTGGAGGATAATGAGGAAAGGCTAATGTGTATGCATGGGTATGTCACACCTCCACACATCTGAGAATTGAGGACAGGACCCCAAATCCCTAATCAGAAGGCCTTGCAGTAAGAGATGCATCTGATTCAATAAGGTTGTCTAATTATTCAGCATTTGTCTAATATCCACCTTCTCAATGAAGGCTGAACTGCATCCCTCTTCATCCCCACTGACTTACTCTCTCCCTATTGCGTGTTCCCATTGCTCTCTTGTCCAGACTTCTGTTATAGCATCCACGCACATTATTAAGTGTGTCAGATTACCTACTCTCTATCTTATTTCTAAGTCCTTGAGGGTGGGAGCTCTGTCTTATCTGTCTTTGGATTTTCCAGACCCAGCACAGTCCCTGGCACAGCATAAGCACCTGATCCATTTTTGCTGACTGAATAAACAAATTCACAAGGAAATGAATGAGGGCTCTTTAGGGAAAGGAAGGGGGTGGGTTCATAGGCCTTGATAAGACACAAGGAAAATCCAAGACTTTGTTGTAACGAACTTCTCAGCAGCCTAATGAAGCTACTGCATGACTCCCGCCCCAGCTGGATGTCGAAATGAAAGCCAACACGAACCCGAGTTCTGTTAAGAATAACACCTACGAGATAGCAATGTTTGAAATAAGCCTGTCTCTGGAAAGGTTCCTGAGCCTTGTAATTTTACTTTTATAGTCATGGCCCCAGCATGTTTGACTTTTCAAATCCCCTCACTGAGATCCAAGGGTCTGTTTATAAAAGTCATATCTTAAACTTGTTCCTCTGTGAGGCACTAGTGGGATTTGTATGCCTCTGTATAAATTGGTCCCCTGGAGCGACATTGCATTCTGCTCCTCGCAGGGTTTCTCTGTTCAGTGGAATGGGAAGAGAAAGCAAACAGTATCGTACACAGTTGGTCATAAATGTCTCGTGGGAACCAAAGCCCTCTTATTATGTTATAAAAATAACAATAACAACAGTAATAATAACAGCCTCAAGCAGCTGTCATCCAAGAGGTAATTGCAAGTAGAGACTTATTAGGAGAAATCAGATTAGTATCAGAGGTGTAATAGGATGTTTTAAGTGGTGTTCTAGGCAGTAGACAGGAGACAGGGACATTGGAAACAGGATTGGAAAGCAAAGAAACAGGTTGTAACACAAAGTGAAAGGACTCAGGACCTATTTCAGCGTCCAGGAAGGGCTACCAGGAGGTCAAGTTTATTGGATTCCAATGTGGTCTGGTTAAGATATTTAGGACCAGACCAGAGTCCTGTCACCACAAAAACATTATAGTGGCTTTATCATGTGCTCACTTGGCTAGGCTAAACTAAGTTTCCCAGAAGTCTTTTTCTGGTGAATGTGGACCCAACAGAGAGTCTTATGCAAGTTTTGAAGGGTGTCAGTACCATATTGTAGATTACACAGGATGTCCCTTATCTGCTGGCTCACCTTGTCAGCGTGAGGCAGTAGTTGGGCTGACAATGGTTTCAGCTTCCCCTGGTTCCTTCCAAGCTTAGTCCTCTCCTGGGCCAGATGTCTGTGTTTAGCTCTGTGATGAAAGGCATCAGCATTTTCTGCAGGACACCCATACCATCAAGGTCAGAGGCAGCTAGAACTGACGTGGACTTCAGCCCATCTTTCTTGTGTTCCCACTTGTGCTTGTGGCTGCCAGCTTACTCTTGTTCTCCTCCACATCACATTCATTTTCTCTCCCCAATGTCTGCCTTGTGGGCTTCAAGGTCCAGCATTAGATGCAAGGACAATAGCCTTACAGAGACTATTTCACCAGCTGCACAATTGGACAACGTCAAATCCCTGTAACAAATCCCTTATTATGTACGTATTTACACTACATAGTGGTTCTGCTTTTCTGATTGAACACTGACTGATACACACATCTTCAATAGAATGGAAAGAACCCGAGCTGTGGACCAGACAGACAGACCTGAGTTCAAATCCCACTCTTGCCACTCCTATTTTTAATCTTCCATGTAGGTTCTTATCCTGAGGAACCTCAGGTTTCTCATCTGTAACATGAGGACAATGTCTACCTCATAGGGTTGTTCTAAGGATTAAACAAAATAAATATGCAGAGCACCTACCTCAAAATAGCTGGTCAACTATGATGGGGGAGAAAGTGCTTTGTTCCTTAGTGACTTAGAGTAGCTTCTCTTCTCTCCTGTCGACCCATAGCAGCTTTATTAGAACAAATGGTACCCAATATGTGCTCCGTGGTTAACTGGTCATGAGTGGTCACGGCTGTCCACTTCCAGAAAGTGATGGAGATGGGGCTGGTTTGACTCAGGCCGTACTTGCTTCCTCACAAGTGAGTCACTGCAAACGATTTCCTCTTCACTGCAGGGGGGTAAATGCCTCACCCAGAATGAGCTGAGCACATGTGGTACTGTTCCTAATCCCAAACATTTCCATATGGCCCACTGACTGCCGATTCCTCAGCTCTGACTGTCCCATCTCTTCTTGCCTCTCTCGGTTATGGCAGTGATGGGGGCCAGAGTTTCTTGAAAAGAGAATGAAAGCTTTGCCAGCCAGCTTCATGAGTCTCTGATGAGCCCTCACTGAGCCCATCAGTGGCCTCTCAGCATTCAGATAGCCAAGGGTTTCAGCATCTGACAGCAGGAGCTGTCTTGGGACACAGACAGCTTCCTTTAACTTTGTGATGGGTGTTGTCAGAGCTAAATTCCTGATGACAAGTTCATTAATCAAAAATCTCTCATGTTTATTTAACAAGATAGAAAGGTATAGAGAATGTGTCTGGGGAATTGCGAGGATCCCTCACCCTTAGTGGGTTAACTCACAGCAGGGGCAATAGAAAGTAATAGAAAAAGCAGTGGGTTGAGAGTGGGAAGGCAAAGATTCCAATCCTTACCTGTTACCCATGCCAGGGGGAGTTGTGGGAAGCCACTCAATTTCTATGGACCTCAGTTTTGTCCTCTGTAACACCATCTCAAATGTCCATTCTGAACTCTGAGTACTTACATTTCAGTATAGATTAGTAAAAAATGAGTAGACTATCAAGCAATAAATACTTTTGAATATTTACTCTGTGCCAGGTATTTTGTAAGAGTCTATAGAATATACAAAAAGAGAAACATGAATCCTATCTTCAGGAGATAAGAATCAAACACTTAAAAAATTAGTATATAACATCAAGGCAATAGTAGAAAAGGAGTCCAAGGCAGAACATGATTAGTTACCATGTTATTCATAGAGAAAATATGAGCCAAAGGAGATCAAAGAAATTGAACTAAAAATCAATGGAAGTAAATCAGGTTAGTCTATGAGTTAAAGAGGTATGTTTGTATTTGCTGAAGTATAAGCTTTGGATAGGTAAAGAAAAAAAGAAGACCAGGAAGGAAACTAGATTCTCTGCCTCAAACTAAACAGTTGGTCATGGATAAGACTCTAGATATCTCAAAGCCTAAGTTTTCTCACCTGCCATATGGGGTTATCAAGTCAATCTGTCTTAGAGGATTTCAGCCCAGGTATCAAATTAGGTAATATTCCCTATTACTTTAAACAAAATTGTACAAATTAAAGTCTCTGTCTATCAGCCGACTGACTTTATGAAACACCTTCAATGGATACATAGACACTTTGGCAAGCAGAGTGAGATGTACCAAAATAAGCATAAACTATAAGATTTTCCCTAAAAATGGGTAACAGTCATTTTGAGAAGGCATGATTTGTAGTCAAGGAACTGTTTCAGCAGTAGTCCTTGAAACAGTGTTGTGCAGACACATTGTGCAAATAATAAACTAAAGCCAAATGAAGGTAGGTAGTCTGGCTTGAATTATCAAACCAATATAGTATCAAAGCATTTCGGCTCAAATACCCACACCCCCTGGAAGAGCACAACGCTGGAAATTTACGCAAGGAGAGGAAAATGTGCGAAAAATTTCACCACAATCTCTTTTCTCACAAAGCCAAGGACTTGGTGTCTTATTTTGCAAGTTTGCAAAATGACAAAAAGACTTCTCAGGCTGATGGGAACAGATTGTCCCTTTGGCCCAAGTGGGAAGGGGGTGAGACATTGACTGCTGAGTAAGAAACATGTCTGAAGCACACAGACATGATATTTTCATTTCAACTTCAGTGGTTTCAATAGAATGACAGAGGCTTTTTATAGAATTATTGTTTTGGCCTTGTAAATTTGCAAATCTGTTTTCAATCAAGTGGGATCACTGTCTCTTTCAGCGCAATATTTCAAAAGGAAAAATGGGTATAGTAGACCTAGGTGTGGGTATCTCAGTATCCTTCTCTTCAAGGAGTCTTAGTCAGTTGCTTTATTGCAAGAGGAGTGGGATTCATTCCAAAGGTAACAAACATATATCTTGTAACTTGTCAAGGAAACTGACTTGACATCTTAGAAGACAGAAAGGAGCTACAGATTCTATTCATGCCTTGGCTACTTGACATAAGTAACATTATGTTACTTTAATAACATAAGTAACATTATCTAACACTGGTAACTTTATCAGGATTACCATCACCGGTCCCTTACTTTGGAAAACAGTTGTGGTTTAAAAAGAGCTTCCAGGGGCTGGCACAGTGGTGTAGTGGTTGAGTTCGTGCACTCTGCTTCGGGAACCCAGGGTTCACGGGTTTGGATTCCAGGCGCCGGCCTACACACCGCTCATCAAGCCATGCTGTGGCAGTGTCCCACATACAGATGTTAGCTCAGGGCCAATCTTCCTCACCATAAGAAAAAAATAAATAAATAATAAATAAATAAATAAAAAGAGCTTCCAGATTCGTTATCCCAAAGATTCTGTTTTTGTTTTGTTTGTTTTTTCTGTTTCTTACTTCATCTAATGCTACCTGGCAACATTCCCAGGTGTGGCTTCCCTGCTGGATCTCTGCTGAGGGCACAGGTAGGTCTTGTGCATCTTGGTTTCTCCCCCAGCACCTGCTGCTTGTTTTGCAAACAGTATATGTTTTAAGAAGTTTTTTTCCAAAGTGATTTTGACTCCCCCAAACAACCTTTGTGTTAGGTAAGGTGAGAAGAATTGTCACTTAATTAGCTGAGGCCAAGAGAGGTAACAGGTCTTGTCTGAAGGCCAGCACCTCCCCCATTGCTCCCTCCTTCTTTCCAGGTGGACAACTTACAGATGCCTTTATTCCACCTAAAGTGCCCTTCTTCACCTGGGTATCCACAGATCATCCTGATATTCAGTTCCTGGAATTTCTGCTCTAAAATAATATCATGATATGAGGACTTGACATATTTTCCTCTGTCTTCTCCTAAAATCATTCTGATGATACACAACGAGTCAAAAACCCAAAAACTCCTGATACTGAAAACCAGGACTCTGAAACTCTTGTAAGAATTTGAAAGGAAATTTCACTGGCTATAGTACTTCAGCAATTCAATTGAGCTGCAACTTGTGGCTGTCACATTGATTGCTATGTGAAATGGGACAGATCTACTAGTTAAAGGAAGGTAGGGAAATGCTTTGCTGCATCTCTCTTTGCATATACCTATTTCTTTGCCAAAGACTCAGGGTGTTGGTAGACCAGAAAATCATGCCATTATTTCAATGCTGAACAGGATCATCTTATTAAAAAGGCCAGATATTGTGTCCTATTTAAGACTTATTTACCAATAATAAAATACATGTACACATACACGCATTTCATACACATACTTTTGACAAGTTTTTTTGAAGTTTTTCTCCATCATTTGGATCTTCAATTTTCAAATCACCCGGAATATTTTTTAATATGGCATGAGTTTGGGATTTTCTAAAAATGTGGAATACTCACTGTCCCTACTCAATTTTTAAAAAGTCCATTTTCTCCATTACTTTGTAATGTCACCTCAACAATTTCCTTATATACAAGGGTCTGTCTCTCAGCAGTGTATTTAATTCCACTGATCAATCTTACACTATTTTAATTAATGTGGCTTAAAAATAAGGCTTTATACCTACTAGGGCAAGTGGAACATCCTTGTACTTCAGCAGAATTTTCTTAGCTATTCTTGGACAACTATTCTTCCACATGAATTTCAAATAACATTTTGTCAATATTCATGAAAATATACTACTGGAAAATTGATTGGAATGTCACTGAATATATAGACTAATTTTGGAAGAACCTCATTACCTGGTCCTCAACCCCATAAGAGAGTACTTTCCCTAATCTGACCCAATCTCACACCATCTCTGATCCCCCAAACCTTTCCACAACGACTCAAGAACTCATAGTCTGTCATTAGCAAATCTCCTATAATCTAAACCTGACGATACTGCTTCCCCTGAAGCTCCATCAATTGGAAACAATCTTACTTCCCACATACTCTGTGGGTCTATAGGTGAGGTAGATGTCTTCCTTCCTCTTCATTGGCACTTCCTAACTATTCATCTTCCTTTCTCTCTAAAATATCCCATATCCATTAAAAAAAACAGCAAAAAAACAAAACAAAACAAAACTATCACACTACATCATCTGTTACTTTATACCTTGACTACAGAGCTCCTGGGCTCTTCCCTCTCATTAATGGAATATTTTAGCACCTGTTTCATGCATTTTCTCTCGACCATGACTATTGTCATCCTCATTGGTGATTTTCATATCCATGTAGATGGGTCCATCCAATAACCTGTCTTCTTTTCATGATCTCCTTCTCCTCGTCACCTCAACTTACCCAACCCTGTGACTGGAGCTTAGACCTGACCATTACTAATAATCACTCCTCTCCCCCCAAAAAGAATCTCAGCTTCAAGTCTCTCCTTCTCTGGCCAACACCTCCTGTCTTTTCAGCTCTCTCTCTCTCTCTAGTGCCTTTTTCTAAAAATACATTCACCTCACTGAGATGTCTAATGCTTGGTAGGTGGTGATGCTACCTAGCACTCTTCTTCTGTCATCAATCCCCTCCTTGTCTCGTATCTCTCCGTATACCATTTATATTCCGTATTCTATCATTATAATCACATGCTGGCCTCTCTTCGTCACTCCAGGGTACTTATATTAGTTTCCTAACAAATTACCACAAATTTAGTGCCTTAAAACAACACAAATTCATTATCTTACAGTTCTGTGGATCAGAAGTAAAAAACAATGGGTCTCAGAGGCTAAAATCAAGGTGTCAGCAGGGCTGTGTTTCTTTTTGGAGGTTCTATGGAAGCAGTGTTTTTTGCATTTTCTGGCTTCAGTAGTCCACCTGCATTCCTGTACTTCTGACACCCTTCCATCTTCAGAGTCAGCAATGGCTGATCAAGTCCTTCTCACATCTCATCACTCTGACACTTACTCTCTCTTGTCTCTCCCTATTATAAGGACCTGGTGATGATATTGGCTCACCCAGATAATCCAGGATAATTTCCATCTCAAGATCAGTTGATTGACAAACTTAATTCCATCTGTAATCTTAATGTCCCCTTGCCTTGTAACCTAACATAATTAGGACAAGGACATCTTTGTTGGGGCCATTATTCTGCCTACCACAGTATTTAAATGGCAAAACCCTACCTTGGTGAAATTAAACTCTGCCCATACTCTGGGAACAAAACATCACAGACCATGACATTCACCTCATGACAAGAAACCTTAGATGTCTTAGTCTGCTAGGGCTGCTACAACAAAATAAAATAGATTGGGTGGCTTAAACAACAGACATTTGTTTCTCACAGTTCTGGAGGCTGGGAAGTCCAAGTTCAAGGTGCTGGCAGATTCAGATCTTGGTGAGACCCCTCTTCCTGGCTTACAGAAGGCTGCCTTCTTGCTGTATCCTCACATGGTAGAGAGAGAGAGTTCTAATCTTTTGTTCTTCTTAGAAGGACACTAATCCCGTTATGGCGGCCCCAGTCTCACGGCCTCATCTAAACCTAATTACCTCCCCAAAGGCCCCACCTCGAAATACCATCACGTTGGGGGTTAGGACTTCAATTTCTAAGCATTGAAGGACTCCAGAGATCAATTTTCAGACCTCCTCCTCATTGAGGTCCATGATTTTTAAACACTATCTGTAAGCTGGTAACTCTCAAATTTATCTGAATGCCCTGATCGCTTCCTGAATTCACACTCAAATATCCAACTTGGCATCTCTATTTGGATGCTTATCAAGGATTAAATATTAACTTTACCAAAACCAAACTCTTCATCAACATCCCATTACCGAAAAATGCCCCCTCTTGTATTATGAATTCAAATTCATCATTAAATAGCTAACCCTGTTGGCTCTATCTTTTAACTATAACCCAAGACTGATCTTTTCTTACCATCTTTTGTGCTACCTCCCTAGTCCACTCCACAGTCAACCATCTGTTGCCTGGACCAAACCAGTAGTTTTTCTAGCTGGCCTCTCTTTTTCCACTCTTACCTGTTAAAGTCTATTCTGTTCTCTACAACAAACCAAGAAGTCCAATTAAAATTTTAATCTGTTTGTGTCTCTTCCTGCTCAATACTTTTTATGATCTTCCCATCAAGCTTAGAATGAAATCCATATACTACCACATCCTATAGGGTCCTTCAAGATATGGCCAACCTTATCTCCTCCTACTTGTTCCCTGTTCATTCCATCAGTCACCCTGGCCTCCTTGTTCTTCCTTGAACATGCCATCCTCAGGGCCTTTGCTCTCAGTTTTCCTGTGCAGGAACTGTCTTCTCCCACATGCTTTCATACACTTCTCCTTCTCCTCATTTAACTCTTTACCTAAATATCATCTCCTTAGAGGCCATTTCTTATATTACCAGCTGAAGTACATCCTTAGTCACTACTGTTTCCTTACTCTTGCTTAATTTTTCTTCAAGACCCATTTTACTAGTTAACATTTTATATCTTTTCAAGTTTGTTCATTTTTCAAATCTCTTTCTAGAATGTAAACTGCCTGAGAGGAAGGATTTTGGCTTTTTGGCTTACTGCTCTCTCCTCAGAGCCTAGAGGAGTGACTAGAACCACAGAAGTTCTCTTTAGTTATTTGTTGACTGAATTGACTAAATGAATGAATGTTATTGAACTTTTCCATCTATGTGTGGTATAGCTCTTCATTTCTTTCCTGTTATGGATTTCAATAACGTTTTGAACTCTACAGTAGTTTCCAGCTATAGAGCTCCTAGACCCAAAGTGCCTTCTGATAGTGAGTGAGAGAGAGAGAGAGAGAGAGAAAGAAAGACTCTGCTTCTCACAGCTCAGGTATCTAGTACTCTGCCATTTTGGAACATGTGAATTTATTATCTGGGATATCTGTGCTTCACTCCAGACCAATTAAATAAAACATTCTGGGGATGGGTACAGACATCAGTTCTGTTTTAAAGTTCCTCAGATGATTCCAATGTTCAGCCAAGGTTGAGAACTATTGTTCTAAATGCTGCGAAGCAAGGGTGAGGTTATAAAGAGCACAGTTGTGACCTGGCTTCCTCTCAGGCAGTCACCTCCCTCGCTACCACAATTCTTTTATCCACAGTTGCTTGTGATTCTCTCACTGCATCATGCTCTCATTACCCTCTGGACCTTCACTTGTTACTCCCTTTGGGATCTTCTGCCTCCCTTTCTTTAGCAAACTTCCATTTGTCCCTGTAGACTCTGCTCGGATGCCTCCAAACTTCTTAGAGCTTCTTCTCATGGCTTGTAAGAGACCTTCCTCTTCTGGTTCTGTCAGCATTCCACCCTTACATCCACCACCGCATTGGCCAAATCATTTCAATTATCTGTTTCCTTTCTATTTCTCCCATCAGATTGAATGGCCTTTGAGGTCAGGGGCTACATTATATTGATCTATGACTTATCAGCATTTAGATCTGATTTGCTCAGTACATAGTTGGCTGTCAGTGAATGCTGAATTAGTGAATGCAAATCATGAGGACATTTGAAGTAAGAACCAAGAGCTTTGAGGCAGAGCTCAGTATGACTTGTCACAGCCAGCATGGAGTAAGCTGTGATCACCAGCACATTCGTATTGTCACCTCTCAGAATGTGGTGGGACTACTCTGAGCATGGAGTATATGAGACTTCCTATTAGGAAGAGATAGCTCAGTATAGAAAATTGTCAGAAATATGTCTGATGCTATATAGTTTTATTTCCCCAATTTAATTTCCTTTGGGTCTTACTCCACTTAAGATCTTCATCCATGAAAAAGATGTCTGTAAATTGTGTCTCAAAAGACCATCAGTGGCTGTTTTGGCATTCAGTAAAGACAAAAAAAAGCGGATTTAATAAAGGATGAGAAACATTCTCCTTAACCTTCCTTGGCCAAATATTTGACAAACTGCCTGGTCAGGAGAAAACAGAAGTTAACACTAGCATTTCATTATCTCATAGTGTTATATAGTCACATAAATAGAATTGTCTTAGTTGACTGTTTAACAAATTCTATTTTTATTCTGTAATGTGACCCCATCATTCTCAGCTAATATTTTGGCTCTCTTTATTAATTTTTATGAGGTTAAATATAGTTCAAATATTGTAATAGATAGCTCTCTGAACAAAGGTAGACACTAACTGATATAGGAACAAAAATTCTGCAGCTTAATGTGGACAGAGAAGAACAGCTTATTCCTGGTGTGGGTGTGCCATGGCCTCCAAATGCACAGCCAAGCCAAGATCTATAATGCTTCTCACTGAACTCAAATCATGCTGGCAATGGTGCCGCTACTATAAAATTAAGTCATGTCTTCTCTTGTCTACATTGGAACAAAAGTGACAGTAGGATATGTTGATCAACAATAATGATAGCAGTAATCTATAGAGCAGCTTCCTTTCTGAACTCACTTTTGTACAATATGGCAAGCTTCCTGCTTCTTGAAGAACGAACTAAAAAAATTCCAAATTATAGAACCAATGCAGGTTTTTATATCTCTGAAAGAAATGTTTGATAAAAAGGAAAAGAAAATTCTACAGGAGGAGAATGGAATTTACAGGTGTTTAGAGTTGGGTGCAAAGAGTAGAGGTGATGGCATTGGACCCAGGGAGAATAGTATTTGATAAGGCAGTGGTTTTCAACTCGAGGCAGTTTTGCCCCCATGGGACATTTGGTAATGCCTAGAGCATTTTTGGTCATCACAACTTGGGGAAGGGGGTGTTACTGGCATCTAGTAGGTAAAGGTCTTGGATGCTGATAAATATCCTACAATGCACTGGGCAGCCCTACAACAAAGAATTTTCCAAATCAAAATGTTGAAAGTGTTGAGGCTGAGAAACTCTTCTGATAAGGCAAACAGCTGAAATTCTGGCTCCAACGCTTAAGAGCTATGTAATAATTTGGACAATTTTCCTTGCTTGCCTGTGCTTCAGTTTCCTCAAGTGTAAAATGAATATAATAATACTATCTACCTCATGGAATTTTCAGTAGGATTAAGAAAATAATTTGTGGAAAATTTTTCCCATGTTGTTTCACACATAGTAAATATGTAAAGGAGTTGGATACAACTACTAGAATATTATGCCTGGATTTAGAGATAATCTAATCCCACCTTCCACCCCATGAAGGAAGTTTCTTTACCTATAGTGACCAGGATAGGTGGTTATTCACTTAGTTCTCTGATTCCCCTGAAAACCAAAACCCATTGTTAGGTAGCTCTAATTGTTAGATGTTGCTTTTTTATATTATGCCTAACTGCCTACCTGAAATTTGAACTCATTTATTTATGGATTTCCTCTGGAAAAAAATACCACAAGTCTCATTACTCTTTCAAATGGCAGCCACTCAAATACCAGAAAGTTACATGACCTGAAAAAAGAGAGTAAAGTTTTCTGGACATTATCTCTAATATGGGGTTAGAAATACTCGCCTTATAAGTTTACTATGATAATATCACAGGACAGTGGAGATTGCAGGATCTAATATAATGCCTCACAATTTGAAGGCTTAGAAGTGTTTCTTTATTTCTGACATTTCTTTCTTTTCAAACCTAAATTTAATGTCAAATACTAGATAGAGAAAGGCAAGTTTCTAAGAATGATTGAAGCATATACCACATTTCTCTTCTATATCTCTATTTTTAAAAGAGGTACCACTGAATAAAGCCATGTCCATAAGATCTGGTTTGTTCAGCTGTTTACCTTTTGCAATTCCAAAACAACCTCCTCCTCCCTTCTTCTTTCCTGTCTCAGAGAATGGCATCTCATTCATTTCATCTATCCCATCCATCTCAGTGCCTAAGCCAATGCCCTGTTTCCATCCTTGACTCCTCCCTCTTCTTCATCCTCTATAGATGGGTTCTGTTCATTCTAGCTCCTCAACATGTCTTGAATCCAACTATTCATTTTCGTCTATAATGCCACTCCCTTAATGCTGGCCAACCATCATATATCTCCTAGTTTATTGTATAAGTAACCAACTAGTCTCCTTACTCATTGTGTGTTTTTTTTGTTTTGTTTTTGGTGAGGAAGATTGGCCATGAGCTAACATCTCTGCCAGTCTTCCTCTTTTTTTCTGTGTGGGACACCATTATAGCATGTCTTGATGAGCGGTGTGCACGTCCATGCCTGGGATCCGAACCCATGAACCCCGGACCGCCAAAGCAGAGAAAGTGAACTTAACAACTACGTCACCAGGCTGGCCCCTCATTGTGTGGTTTTTAACCTTTTTCTTAAATAGGGACATCTAATTATTTATTAGCTATGTCTACACATAACGCAAATGGCTTTATATCACCTCTTTATTGATTTAAAAAAAGTCTACCTTGCAGCCCTGGTGGTGAATTCTAACCAAGGACCCATTCAAACTTGGATTCATAGAAACATCGATAAACGTTCACATCCACAAAGATAAATTTTATTTTAAGTGTCCAGGCCCTCAGAACAACTTCTTTCTCCATTTATGTCAAAAATGACTCCTGATCCAATGTAGGTCTGGAGAACCCATCTTACCAGGAGATGATGTGTGGGTATGAATGTATTCCCATCATGAATTTATATCATCCAGGTAGTGAAGGATATCCATATTTTTCAATCTTACTTCCACAAGTACAAGCATTCAAACCCATACCACCTGCCCACAGCATCCATGATTAAATCAGGAGTTGATTGAGCAGAGAAAAGGAGAATAGAAGTGTAATTAGTTACCACCTTGCATTTTGTTTCAGCATCCACTGGACTTGATTTCCTTTTTGAACTTAGTGAAAGCTTTTCCACAAACTATAAGAACCCAAATCACAAGATCAAAGAATTTCAGACACAAAAGACCATAAAACCTAAATGTATTTCAGGAGAATGGCTGAAGAGTGAAGTAGTCACCTCTTAGCCAGACATACCAATATTTCTTAAAAATTGTAAACAAATATGCCAAACTATCTACATCATCTCCATCTTGGCTTTAAATTATACAGTTATAAGAAAACGTGTGTCTATTTTTTTTGGAAAAATTCCCCTTTGGCATCATCATATTACTTGGTTCATAGACAAACTGCTTTCAATTTGTTGAAGTTTTAGGTTCTTAATAGGCATAGACCCAATATCTATAGTATGTTTTGTTCATATTCAGCACATTTCTTTATATCTTGGCTTGCTTTTGCTGATGTAACAATTGAGACATCAAAAAGGGTTTCTCTGAAGTCACATAGCAAATAGTATGTATTCCAGATGGCACATTTGAGAAAGCTCTTGCTTTCAGTTTAGAGTTCCATTGATCAAGGTGGAGCCATACTAATAGTCTTGGTGAACTTGAATGGAAGACATGCCTCCTAATTTTGTTTTCCTGACAGACCTCCATTTGTAATGTGTTCTAATATTTAACATCCTCATTTAAAAAATCATTATTGTCTATGACTAAAATGCTACAAGAATGTATGCCTAGAATCTCTTTTTAGAGATTGTTCTACAGACGAAGGGAAACTAGCTATAATTGTCAGGGAATTGTATATCCTTCTGCTAGTAAGGTATCCATAGTCATTTATCCTACATATTCTGACTGTGTCCTATTTTTTCTTCCAATATTTCTTATTTTATTTTTTCTTGTTTATATCTTCCACCAGCTACCTGTTGCTTGAGTATTCCTCTCTGCTTCCTGAAGGCTTCCTAAAAAAGTAAGCATGTCTTTTTGTTTTCTAAAAGATTGTATCGCTAATCACTGTGGAAAAACTAGCCAGACATATATAAAATTGCAGTCATTGAATATTCACCAAGTTTTGGTAGAGAGAGTGGTACAATGTAATTAACCATGTACACAAGCATAAAAAAAGGGCAAGATTTAAAATCATATCTCAGTTTCACTCCTTTAGAGCGGTCAGTTCTCTGAAACTCAATTGTCCCCTCTGAAAAGAAAAGATAATATTATCCAGCTTTAAGATTGTTATAAAGACTGGAGGAAATTTGTACACTCAACAAATATTTATTGAACACATTTTAGGTGTCTGGCACTGTACTAGGCTTGAGTATACAATAGCGGACACGTCTATTGTATAGGTCAGATAGGTCCCTGGCTTCATGAAGTTCACATTTGATTGGGGGTGGGCACAGAAATAAATAGGCATACAACAGATAAAATAATAACAATACTTGTGATAGGTCTAAATTAAAAATATTATATAATGTAAACTAAAGATTGAGAGATAGGACCCTTTGAAAAATTTTTTAAATAATTTTTGAAATTATTTATTCAAAAATAGTTCAAAGGTATAGCATCTTGAACTCACTTATTTATATATCTACTGAATTACCTTAATTAAAATTGGTAATGTATCCATTGAGGTTTCTCCTGAATGACACGTCAATCACCTTGGGCATAAAGTAAGGTGATCCTTTGATGTGGGAGAGAGAGTGTTCTCTTCTGCTCTTGGGCTCTAAAGAGAAAGGTCAAGAGGAATGGCTAGATTTAGTCACAGGACAAGTGGCTGACTTGTCCAAGCAGCTAGCCTGGGGGCAAGGACTCCATGGAATTAGGTTTGAAGAAACTACACACCATGATCCTATGTTGTACCTATATAGTCCTTTTTTCTATACAAAGGAAACTGAAGCCATAATTGGTGGCAATAAAAGTAGTAGTTGATATATCTTACAAGTCACCAGTATGAGGGCTCATTGCTGTTCATAGAAATAGAATTTCATACAAGAACCATTTTCATTTTGTATCATATTTTCCTGTTAGATATTTTGAATATCAACCTTCTCAAATACTCACTGGATTCATCAACCCACAATGACTGAGTCAGTATAATGCTCCAGAGACTTTACACGGCTGGAGAGATGGTTAAAAAGAGATTTATCCCCGCCCTCAAGAAGCCCAGACTATAGGTGGAAGGCAGACATTGGATGAATCACTGCAATGTGATACAGTCAGTTCTCCAGTGGGCACTGAATACCAGAGTCCTGAAGCTTTAATACTTCAAATCTCCAGGGTGTGGCGTGTTGACGTTTGATTTCTTTGCTGGGTTAGAAAAAAAGAGAAAGAAAGAAGTAAGTCATCATAATCAGCCTGCACATATCTGAACTTTTGATGTCGTTATTATGTTTTGACTAACCCAAAAGCTCATTGTAATTTCTCTAAACCTTGTAGTGGTTCAGTCTGCTCTCAGTCTGCCTAAGTCTGTAGCTGAGTCTACTGGGCTATTTTTTCAATCTGATATCGTGCCAGAGGGAATTCTCAGTAAAGACTATTTTTGCTTTCAACCTTTCTACCAAACCTGGGGAGCAATCATCAGCTTGAGTCACTTTGAGATCATAATGAGTGTTCTTGCCGAGTATGCTGTGGTCGTCTAAGTACCATGTACCATTTTTCTGATGGGGCCTTTACAGTTAGGGGCGCAGAGCTTAAATATTATATTAAGTCAAAGTCTCCTGAATGTCTGTGTCCCACTCTCACCTCTTTCCAGAATTCCAGCCTCACATATCTAATAGCTCACTCCACATTCCTACCAGCTTATCTAACATGCATATCAAAGATGACATGTTCAAAACAAAACTCTTGATTTTCTATCCTGCAAAGCTGTTCTTCCCTCAGACTTCCACAACTCAGAGAATAGTACCACCATCTATTCAGTATTTGAAGCCAAAAGCCTGAAATAATACCCAGTTCCTCTCTTTCCTTCTTCTCTACATGTTGTGCATCAGCAAGTCCTCTCAATTTATCTCCCAAGTTGTCTCCAAGTTGCCCATTTTCCTCCATGTCTGACGTAGGCACTCTAGCCCAAGACGTTATTACCTCCTGCCTAGACTCCTGTTGTAGACCCTCAAATGGACTCTCTCTTTACTCACTTGCACCACTTTGGTTCTTCATACAGCTGCTTGAGTTGCCTTTTTAAAACATAACTAAGATTAATGCTACTCCTTATGTTGCAATGCAATTCTGCTAACCTTCCCCTAAACTAGGACATGTCTAAGTAATTATCTATTGGTTGACTAAAAGCCCATGGTATAGTGAAGAGGATACACTTTGGGATCAAAGAGATCATTCATAATTTGATCCTAAGCGTTTTTACACAATAGCTATGTGAATTTGGGCAAGTTACCTAACATCTTTAAGCCTAATTTCCCAATCTGAAAAATAAAGTTAAAAATATTACATTCTTTCATTCATTCATTCATTGTAAATATGTTTGTTGAACTATTAAGATGTGTTGGGTACTGTGATGAGCATCAATATAAAAAGTAAATAAAACAGATATAAGGCTGTCCCTATGCCGCTTCAAGTTTATAATCGAACATTACAAGTGTCAAACTCATAACAAGTATTCAATAAACAACGGGTGCTACTATGGTCTGAATGTGTGTGTCCCGCCAAATTCATATGTCGAACTCCTAATGCGAAATATGATGGTCTTAGGATGCGGGCCTGTGGGAGGTGCTTAGATCATGAGGGTGGAGTCCTCCTGATGGGATTATTGTTCTCAGAAAAGAGACCAGAGAGAGCTCCCTCACACCTTCTGCAATGTAAGAATGTAATCTAGCAGTCTGCAACCCAGAAGAGGGCCATCACCTGACCATGCTGGCACTCTTTTTTCTTTTTTTTTTTTTTGATGAGGAAGATTAGCTCTGAGCTAACATCTGTTGCCAATCCTCCGCTTTTTGCAGAGGAAGATGGGCCCTGGGCTAACATCCGGGCCCATCTTCCTCCACTTTATACGTGGGATGCCTGTCACAGCATGGTTTGATAAGTGGTGCATAGGTCCGTGCCCAGGATCCGAACACGCAAACTCCGGGCTGCCAAAGTGGAGTGCGCAAACTTAACCATTATGCCACCGGGCCCACGCTGGCACTCTTGATCTCGGACTTCCAGCCTCCAGAACTGTGAGAAATAAATATCTGTTGTTTATAAGCTGCCCAGTCTGTGGTGTTTTGTTATCGCAGCCCAAACAGACTAAGACAGGTGCTGTATTCTTTTTCCTTCCCATACTAGGGAGCGCCTATCACCTATCCCAGCCTCCCTCAGGTATCTCCTGATTCTTAATCCAGACCTATTTTTACTTTACCATGGTGCTTTATGCTGTCATCTATTGTAGTAATATCCAGTTTTTACATTTAAAACAAAAAGTTGAAATTATTTGTCCTCGAAGTATCACGTGGGTAGTCCTCTTAGTGCAATTTAGGGAAAGGATGCGACTATTGTCCCCCATGTGAATAGGCCCTCAGCCATATATAGCACCCTTAGATGCATTAAGGTGCATGGGGAGGTGAGCATATTCCTTGAAGTTTATAAATAGGTGTGTGATGTTTGTAGTAAAGTACAAGAATTGGGTTTTAATCACACCAACATACCATAAACAGCCAGATGACACCTATAACCACAAAATAACAATGCAGTTCCACAATTGGAGTAGATCAAGACCCTAAAACCACAGCTGCAAATAGTGTCAGCTGGAAGCCCGCTCAGACCAATTCAGTCTTGGCTCATGAGCACCAAGAGACAGCACCCTTTGACAAGAAAAGTATCATTGCAACGGCTTGGGAGGCCAAAGTCTATTGAAATCCCTTGAGGCACAGAACAATTGCTTTTTACATTTGGCCCCAGGAACTCCTGCTCTCATTCCTCAAAGGGAGCCGCAATTCAGTTCATAGATCAGAAAAGTCAAAAGAACAGGTTTCCCGTCATAAACTGAGACAATCAGAAACTGACTCTTTCAGAGGCTATGAATGTAGTTCTGAAATGGTTTGATTCTCATTTGCGTTGAACAAGCAAATACAGCTGTACAGATTGGTAGGCAAAACCCAGATTCACTTATTTGATTTGGAAGGTCTTTTATGGAGCTCTTTGGGCACAAAGGGTGATGAAAATGTAAGTGGTCTGGGAACAATTCTGACTCCATGCCTGTGCACTGATGGGTAAGTCATTTCCTTTCTTTGGGCTTTCATTTCCTCACCTATTAAATAGGAGTTAAATAGCCTCTTTCAGGTCTTCTAAAGAGCATGGAGTTCTGCAATAGCCCAGGCCCAAGCCTCTCTCCTATCTGTGGTTCAGATGACTGTCATCAGCTTTTTGGGCCATTTTACCATACTCTGAGCTTCCTTTCAGGAAGTTGCTTTGCTTTAAGTAGACTCTTATTCTTTTGACTCACTCTATTAGGCTGATTTTACCTTATTAACTACCTGCATTTTCTCCTCTTTAAGCCTTGAGGCCACTCTTCTTAGTATAGTAGCTTAATTTGCTGCCTCAGCAACTGTATTAGTATTTCTAGTGGGTCCCTCTACCCAGCCTTTTCTTCAGACCAACAGAAATGCCGCCTTGGAAGAAACGCAGATTGCACCTTTTTAAGAAGTTCTTTATAAATTTCCTTTTCTCAATTTAAGCATCTAAAAACTCAAGATAAGTGGGAATGAATGGACATTAGGGATTAATGGACGCATCCAAGCGTTTGTTCTGTAAACAATTATTAAGCGTCTTCTATGTACTGAGAACTTTGCTAGTGGTATCACATATATCTTATGTAATCAATCAAATTAAAAATACTAATGGAACATTAGGGTCTATTTCTATATTTTCTATTTCAGATTTATATATCTATCCTTATACCAATACTGTACTATTCTTGATTACTGCATCTTTAGAGTGAGTAAAACAGGTAAGTTTTCTGATATTTCTCTTTTTCAAAATAATTTTAGATACTTTAAGTCCTCCAATTTTCAACATTAATTTCAAAGTTAGTTTGTCAAAATGTATTTAAAAATAGACTGTTGGGATTTTGCTTGGAGTTATATTGAATCTATATATCAACCTGAAAAGAAATGACGTCTTGACAATATTAAGTATTCCAATCCATGAGCATGGTATAGCTCTTCATTTATTTACGTCTTCTTTTTATTCTCCCAGCACTCTTTTATAGCTTTTAGTATATAGGCATTGCATATATTTTCTAAAACTTATACCTAAATATTTTATGTTTTTTGATGCTATTGTAAATATATTTTGAAAATTTTCTCATTTGTTACTAGTATATAAATATACAATTGATTTTTGTATATTGACCTTTTGTTGTACAAACTTACTGAACTCATTTATTAGTTCCTAGAGCTTTTCATAGAGTTCTTAGAATTTTTTATGTGCTTGATAATGTCATCTGTGAATAGGAGCACTTTTATTTTTTTCTTTCCAATCTAAATGCATTTTGTTTCTTTTACATGCATTACTAGAAGGACTAGGATCTTCTATTTGCTGTTGAATAAAAGTGATGGGAGTGGGCATCCTTCTCATAATCACATTCTTCCAGGGAAAGCATTCAATCACAAACCATCATATATGATGTTAGCTGTAGGATTTTTTTTTTGTAGATGTAGTTCACTAAGAATTTCTACGTGAATGCTTGTTTTTCATTTCTTGTGATAATCATATCGTTTTTCTCCTGTATCCTCTCAATATGATGAATTACATTGATTGATTTTCAAACGTCATATTAACTTTGCATTTTTGTCTGTTCATATATAAGAATGAAGCATCAAACATTAAAAGCCGCTTGAAACTCACTGTGCCTGGGTAAGCCCTGTTAATTGGTGGGCTTTTTTATGGGGAGATCTGGATTGTTCATTGCATTGAGGGATTCCCACACATCAGTATTTATATTTCTTTTCCTTTGGTTGGTCAGATACCCCATAAAGGAATTCACCAACTATTTTTTGAAGGTAAAGGCCTGTTTCCCACTGATTGGTTGCTTCATGTAGGAAGAGAATATCATTTTAGGGTATGTAGACTTCTGTGTAAATCCCTGTTTTCTGTTTGGTTCTCTAATGTCAGCGTTGTCCACTGTCCTTCTGGTTCAACATCTCCAGAGAATAAACCTCCATTCTTCTGTGAGGTAGGAGGTGGGATGCTGCCTGTCACATGAGAGAGAAGATGTGTAAAGGTCTGGCTTCTTCTTATGCAGTCTTTAGGCAATCATTCTGAGACCACTTTCAGAGGTATCTGATCCTTTGAACATCTGAAACCTTCTGGAATCTCATGGCGCAAAACAGCTTGCTTTCAGGATCCTTGTACTTCTAGCTCGGGTTTCAGAATTGCAAAATATTGTTGCTCTTTCTTGTTGCTAATACTGTTGCTGCTTCTTCTCCTTTTGTCCTTGTGAATTTATACCTGTTTAAAAATCCTTTCACTGTCTTTTAAAATGGACTTTGGAGAAGCAGTAGAGATTAATAGAGATGTTCAATCATTTAGAAAGTCCTGGCATAAGTTTTCTAAAATATTTTTTAATATTTGATGAGAAAACTGAGCTAGAGTAAGGCTAGAGCAATAGGCAGACATTGCTACAGGGCCTCATAGGCCATGTAAACATGTTTTTATTTTTCCTGAAGGCAGTGGAGAGCACTGAGGGATTTCAAGTAGAACAGCAATGTAATCAGAATTACATTTTTAAATGAATCTTATGTCTGGAATAAAAAAATTTTCGAAGACAGTTAGGAACAAAAGCAAAGAGACTGATTAGAAGGTTCTAGCAGTAATTGAAGAAAGAGTTATGGCATTTTAACCTAGGGTAGAGGCAGTGGGTCACAACCTAGAACCCTGACTTCTACTTTCAATGGTTTCTTTCAACCTGTCATCATTCCTTCCTTCAATGAGGATTAATCCTGCCAAATGTACTTTCTAAAGATCTCTCTATTCTACTCTCTCTTACTCTCCAGCCTGGACAGCTTTTTAGCTCCCCAGGGGCCTCAAGATACATCATGCATCCTCCATTCTGCTGCCAGGATGACTTCTGTAAAGCACAGGTCTGATTATCTATTACTTCAAATGAAAACTTTTCAATGGCTCCCCAAAGTTCAAAGCACAAAGTTTGAAATCCTTAGTCTGACATTCATTTTTATTAGATTTTACAAAACTATCCATCTATGATGTAATTAAATTTTTTTTAAATGAAAAAAAATAGTAAAACCTGATCCTTCACCATACATGGTTTGAAAAACACTGCTTTAGATAATCTTCTCCATGTTGGTAAAACTTGTAAGGCACCAAGTTTCTAACCATGTTGCTGTGGCCTCATAAGCATCATAAATGTCTGGGAGATAGCAGATTAAAAGTAAAAGAGGAAAAAAAAAAGAAGGGAACACTAATATCTGTCAAATATTTGTTCTCTCTCTGTTGCTGTTCTGGCAGCTTTACGTATGTAGTATACATTTTAACTGCCGAAATTAGAGTTTCTCTTAGGAATAAAACTCTTTGTTTAGGAAAATACCTTGATAGACTGGTTTGCATGGGCAAGACAAAGCCTCAAAACAGACTGGTGTCTGCAAGACAAAGGAATGTGAAATTGGTGCTGAGAGCAGAAAGGGAAATAGAAGTGCTTATAACCTCACAGGAATTTGGATCCCACAGAGAAAAGTAGCCAACAAGAAATTCAAGGTGACAGAGCAACATGAAGATGCTTTAAAAAAAAATTTTTTTAAATGTCTAGGGGCTGGCCCTGTGGCATAGAGGTTAAGTGCACACGCTCCACTGCGGCGGCCCAGGGTTCTCTAGTTCAGATCCCCGGCGCGCATAGGTCACCGCTTTTCAAGCCATGCTGTGGTGGCGTCCCATATGAAGTAGAAGAAGATGGGCACAGGTGTTAGCCCAGGGCTAGTCTTCCTCAGCAAAAAGAGGAGGATTGGCATCCGATGTTAGCCCAGGACTGATCTTCCTCACACACACACACACACACACACACACACACAAAAGTCTGGTTGCTAAAGTTACATTGTTTAACTTGCTGTGATATAAACCTCCATCATCCAAAAATCTTTGGTAAAAATACACACTAATACCTCGTATGGATGACTTTGAGAGTATACCCAAGAAAGGGAGTGTGTTTTACATTTAGTTAATTTGAAACAGAAGATAATAGAAAAGAGATGGGAAGAGAATGAGTAGAATTTGATGGAAGCCAGAATTCATAGCTAATAGTAACTAGGAGAATGTAAATATGCCACTACCAAGAAGTTACAGGAAGCCTGGGTAGGGTACAGGATTTCCCATTGGACATGGAAACCAAGTTTTTAAAATCTCTCATTAATCTGTGGTGCATAACAAACTACCACAAACTTAGAGGCCTTAAAACAATCCATATTTATTATTTCATCATTTTTATGAGTCAGGAATATAGACATAACTTAGCTGGGTCCTCTGCTTCAAGGCCTTTCATATTTAGAGAAAAACAAGGATGGGAGGGAGAGAGATTTATTTTAAGGAATTGTCTCATGCAATTGTGAAGATTGGCAAGTCTGAAATCTGGCAGCCTGGAAATTCATGCAAGAGTTGCAGTCTTGAATCCAAATTCCACAGGGCAACAGGGTGCAAACCAAGCAGGGTTTCTATGTTGCAGTCTTAAGGAGCATTCTATCTTCTTCTTCGGGGAACCTCAATCTTTGCTCAGTTAATGCCCTTGAACTGATTGAATGAGGCCCACCCATATTACTGAGGGTAATATGCTTTATTCAAAGTCTATTTGTTTAAATGTTAATCCTTACTCAAAGTCTACTGATTTAAATGTTAATCACATCTAAAAAATACCTTCACAGTGACATCTAGACTGGTGTTTGATTAAACAACTAGGCAGCACAGCCTAGCCAAGTGGACATACACTGCTAGCTATCACAGGCTGCAGTTGAGGGGTTGGGTAGGGCTAGGTCTCATCTGAAGGCTTGACCAGGGAAGCCTAGATCTCCTTCTAAGCTCATCAGTTACTGGAAGAATTCAGTTCCTTGCAGGTTGTTAAATTAGTGGCTTAAGTTCCTTGCTGGCTATTGGCAGGAGGTTGCCCTTGGGTGTTTTTGCCCTGTGAGCATCTCTATGTAGTAGCTTGCTTCATCAAAGTGATGAAGCAAGGGTGAGAGTCTGTTAGCGAAACGGAAGTCATAATCTTATGTAACCTAATCAAGGAAATTATATTCCATCACTTTGCCACATTCTGTTGATTGGAAACAAGTTGCTAATCCAGCCCACAGCCAAGGGAGACAATTTACATAAGTGCATGAACACCAGCAAGTGGGTATCATCTTAGAGTCTGCCTGTTACAGACTGCTCATCTCTCTTTACATTTGGATTTCAGGTAAACCATTTCATTAGAATTCTCTCAACCAGTTTATGAGGTAAGCATCTTTCTTCCCATTTCATATATTAAGGAATTAGATCAATATAACACACAAAAAAGCAAAGCTTTTTTCAGGTAGTAGATAAAGGTAATCAAGCCTGTATCTATTTGCTATCAAACGCTTCATCTTTCTTATCATACTATAAGGAGAGACAATGAGAAATAAAAAACATTGGAATTGAGCAACTCTGGGAACAAGCTTATATCTCTGTTTCCAAACTTTGACCTCCTATCCTGCAACCTACTATCATTTCCTTTTTTATTTCGTTAGAAATTTCTATTAGAAAGATCAACACTCATTGCCCTTTCTCAAGTCTAGGTACTCCACAGACTCTTAACTTCTCCAGATACAGCTCCAAGATCAGCAGTTACATCTGCCTTGTGGAGCACATGGGGAATTTTCTCTGAATTTCTTCTCATTCTTTATATTCTTGCTTTTGATTTCCCAGGCTCATTGTCTTAATTGTATTGATTAGCCTACTTTTCTGCTCCCCTGGTCATCTGACTCTAAAACTGGAGCTATTTTGTTTTTCCTGCATGTTTAACCTTACCTCATTCTTCATAACCAGCCTGGCCCCTTGAGAACAGAAATAACATCATGACCTGGCCATCCATTACCATGAAAGTCAAACTATTGATCCTATTCCAAGAGTGCCCTGGATTCTAAACTCTGGCTTCAAGATCTGTGTTTTATAACTGATTCTCATACCTAAGAACCTGCCTGGCATCCCAGCTTTTCTAGGACTGGGACTCCTTCCTTGATCTCTTCAAGAGTTCCTAGGGACCAGAGTTATGACAATTCATTGTAGCTAGATCCTCTTCTTTACCTCCTGCCACATTGCTGGATAGCCGACCCTCTTCTTGTTTTAGCCTGTAGTTGTCATCTAAATATTATTTCTTCCAGGTGAGTAGAGAAGATGTGGAGCCTTATGACATTTCTTCTGAGTTTGTAATAGGTGAGAAATTACAATAATGAAACTTCTAGTTTATATCCTTAGGTTACTAGTTACAAACTTTAAATACAAAAGAAGAAAGTTTCAGGCCTTCTAGCTAAAGGTGAAGAAGGAAGAGGAGTTTGGAGCCAGAGGTCTTTCTACAGTTCCTCAACCTTATAGCACCAACATAAACTAAGCTATGGCTATTCTTGAGGCAGTGCTTTGCCCTAGACATCTGTGCAAAAGACCACCTCTTTCTTCCTCAGATTTTTTCTATTGACCCCTATTGCGTACAGTAGGAAATCCAAATTGCCTGGACTTATATTCAAGGATTTTCATGATCTGATTGAAAGCAATTTTTCCAATCTTATTCTTATGTCCTGTGCATGATACTTCCTTCCTCTCCCTTGTGTTTAATAGTCTTCCCTTAATTCTTTACATATTAAACTTGATCCAAGATCTTTTCATTCAAGTCCGTTAACACCACATTCCTAGATAGTGCTTCCTGTTTCTTACAAGAATCTCATTGAAATGCTCTTTTATCTGTGATCCTCAGTACAATGTTTATATCTACCCAAGCACATATTGCATTCTATCATGTGATTTGGCTCACTGTTTATGTGCCTTTCTTTCCTTATTAGCCCAGAACACTTTTCAAAGAGTAAAAACCTGCTTCATATTCTTCATTTTATTCCCATCCTCAGATTCTATCACAATGCGCTGAGGGAGACATGCTGATAAAATGAGGTTGAGGATAAAACATAGATTTTGGAATCAGACACAGCTAAATTTGGAAATAGTTTCTGGCATTTACTAACCACGTGATTGGAAAAGTTACTTAGCCCCCCAGTCTTGGTTTCCTCCTCTAACAAATGGAAACAGCATTGCCTGCCTTGGAGGTTTGCTGTAAGAACTCACTAGTATTAAATATATAGAAAGATTGGTACCATGTAGGGTATACAATTACTGGTTCTTCCCCAGACCTCCCATTTCCACAACCCAGAACCCACTCCCCATTCCAAGCTCCTCTCCCATCCGCTCTTCCTAGTTCCACCCCCACCTTTAATAAGTGTTTGTTAAATTGGGTTGAATCCACTGTCACTGGCTGCCTTGAATCAGAAAGCAAATGACACAGCTTTTAAATGATCTACTGACTTTTCTCTCTGCAGCCTTTCACTTGTTTGGTGCCTCGTATCCTTGCTTTTCTCCTCCTCCTCCCATCCTGGTCCTTTATGAATCCTTCTTTTTTGTTCTCTTTTTGTTCTAAAATATCATTTTCACCTTCAAGCTCTTTGTTTACATTGTGTCTCTCCTCTGCTGAAAGAGCATGGCCTTGAGAAGCTGGCATTAGTTTAATCTTCTGGCTTCTCATGATCTGTATTTATGAGTTTCCTAATGTTCCCAGTGCTCGGGACTTCAACACACATGCCAGAGCTTTCTGAATAAGTGCTCCAACCTGAAAGGAGAGCTGTTCCAAGGTTATGTCATCCTCCACCATGGCGCTTCCTCATCCACAGCCAAGAAAAACAAAAGTTTCCATGGAGATGAAACAGAAATGAGTCTGTCTGATCAATTCTGATTTTTATAAATAGGAATCCATTTTAAGTCTATGTTTGTGGCTTGAGTAGCTTGTCACAGTTAAGAGGAGAGTGGGAAGTTATCAAGTAAATTTCTAGCGTTAAATATCTACTCAGTTGAATATAACAGAGAGACTAGGTCCTTGCCCTAAGGGGGTTTAAAATTTAGTTGGGGAATGAAAAGTAATCCACAAGAAAGAGAGGATAATCAAAGCTAGGAATAGGAAGAGCTAGTTTAATTAATATTTATTGACTTACTGCACGAATAAATAAATACAGGATTGCTATGGACTAAATGTTTGTGTCTCCCCCAAAATTCATATGTTGAAACCCTAATCCCCAATGTGATGGTATTTGGAAATGGGGTCTCTGGGAAGTAATTAGGTCATGAGAGTGGAACCTTCATGGTGGCATTAGTGACCTTATAAGAAGAGACATGACACAAGAGAGTTTTCTCTCTCTCTCTCTCTCCCTGCCATGAGACGACACAGCAAGAAGATGGAAAATCAGGCAGAAGGTCCTCATTAGAACACAACCATGTGACATCCTGATCTTGGACTTTCCAGCCTCCAGAATTGTGAGAAATAAATTTCTGTTGTTTAATACACCCAGTCTACAGTGTTTGTTACAGTAACATGAACTGACTAAGACGGTGATTGAACAAATGAATAAAAATGATTAAATGAATGAATAAATGAAAGGTTGAGCTCTAAGTCCTATGCTTTAAAAATTTGACAAAGTAACTAATTCAAAGCAATTTAAATCACCTTTAAATTATTTGCATTGGAACTCCACATTGATCTCATTAAGTTAGCAATTTAAACTATTTCAACAAGCACACCTTAAGTAAACATGATGGACCAGATCTTATAGTGAGCACAAAAGGAAAACAAGAGGAATAAGATATTGTCCCTTCTCTAGGATAGAAACAAAATTCTCCTGTCACTTTTCTATGGATTATTACCAAGACATCCTCGGTACAGGGTAGGCCCACAACTTCAAGCCAGTAGAATATCATCAGTTTTAAGTACGATAATAGATTGAATGGAAAGTGTGTTGAGACTCAGAACTAAGGTTGATATATAAGCATTACTCAGTCTGTCTATTTCATCAACTGGAGAGCTTTATCCTTCTCTCTCTGGAAATAGTTTGACACTTTCCATTCTTTATTTTAGATATATAAAATATTTGTTATGTTCCCAACTAGACTGTAATTTTCCTGAGAGTAGAATCTATTTTCTATTTATCTATGCATGTTCCATAAAGCCTAACATAGTGTCTGGCACACTGCAGATACTCAATTGTATTGGATGGATGAATGAATGAATAAACAAAGTAAAATATAAAATAAAGATGCATATTTTCTCAATAAGGATTTGGGGACTGTTACTACGTGTCAGGCATAAGTCTAGGCCATAGAGACATAAAGATAAATAAAACTAGTTCCTGGTGCTTCAGGAGCTCTTAGCCTGGTTGGGAACTCAGAATGCAAACCAATAATGATAATTCAGTGTACAAAGTGTCACAGTAATGATAAACATTGGAAGATTTATGAGCAATTGGCAGGGACCAAGATTTCTGAAAAGACTGAGGGAGAGAAGTGAATTTGAAGTTTCAACTAAAGATTGAATAAGAGTTTGCCAAGTGAAAAATTTAGGAAGATAGTTCAACAGAGGGCTAAGAATGCAAGATAGTGGTGAAATAGAATTCATTATAGACAGAAGGAACAGCATATGCAAAGGGACAGAGACATGAGAGTGTCCGACATTTAAAAGTAATTTGAGATGGCCAAAGTGGGGGTTTGTTGTGGAGAGTCACAGCATAGGGGAGTTGCAAGACAGACCAGGGTCAGATTTTGAAGGTCCTGTCCTGCTAAGTAGTTTGAACTTCATCACTCAAGCAATAATAAGCCATTTATTTTCTTTAAAGAGAATAGTGAGATGATAATCAATTTTTTGTCTTAGAAAGAGAACTCTGACTAAGGTGGGAAAGTGATCCTGAGGATCAAGGAAGTGAGGAAACATTTATTAAATGACGACTGTCTGCCAGGAAATTCATCAGGGGCTTTCACAGATATTATTGATGCTTACTTCATTTAACCCTTACAATAACCACAAGAGGCAAGCATTAGTATGCTCATTTAACAGATGAAAAATCTGATCCTTGAAATTAGGAATGGAAGAGTGATTAGAAATTGAGAAACTACTTAAAATTCTAGGGGAGACCAAAAGTGCATCAACACTAGAAGAATGTCATTGGAGAGGGCAGGGTAAGGAGGGAAGGGAGGGTAGAGATACAACACATTGAAGAAGTATTCAGAAAGCATAATTAATAGAATGGTCATTGGTTGGGTGTAGGCATGAGGTAGAGGGATAGTCAATGGTGAATTCAAAGTCTCTAGAGAGTTGAAAAGGCTGAGACTTATGTAACTACCTTCTTCTAATGATTTTAAAATCTCTCACATTTCTTCTCGTACCATTAACTTGAAATTTGTATACATTTTCCTCAAGATGCAAAACAAAGTTTTAGAGACTTGTGACTTTAGTGTGTCCCCCTGGGAGTCAGCTACTGTGCCAGGGAAGCCCCTAGGTACTCAGTTTTCAAGACAATTTTATATCTTTCACTCTGTTGTATTGAGAGAATCTCTGTTAGTAAAATATTCAGAGGAATTTGGAATCAAACAAATATATAAACACGAAGAACTGGGTCAAATGGGAGACACCACCCAGACTGTTGGCAAACCAAAATTCACTTGGAAGCAATTAGTGGCTCAAGAGACTGACATCATAGAGGATCAAAGTGTTCACTGGGAAGTGATTTGGGGAGTAAAGAGGCCACCAGTGACTTCACAGCAAAGCACGCGGTGATTGTGAAACTCGGTGCATTTTGCAATGCTATACACAGCAGAGGAATGATTCCAGTTCCAGAGATATGCTGCTGATATCCAAAAGGCCTCTTTCTTATGCTTCCAAGGACTTCTAGTATCACATATTCTCCTTCCTCTCCAAGGCTTAATTTTCGGTGGTCTACTCCCTATTTTGAGAGTTTTCTTAACAACTATCATGATTGGCAAATGTAGTCATGTGTATACCCAACCTTTTGTCTTACAAAAGAATCAAGAGTATAGGAGATGGATTGGTGTTAAGGAGCTAAAGAAAAGATTTAATATACCTTCTCGACCCTACTGTAGGAGTTCTGACCATTTCCTCTGACCGAAGTGATGAAAGAGGAAATAAGAACAGAGGATGTGAGTGGCACAGGAAATTAGCAGTGGAGGAGAGAGACAAGGAGACCTCAGAGACCTTTCCTATCTTGCAAATCTAGAGACTCTCCATTAATGTATCTCATAGCAGCCTACATTGTTGTTTATAGTCCTTATCAAAGTTTGCAGCTATATTTCTATAATTATGGTCACCACTCATGATCCTTGAAACGCTCAATACCGCTAAAATGATGGTGTCCAGGATACTATAGTGCAGGATGTGTATATGCGTGTGTTAGAATAATAATGCTTGCTAAGATAAGAAGATACCCCAAAATTCCCTCACGGAGGCCTAGAACTTCATCTAGCTAAGAGAATGAGATTTATAGGTTTCAAATATGTTACTTGGAGAAAGAACTAGACCAATGAGCCAACAGAATGGCAGCTTCTGTACATGGGATCTTACTTAGAGATTTAGACCCATACTTAAAAATTTAGACTGCTTAGACTCAGAACATATCATCAAAATCCTTTACAATGGGCCCCAATCTTCTTTTCCTCTGCCATCTCCCACTTTTCTTTCCTCCATCCTCAGACACACACACACACACACACACACACACACACACACACACACACCACCTTACATTTCAGCCATTCTCTTATTCTCATTGTATTAGTTTCCTATTGCTGCTGTAAAAAATTACCACAAACTTAATGGCCTAAAAAAACCACAAATTGATTATCTTATAGTGATAGAGTTCAGAAGTCTAATACAAATCTTATTGTACTAAAATCAAAGTGTTGTCAGGGCTGTGTCCCTTTTTGAGGCTCTAGGGGAAAATGTGTACCCTTGACTTCTCTAGATTCTAGAAACTGCCTGCCATTCCCTAGCTCATGACTCCATTTTTCCTTCTTCAAAGTCAACAGCATGGCATTTTCAAATCTCTCTCTGACTCTGACCCTATCCTGCTTCCCTCCCTCATTTACAAGAATCCTTGTAATTACATTGGGCCCATTCAGATGATACAAGATAATCTCCCTATCTTAAGATCCTTATCATAATCACATCTGCAAAGTCCCCTTTGCCATATAAGGTGATATATTCACAGGCTTCGGGAAGTAGACCATGGTGATCTTTGGTCTTTATTCTACCTACCATACCACAGAACACCAAGCACATTCCCACTTCCATGTCTTCTCTTAGGCTGATTTCTCTGCCCAAATTACATTTCCTCCTTTGCCCTCCTAGAGATCAGCTGTCTTGACTATGAACTCTTCTCTGAATTTTTCCCTAATTACCTATCTTTCCCTTGGAAGAATTACTGTTCTATCCTTGTCCTCATGGCAATGTGTGAAATATTGAGTCTATTACAGCCTTCATCACAGGGCATTGTTTTCCTTTGTCACTTGTCTGCCTCCTGCAGTAGGCTGGGAGTTTCTCAAGGTCAGGATGTATATCTTACCGAATTCTTTTTTAATTACTGGAACCTAGGGAAGTGCCATTAGTAAACATTGTTTATCTTGTATTTAATTAAATTCACTGATTGAGGTAGAATATTTTTGGTCATTAACAACAGAAGACTTTGTCATGTCTCTTTTAACTCCAATTCTATAACTGCCTTCAACTGTGTCCTGAAAAAGTTGTGCTTTAGTTACTATCATAATGACTGAATTTAGATATTAGAAGGAATCCTTATGAAAGAAGATTGATTTGTGTGATGCCAAAACATAGATCTAAGACCAATACACCAACATTACTGAAGGCTCAGTTTTGATTCATCTTGAGCAAGAGTTTTCTGATGAAAAGAGCTGTAAATCAAGAATCAGTTCTCTGAGTCATCTTCCAAACCGAGCAATGTGCTTTTAGCATAAGAATATACCAGTTGAAACAATAACATATGTTTATAAAGTAATTTACAGCTTACAAAGCACTTTCCTATGCATTATCTCATCTGAAACTCCATATTAATTATGTTAAGAAGGTAGAGTTTGTTATCCCAGTTTACAAAAGAAGAAACTAAGGCTCTGAGAAATTGTGACTATTAGTGATTGACAGAGATGAAAATAGAACATGGGTCCTCTTGCTTAAATGTTAGTTTTCAATATATTTCACTATAATGAGGTTTAGATTCCTTCCCAATTAGATCTGAGGCAGAAATAACCTAACAAACAATTTCTTCTTAAACTCCTGTGCATAATCCTATAGAGAAATTATTGGACGACCACTCATAATTCCCCCTACAGTCAATGTGTCTAATTTCCTCAACACCGTAGTTAACTTTCTACTTGTTCATCCCTACTAATATGTTCTAGATTATATTTTGGAAACAAAATACATGGCCTAGAGTCCATAAAGAAAAAAAAAGAATTGGCTTTCTAAAACAAGGGATCATGTCACTTCACTGGATACAGTTAATAGAGAACAGAACTGCATCCAATTTGAAGGCTGGAAAAGGGACTCCTTTGTTAAATGTGGCTAGACCAGTGCAGAACAACTTCTTTTTTAATGTAAAAGCAAATACAGGAAAAATTGAAATATTTATAAGCCACATTGTGTGCGTGCGTGTGTGTGTGTGTGTGTGTGTGAGAAAGATTAGCCTTGAGCTAACATCCTTTGCCAATCCTCCTCTTTTTGCCGAGGAAGATTGGCCCTGGGCTAACATCCATGCCCATCTTCCTCTACTTTATATGGGATGCTGCCATAGAATAGCTTGACAAGCAATGTGTCGGTCTGCGCCCGGGATCCAAATCTGTGAACCCTGGGGCCACCAAAACAGAGTGTGTGAACTTAACCACTGTGCCAGCAGGCCAGCCCCTATAAGGCACATTTTTTGAAAATTCAGTGTCAAAATCATACATCTAGAGTCACGTCATGGGAATTAGTTGAGTAGGATATTCAAAGAATCAGTTCCTCTACTAAAACAACTATAAACTAGGAAAAGTGGACAGAACCAACTTTTTTGGAGTGCTGGATTCTGATTGAAGACTTGCAGCAACTGGGGAAGTTTTTAATGACGAAAAAGGCTACTGAATTTTGTTGAGAAAACATTGTGAGGTTTTTGCTTGTTGTCTATTATTCCCCAGGCCTCAGCACAGCAATAGTGGTCTGGTAATGGTGGCCTGCATTCCTGATGTGGCTTGCTGAAGCTAATAGGAATGAAACTTGTTCTTAAAATGGTGTGGCTGTATATTTTTATCTGTCATGAAGTTCCCCAAGGGACTAGAGACTAATGCAAAGATTGACTTTTGTTTTGCTCCTTCTCTTCAGCTGGAACAGTCTGTTAAAAGACTTAAAGACATACACTATCTGTGCCTGCCTGGGGCAAGAGAGGCAGATTGGGCAGTCATCATATAGATAAAAAAGTCTGAGAAAGGAAAGGCTGAGGAGGAAATTTCTTGGTGGAATTAGGGCTTAGAAGGGCCACTGTGTATACTAGAGAAGATAGAGAACAATGTGCTACCAGGAGCAGACATATGCCCAGAAAAGACCTCAGAATACTCTAGGCTTTTACCTCTGGCAAATCTGTAGACTCTGCACAAGCAAGAGGTAAAGGCTTAGGTAGAGTTGTGGGCAGCTTACCATATCATCAAAGGAGGGCCCCAGCTCAGTGCCAAGCTAGAAAAACTGCAGAGTATTATGTTTTTTTAATTTTTGGTTCAAGAAGTCAAGCAAATCCATATAAAGTCACTGGGTAACCACTAAAATAACTGAACAGGGTCTTCAGTGACGACACACAACAAGGAAAACAGTCTTTGTAAAAATAGTTTGGAAAAGTCACTAAACAAATGGACAACTGTAGCCTTCACAATCAACAGTGGTAAATCCTGGGGAAGGAGAATAATCTGATGCCCAGATTCACTACATTATAATATTCAAAATACCCAATTTTCAACAAAATAGTGCAAGGCATGCAAAGACTCAGGAAAGCATGGCTCACTCACAAGTGAAAAATAAATTAACAGAGACTGTCTCTGAGGAAGCCTAGACATTGGATTTACTAGACAAGGATGTTAAATCAATTGTCATAAATATACTCAACAAGCTAAAGGAAACCAATATTGTAGCTTAATAATAGTTTTGAAATCAGGAAGTATTTTTTCTCCCTGTTCAATATTATTTTTGCTATTTGGGCCCTTCATGATTGAATAGGAACTTGAGGATCAGTTTTTTCATTTCTGCAAAAAAGCTCATTGGAATTTTGGTAGTGATTGCATTGAATCTGTAGATAGTTTTTAATGGTATTGCTATCTTAACAATCATGTTTTCCAACCCATGAACACGGAATGTCTTTCCATTGATTTAGGGCTTCCTTAATTTCTTTCAGTAATGACTTATAGTTTTCAGTGTACAAGTCCTTCACCTCCTTGGTTAAACTTATTCCTAGGTATTTTATTTTTTCAGATGCTATTGAAACACAACTGGTTTTTGTCAACTGATCTTATACTCTGAAACTGTGCTAAATTTGTTTATCATTTTTAAAACCATTTTTGGTAGGCAATCTTTGGGATTATATATATCTCATGGTCATCTTATATATAAACTATAATAATATAAGTAAATCTACCTCTAATTACATATGATATATATACCATGTATCATATAGGTTAATGTGGGTAATATAATATGATATAGGTTATCTAGGCTAATATAATATGATATATATAAGTTAATCCATAGAAATAGAAAGTGGATTGGTGGTTGCCAGGAAGTGGGAGGAGAGGGAATTAGTGAATAACTGCTTAATGGATAGAGGGTTTATTTTGGAGTGATAAAATGTTTTGGAACAAGACAAATGTGGAAGTTGCACAGCATTGTGAATGCACTAAATGTCACTGAATTAGTTCACCTTAAAATGGTTAATTTTATGTTATACAAATTAAACCTCAATAAAAATAATTTAAAAAACTAGATTTGGACATTGTTTCAAGGACTAACAATTAAATGTAGTTAACAATTAAAAACATGAATATATTGAGTGTCAGAGAATAGATGTATTTATGCTACTGAAATTAACAGTGTTACTACACAGAAAACACTGAATATATAGTGAGTTCCCATTGTTTTACTGGCACAGTAATAGGTCCCCTCTTCTGGGAATGGCCATTTACCTGACAATATTGACATAGTTGCAAAAGTAACAGCAGTTTTACATGGCTCTAGGCCCTGTCCACAGTTGATTTGTTTCGGAGTGGTCCTTGTTCTAAGCCCAGTCACTTAATCCCCATTCAATCCAATTTTTAAATTAAAACTTATGTATCTTAGATTATAAGACATAAAATATAAGATTGGAAAACACTGGGTCAGTTATGTTTCCTACCATATGGGCCAGAGACGCAGAGGAAGGAAGTTTGCAGAGAAAGAGAGAAATGAGGCAGAGGAACAAAGAAATGCAATGAGGAGAGAAAGGGGTCTTTAGAACATTCACATTCTTGGTTCCAGGTGCATCTCTGAGCTTGAATTCCATAATCCTTGTGTATCCTTTTAATACATTGTCTCTTTAATTTAAATTAGTAGGTTTCCTATCCCTTGAAATTAAATTAATCATAACTGTTACACAGTAAGAAAATAAACACTGCTTTGTAGACACAAAAATCTTAATATTTTTGCATATTTTAAAGGCAACAATATAGTTTCTAAAGTATATTTTAAAGCCATATTGAATTTCATCCTAATACTGCCCTGAAAGTAAGTGTTATTATCATGCCTACTTTAAGGATTAGAAGACTGAGACCTAGAAGGGCAAAATGGCTTGCCCAAATTAGCAGCAGAACAGGACCTGAAATCAATTTATTTCATTAAAAGCAACTTTTACTGAGCAGTCATTCTGTAAGTGTTTTGTATTGGGAACCAGAGATAGAAAGCAACATGGGATGCTCCCTGTCCAGCTTTCTCTCAACTTGGACTCCCTCTCTCCCAGGGCACAATCTCCTCTCTAATTTGTGAAGCCAAGTAGAGTGAGCTGTGCCTCCTGGGCCAGCGCTGATATCTCCAACTTCTTAGAAAGGCTTGCTCCAGAGTACTCTGTCTGCCATGAACTACTCTCAGCTCAGCTGGCTTGGGTAGCCCCTGGAATTCAAAGGATCAGGCCTTTTTCCATCTTCTTTAGCTTTTTCCCTGTGGCCATTCCCTCTTGACAGCAGCATAGATGTCCACAGATAAGCAACTTTAAAAGGCAATTTTCTACAGCTGAGATAGCTGTGCAAAAATTTTTGTGTTCTCTAACCAAAACTGCTTTGTGTATGTAAAAGGCTACTTTTGGAATTTTTTTATAGGCCTTACTGAAAAGTTACCTGGGCTCAAAGTTATCAAACCTGGAGCAGACTTTCAGCAGACTCCAGGCATGAGCTGTAGATTAGGACATGAGATTCCAGATTATAGCAAAAATACTCATAATGGCAGAAAAATAATGCATGGACAGAATCCCTGTGCTGCTTTCTTTCCTGAGTAGTCACACAACAATCCAGGTTGGTATGGGATCTTCAGTGTCAGGGACCCAGAATCTGAGTACCTTCTAGCTTCAACATCCTCAACACATGATTTCCACCTCCTGGTTCAAGATGGCTGCGCAAACACGATAATCATGTTTTGATTGCAGTCAGCAGGAAAGAGGAAGAGTATCTCCCTTAAAGAACATTTCCTAAAAGTTGCACACTCATTTCTATTTACAAAAATGCAACAAGGCTTAGGTATGTAATCATAGCTAGCTGCAAAGAGGCTGGAAAAGGCAATTTTTATTCTGGGTAGACATATGGCCAGCTAAAATTTGAAAATTGTGTTAATTATGAAACAAAGGGATATTAGAGGACAAGTAGTAAGTTATACCCCACCCGTGCAAGCTGCTGGTAAAGTTATTATATGGCTGTGCATGTGTGGGCCCTATGAAAATGCCAAGATAGAAAGTTCTGTTTCCTTAGATCAAGCATATCATTTCTCCTCTAAAAAGGCATTCTGGTATATCAGCACCCTGGGGAAGACAGGGAAAGGGATGTCTGCAGAGCAACATGGTACTCAAGATGCAGCAATTAAGAATAAAAACAATGTTATTATAATAATGGTGATAATAATGCCTAATATTTGCATAATGCTGCAGATTTCCAATATTTAACATATCCTAACTGAACCCCAAACTATATTACAAAGAAGGTTTTAGCAATAACCCAATTTTATAGAGGAGAAAATTGAGAATCAGGGAGGTTAATAGCTTGTGTAAAGTTTATTACACAGCAAGTAAATCATAGTCCAGGGCCTCGTCCAGAGCACTGTCTTCAACCGATTCTAATGTTCTTTGAGGAATGCAATGGCAACATAAATGTATAATTCTAACTTCTGTGTGTCCCTTCATTCATTCATCAACATGCATTTACTGAGCAGCCCAAAGAATACAAAGGGAACAAAACAGAGCCCTTGCATTGAAAGAAGCTAGTAGCAGAAAGTGGCAAAGTTATATATAATGTTTATATATATAATATATTTATTCTTTATATATAATATATAAATTTATTTTACGTGTGTATAAATATAATATATATTTGTATAATATATATTATTTATTTATATATTTATTCATAATGTATTTGTTTATATATTTATATAATATATAACTACATAGAATACTTATAAGCATATACGTAAGTATAAGTACAAAATACTTATATATAGTTATATATAATAATTTGTAATACAATTTATATATAATTATATACATAATTTATATATATAAAAAATATATTTTTATACTCTTAAAAACAATATATATAAAATTCCATGGTGTCATTCCAATTTTTTTCTTTTCAAGCTCAAGATTCTATGCCAAAAGAATTTATAGGCTACCCTGTACCACAGACCCTTTGCCTACTCCAGTGAGGCTTCTTTTCTCTCCTAAAGCTCCATCTTAGCATCTTTCCCATCCATTGCTGGATATAAGACTTTCTTAGATGAAAGGCCTTGCAACACCCCAGTGAACTAAATATCGTTATTCCTATTTTGTAGACAGAAAGAACAAGGCCATTCTCAGGATGGAAGCAAACTACATGCCAAACCAAAATTGCTGCATTTTTTAGTAAGCTCTCAGGAACCTAATAACAAAAATTTATTTATATATTCATTATAATAGCTACCAGTACTTATCACATCGCTGACACTATTCTTTGAGTTTTATGTGTATTAACTTACTCACTCTTCACAGCTTTATCAGGAAGTTGGTATTTGTTTCATGATCTTGGGAAATTACCTAAACTCAGAGTTTCATTTCCTCAGCTGTATGGCCTGGATCACCAAAGCTACTCCAGAGGGCTAACTCCGGCTTTTGTGATGTAATGTGTGTGTGAACACAATCTATAATCTGAAAATGTAATGTGCTATTATATTTCCAGTCCGTTACACTATGATAAGCTAACACATAAAACGATATGACATAGAGGTTGATTTGCAGAGTGTAGAGTATAAATGCTGTACCAAAGGCTGGGATATTGAGGCAAGAAATGCATTTATGTAGAAGAATGACTTTAGTCATGAATTAAATCAGGAGGAGGAGGAAAAACATGAAGATTGTAAAGCAAGAATGAAAACAATATTTCCTGAAGTACTAAGAAGGGTTACTTGCATGAGATGAGAAAGTATATATTAAAATACCATACAAACATAATACAATATAATGAATATTTTTTTATACTTGAGATATATATGATTTTCATCACTATCTTTTTTCTAGGTCTAACAACCATTCCTGTGCATGTTTTTGCTATCCTATTTGACTATAAGCTTTTTGAGGACAAAGACATTTCATTGTTTTTTTCATTACTATACCCCTTTACATAGTGAAAGAATATAGTGTTTAGAGTAAGAGATGTGAGTTGAAATCTTTACTCCACTCAATTCTTGTGTGACTAGAAAAGTTTTCTCATCTGTGAAATGGAGAGGATGAACCTGAACATCAAAATCAACAGCTGTGGTAATGATTAAATGAAACCATATAAGGTATGCTCTCAACTGAAGTAATGTCCAAACGTTCATCATTAACACCATCATCACCATCGTCATCATCACCATCACTTCATTATCATAAGCATCATTAGACCTAACAATGTGTCCTGCAAGGTAGGCCAATGTATGTTTACTGAATGAAGGAATGGTGAAACAAATGGATGAATAAATGAACAAAACAGGACAGACAAGAAACACAGCAGGACCCTAGATTATGCAGGGCCTTGAAATCTCAACTTTCATAAGTAGTTCAGGACAAAAGATGGGTTAACAATGCTTAATTCTGAAGTCCTGCTTTGTGTGTAATATTCTGACAATGAAATGTAAATTTCACTTGACTGAAGCCCAAGTAAAGGCCATGAGTGGGTTTGGGAAAAATCTTCTTCCAAAAGGAAACTTTAAATACTTTGGCACTGAAAGAAAAGCCTGTCTTTCAGTGAGCGGGAGCCAGCAAATGACCTTCCAGCAGAAGAGAGGATGGAATCAAACCCCCACCTTAATTAAGTCTATCATGGATGGACCCCACATCCAAAGAGTTACCCTAGTTCAGACTCCTGGCATCTGTATCCAAATCAGACATGAATTTCAAGAAGTGAATTTTTACCCTTGAAGTTGAGGATGTCACTTCACAGAGGAAAGAATATCAGCCAATTTTAGGAGGGTTTAAACCTCATGACATTTTCTGTCCCTTTTTGGAAACTTGTGTATATGTGAAAAATTTCTTAAAAATCAAGAATCACTTTTATCCCAAAATAACACTATTTCTTTGCCTTCTCTTCATAACTTCTGATATTACAGCCACTTATGCTTGAGGATAAAGACATCAGTCTGAAGTGGGGAAAAAAGCAGATGTGGAAAAAATGCGTAAGATTTAAAAGAGTGCCGTGTTTTACATCTCTGGCTCTGTTGTGCAGGGTCGTATCATGATGAGTGAAAGGAAGGAAAACCCACACAGCCAATCTATTGGGTGGGTGGAGGAGAAGAAAAGAAGAAAGAACTTTTAAAAAAACATCTCTGTGTTCAAAATGGAATCACTTGCTCAAGCCAAAAAAAAAAAAAATCCCTAAATTACAAGTATTATTAAGAGCTTAGAGTTATTTATGAATTGGTTTGCATAAATGCAATTGCTTTTTGTATGCACTAATGAATACTTGTGTTTATGTGTGTTTTTATTGGTTTGGTAAAAAAGTTTTCAAATCACAAGAATGTGCTATCATATGTAATAAAGATACTAAGGGTCCAAAACAGTGAGACCTCTGGACTGGTGATAGAGTCAAAAAAAATGAACAACTCTCCACAGTCTGTCTTGATTTGACCTTAAACTTAGTTTTATCATTTTGCCTGAAGAACTGTGAATTCTCAGAACTCATTTGAGCTCTGTACGCTGGGTAATGAGCAAGTATGAAAATGTCTTTCCATGCTAACTATGAGATGGGAAGATGTCTATGCCTCTGGTCATCCATATTTGTGTGAACATTGAATGTAGTCATAAGAATGACTGAAAAGTGATAGAAACACTTCAATACTGGTGATGAGCATTGATTTTAATCCCGGAAAATATTTAAAAGTGTCATCTAGTGGGTCAGCTACCTGTGAAAGTCCAAGGAAAATTAGATAAGGTGCTCTCTCAGTTTAAAAGGCATCCCCATTTTTAAGACGCAAATGAGGGAATTATAATGCAGGTGGTTAGTCAGAAGGCTATACTTTGCGAAACACTCCTTTCATCAGGAAGAAAACAAATATTTTGTTAATGAACATCTACACTTGGGAAACACTGAGAGGTGCTTTACACACATTATCATCATTCCTCTAATAGCCTTATGAATAAGTATTATTATTCCAATTTACAGACGATAAATGAAGGCCAAAAATACTGCCTAATAAGTGGTCTAAAAACTAATAAGTGGAGAATTAAAGATTCAAATCCACGTTCTTCTGGCTATTTCTTTCCCTACACCAAAACTTCCTCCTTTTGCTCACATGTCTATTAATTCTGAGCATCAGGAAATTACTCTTCCTTGGGTACAAAAATGCAGTGTTTTATTATGTGGCTCATAAATTCATTTTTGATTGAACAATGTCTGGGTATCAGCATGCAGACAGGCCTCACTCAATAAAAGCTTGGAGAAAAACATCTCGTGGGTCCAACTTGGCTCAGAAGTGTCTCTCACCAATAGCAATGGGCCTCTCTAATTGAGTTTTTTAAGAATTATTCATCACTGGGCCGGCCCTGTGGCTTGGTGGTTAAGTGCGCGCGCTGCGATGCTGGTGGCCCGGGTTCGGATCCCGGGTGCGCATCGAGGCACCACTTCTCCGTTCATCCTGGGGCCGAGTCCCGCATGCAGCAGCTGGAGGGATGTGCAGCTACGACATACAACTATCCACTGGGGCTTTGGGGGGAAAAATAAAATAAATAAAATCTTTAAAAAAAAAAAAGAATTATTCATCACTGATTTTTTTTGGTCTGAAAATTGGGTATTTCTCACAAAAGAAAATTTTGGGGGCATTGTAATCAGGTTTGCAGATAATGATTTGTTTTTTTATAATCCGATCTTGTTATTTCTTATGGCACCATTATATTTGGAAAGTTGATGTGTTTTTCTATTGGTATTCCATTCTTTCTTATACCCAGATGCTAAAATTAGATTTAGGGCATCATAATTATGCCATAATTACCACAATCGTGTTTTCATGCCATTGACAATTAGTACCAATTTTGATTTTCCCCAAAACTTCAACAGATGCTCTCTTTCTATGGCATTGTAAATTAGTGTCAGAACATGTATAAATGCACAAGCCATTTTCCTGAACTCGTGAGGGGTGTGCCAAACCCACTGTTTCACTGAAGTTAATTGTTTTCAAGAATTATCATTTTTTTCTATTGATAATTTTATTCCAGAGAGCTTAATTGTTCTCTAATTACCCTGAACACTGTCTTATTTCACTGTTCAGAAAGGAACTTGTTATCTCTGCCAAAAACTTCATTTTACAAAGAAGACATAGAGGATAAGAGAAGGGAAGTGACTTGTTCAAGGTCACTCAGCAAGTCACAAGCAGAGTCAGTGTTAGATATTTTTATCCCCCCGAATGTTTTTTATTATATCACACTGACTTAATCAGACATAATACTGGCAATTCGTCTTGCCCTTGTTGCTTGTGAGCAACAGAAGATTAGAAAAGATAGTGAAAAAAGACTAAAGCTCACCACTTCTGGAAAAAAGAGTAAAGGGCTGAGTGTCTCAAAGCCTTGGAAGATAGGACATTGCTGCTTATCTTCGATTAAGAGTGCTACTATTCTCTTCTCTACGTGATGGCTAAGAGCTGAGAGGAACAAAGCTTGGGCCTTCATTCACTCATTCAACTAATAACGACTGACAGCCTTCTGTGCATAGTTCCCGGGAATACAAGATGGACGATACTCCCCCCAGGCCCCCACTCTATTCCCTCCCAAGAAAAAGAGTTCCCATTTCAGTGGCAGGTAGGGACATATAAACTAACAATTATACTATAAGGGTTACATTTTTTAGTCAAGGTTGATTGTGTAATTTATTTTTAACAATATCTTTAATTTTATTCCGAGATAACTGTTTCTCTCTCCTGCTCTCAAAGAAATATCACTTTGTTCAATGTATTTTAATTTCTATCTTAATTATTTTTCATGCCTTATGATCAATAAAGAACTGAATCAGGCAAGGTTCTTAGATTCAAAAACTGGAAATATAGTAGAGTAAACGAAACAGGTATTTAATCATAATTCAAATTACAGGGTGTATATTCTTCTTTAGAACTGCACATTAAGTAGTTAGAATAAAGGTGGCGTTTATATAATAATTTAAGAATTATTCATCATTGATTTTTTTTTTGGTGTGAAGATTGGATATTTCTCACAAAAGAAAATTTTTTGGTGGCAAGTGGAAAATGGGGCAGTTAATTCTAGATATCAAAGACTTTGTGCTTAGAGGTATGAAGCTTACAGTTTTACACAGTAGTAATTGGGTAGGAGGAGGGCAGTGGAGAAAATTTCAATTTTGAAAAATATGTTGGAGCTATATTTAGAGAGCCATGAACGACAAGCCAGACATTTTGAAAGCAATCTGACCACTGACAAGTTGAAACAAAGTCATTTATTGAAATAGCATTTTAAAGTCGAAGCATTTTGTAGGTGGCCAAAATACCCAAACCATCAGTTGAAGAGTTGATGTAAGTATTGAATTTGTTTTATTTCTCTGAAAAGCTCAGCTACTAACCAAAGATTACATAGTAATTTCCCACTATGGTATGAATATACATGCAGGGGTGGGGGTAGGGGAGGAGCTGTGTTTATTGTCAATCAGCTGTTATTTCATAACTAATCTTCCCAGGAGGTGAGCACGTCCCAGATCCCACTGTATCTTAACCATTGTTATTTGGTCTACGGGTAATTGACTGTGATAGCACTTTTATTTTAGCATTGTTTTGGTATTAGAACTGACCATTTCAGCCGCTTCCCCAACTCCACCTCTCTGTCGAGTCTTTATTGTCCGTACTTTTCCAGGTCACATGTGAAAGAGGCACCTATTGGTTAGAGGTAAGAAAACCATCCTTAGAATTTCATGACAGATGACTGGAGGACACAAAGAGCCATTAGCTACCACCCCACAAAGAGAAATGAAGAGTTCAAAAAGACTTAAGTAGTATGCCCCAAATTAGATTAAATTCATTTGAGTAACTAATCCGTGATCCATAAACACTCATTCCCAAATTCTTGTGCCAAACTCTACTTAACCAGATAGAGTTGCTGCCTCAACTCTCTTTTCCAACATGACAATGAACAATACTTCCGGTTTATCTATATTGCATGGCTTTAAAAAATACTGAGACAGGCGGGCAATAATGTTTGTTTAAAATAAAGTCCAAATCTTAAACTGATAAATTTTAGAAGAATCTTAGAGATTATCCAACTGTGTTTACAAACTTGATTAAATTCAATGAAGTTCATGAACAACTATTTGTCCTACATTATGTGTCAGGGAATTGTTAGGTGAATTCAGAAAACATAGGTTTGGAACCTAGTTCTGTCATTGATAGGCTATGTGACCTTAGGTTAGTCACCCTCTCTGAAGCTCTTTCACCATCTATAAACAATGTGAATGATACTTTTCCAACCTCGTGATGGCATTTTGCAGATGAAACTAGATAATTCATGTGGGAAAAGAACTTTGTGTAATGGAAGGTGCCTTACACATGTTAGCTCACATTATCGTTAGAACTTTACAGATGTCCCTACCCCAAAGGTGGAACTTGCTGAAAACACGTGGAATGGTTGAAATCCATCTTTTTTTTTTATTGATATTTTAATAGTGTTTAACATTGTGAAATTTTGGGTTGTACATTTTTGTTTGTCCATCACCATATATATGACTCCCTTCACCCCTTGTGCCCACGCCCCACCCCTATTGTCCCTGGTAACCACAATACAGATTTCTCTGTCCATGTGTTGGTTTATATTCCACATACGAGTGAGAAAACAGTATGGAGATTCCTCAAAGATTTAAAAATAGAGATGCCCTACGACCCAGCCATCCCACTACTGGGAATCTATCCAACGAACCTGAAATCAACAATCCAAAGAGGCTTATGCACCCCTATGTTCATTGCAGCATTATTCACCATAGCCAAGAAGTGGAAGCAACCTGAGTGTCCCTCGACTGACGATTCGATTAAGAAAATGTGGTATATATATACAATGGAATACTATTCAGCCATAAAAAAGACAAAATCGTCCCATTTGCAAGCACATGGATGGGCCTGGAGGGTATTATGTTAAGTGAAATCAATCTTTTCTTTATTCAACTTCACCCACAGGCAAACAAACAGAGTAGCAACTATACAACCATGTAGCTATATGAGGGAAATAATTTGGGCATGTACCAATCAGACCACATTAATGTAGGAAGCTTAATATTGCAACCTAGGACAGGCAGGGACCAATGTCTCCTTTTTACAATAAGGCCAAAGATGTTCACTCATTTGAGATAGGGTCAAATTATAATATAAATATTTTGGTAATTCTTAGATAGACAGAAAGGGGTTTGGGAAAAGGTGATTGATCTTAATGGGAATGATATTTTAAATTTTATTTTAGATGTATGACTACTACCCATCCTAACTCTTTCCCTGGTGGAGCCAGCAGGCTCTGCCACTGCAGGGAGTGGTCCCCTCCCCTCGAGATAAACTGATCATGGAAACAACTCATTCTGTAACGTGAAAGAAGGCACATGGAGACTGATACTTGATTATTTGGAGGGAAAGGGCATTGATTCCCTATAACTTGAGGAAAGGAATTAAATGGAAAATGCAGTAAGAAGTACAGGAGAATGGCAGTGTTAGAGAAAGGGTGAGATTTTACCTGGGCAGTTCAAAAACTATAGGGGCCACCTAGAGACCAATGGAAGCCTTACATACCTTTGTGCTGAAAGACAGTCAAGAAGGTAGACCAGGGGAATTGTATTCTGCCCCCCAATTTCTCCTAATCTCCACCATCACATACAAACTTCTAACATACACGTACACTCAAAAACACACACACACATACACAGAATCATGCATATTTTCTGGAACTTAAAAGTAGTTGTCAAAGTTCTTTGGAAGGAAATTATTGAAACCATCTTCAAGTTCATGGGTATATTCTCTTTTGGGAAAGAAAAGAGGAAGGATGGTCTCCATGGAAATGTTATGATCTCTTCCTCCAAGGCTATTTTTGTTTCCATCATTGTGGATTCCCAGTGAACAAAGATTATCAGCCTCTAGACAATAGCCCCACTGGGATAAAATAGGATCCTCTGACTTTCTTTCCCCAGAGGGAAGCAGGAGAGAGACCGTGGGGGCCAAAAATTAGGGCCTTAATCATAAGTTAAGGATACATAGTGAAAATAAATCTGGATAAATCCTTTCATGGTAGACTCACAATAAGAGAGCAATATTTATCAAATATCTCTTACATTTCAGATGCTTTAAAATGTACTATCTCTACTTTCAGATGAAGAAATTGAGCTTCAGAGTTGTTATGTAATTCTTTTAGGTCAAATGATGCTGAATGGAAAATCTGAGATTCTGACTTATGTCCACGTTAACTCCAGAACTCTTCTCAGAAACTACACTATGTTGGAATATTGGTAACAATTATCTTTTACTGCATGCTTAATATATTCCCAACTCTATATTACATGGTTAATTCTCAGAAAAGACAAATTTAGTGGGCATTATCATGCCCATTTCATAGACAAGGAAAGAAGAGAGATAAAAGTGATAATAAAATTCATACAGCTAAAAAGTAGATTTGAGATTAAATCAAAGCTTGTATCCATTCAACTGCATTATAATGTCCCATTATCCCTTTGAGCTTACCTTTCTATCAATGTGGTCTTTTGGGGTCCCTGCCAGACCAGACTGACAAGATTCATCTTTCTGGTACCACTGGTGGTACCATAATTCCTTGGATTTGTTGCTCTCATAGGTGTTGTATATTGTATTTCTATTGCCCATTTCTGTATGTGCACAACCAGAATGTGTACTGCAGCTTATCTTATTGGGGCCAATCCTTAGTCACTGTCCATTTCCAGAGACTAGCAGGTTGCCTGGCACAGAGTAGGGACTCAGGAAATTTTGTTGAATGCCTATTCTGATGAAAAGGTCTTCCACAGACGAGTCCTGAAGTGGAGGGCTGAGCTCATGTTGAAGCTCCTCATGTAGTTCTGAGGTTTTGGAACTGCTCAAGGTAATGATATATGGAGCAGAAACCAGGGTATCCAACACTAACTGCAGCTCCCAGACATTTAAGGACTGTCTATGTCACCACAGCATTTTCCCAGTTCCTTCAGAAGAGGTGTTTAAAATGGATTTCCAGAGAAATCACAGAAATGGTCACTCCAGTCTCTTTACAATAAAGTTGCTCATCTGTGGCAATGGACAGCCTGGCCCAGAAAAGAAGATCAGGGCAGTCTGCCCCGGAGATCAAGCTGTGGATTGTGCTTTCTTTAATAGCCAGCTTTTAGCCTTCCTTTTCCAAAGGTAGCCAAGGATCAGAGTCACCAAATAATAATGACAGGATTTTGTTTGTTTTTCCTGTAATCGCAGAGAAGATGGGGAAAAAGCAAGGTAAATGGCTTCACATTCCTTGAAAAATGTCTTGGTATTAGACACTGTACCTGACATATGCATGGGCTGATACACTTAATTCCCCCAAAACCCTAAGTTGTAGGTTATAGAGGTTGTACCTGGTGCCTATACCTAGTGACTGCTTAAAACGTGTTTGTTGGATAAATGAGTGAGGCGTAGTCTAGCTTGACTTAGTCAGATTTCCATAAAAAACAGAACCCGAAGTAAAAGTTTACTGGGGATTCCAGTCTCAAGGAAGTAGGAGAGAAGCAAAAAAGGGTTAAGGACCGAAAGAGAACAAATTCAAGGGGTGTGCGACCAAGCTAGTCAATGCTTTGTAACAAATGCAGCTGATTCCTTGGTCTTATAAGATGTTTTCAAAGAGGCTATACTACATACCATGGTTCAGAACAGTCTGTCCATACAGTGGGGAAGGAAGAAGGATAATATGTCTTCTGGTTCCTTCTTGTCCTTCACTTCCCATTGGTGAAATTCTGCCTCCTGAGGCATTAACTGCACTTCTCAATTGCTCTGTGGAAACCAGAGCCCCATGGGGTACTTTTAGCCAGTATATTGACAAGGCAATCTCTCTTTATAAGTCAGAGCTGTGCATATGGCTACTCAATTTGCAGTAGCAGCAACAACAACTTGGATCCATGAGTGTGGAAAGGGATATACACCCTTGTTAGGGCCTCTCCTATCCGAAAGCAAGACAAGGGTCTTCAGCTAGAGTCAGGGTAGGGAGGAGGCATCGTTTAGGGTGGTGTATAAACCGAGTCTGATATATAGGCCTAAACGGCCTTTTTCCTGCTCAGGTCTTGAACTCTCTCTCAGACTCAGACACAGGTCTTCCTAATATTTCTTCCTTTCTTTTTCACGGACTTTAGATACTTCGCCTGATTTTCTCTCCTTTCAGCAGCTGCTACCACATACTCTACTCCTTAGAAATTTTCTCCCCATGTCTATGTCTTGCAGAGTAATTGTATACTGCCTCTCCAGATTCCCTCATCAATCCCACCCCTCACTCCAGCTCCTTATTGCTGCTCTCTAAGACAAGCCTTCAGGTGAGGAAAGGCCAGCAACTATCTTGCCCTACATTGGCTCTACTCCAGCCAAACAAAACAAAAAATTGGCTCCACGTCAACTCATGCTAGCAAAGGCTGAGTGGTGAGCCTAGACTTCCACCCTCATGAGGCTGTAACAAAATGTCCCCAACACTTCTGCTGGTGGAGGGAAGGCTAAGTAGGGATCCTGGACTCTCATCTATGTTGGCCAATAACAAGGCCCTCTTTCACCTGCACTGTCAGTGGAGGTCACATAGAAAGCCTGGATTTCTACCCCTTCCCCTCCTTACTGTGGTGGTGTCAGAGGAGGCCTAGTGAAGAGTCAGAGCTTCACCATCACCCAGCAGTGATGAGGCCACCCCCACCACAGTGTCAGCGGAGACCCTGCGGGGAGCGGAGACTCTCACCACAGCCCAGCAGTAACGAGAAGCAGTAATGAGAAGCAGTAACAGATGCCAAGTGGGGTACGTGGACTTCCGCTTCCACCTCACAGTAATGAAGCAGCACTCCCCCTTCCCCTGCCAAAGCAGTGTCAGAAGATCTAAATAAATGGGGGGATAGACTGTATTTCTGAACTGGAAGACTCAACATAGACAAGATGCCAAACTGATATGCATGTTTCGTGGAATTCCTATCAAAATCTCAGCAAGAGTTTTGATAGATATAGACAAGATTATCCTACAAATTATATAGAAAGGCAAAGGAACCAGCATAGCTAAAACAATCTGGAAAAAAAGAAGAAGAAAGTAGAAGAAATCAGTCAACCTGACCTTAAGACTTCTTTATATAGCTACAAAACGAAGAATGTGTGTTATTGGCGGAAGAGATACATAGACCAATGGAACAGAACAGAGAACTCAGACCAATACAGCCAACAGAGTTTTGACAAAAATACTAAAGCAATTCAATGGAAGAGAGATAACAATCTCAACAAACTGTGCAGGAGCAATTGGACATCCATAGGCAAAAAATGAACCTCTACTTAAGTGTCACGTCTTATAGAAAATTTAACTCAAAATGGACCACAGGCTTAGATGTAAAGCATATGACTATAATACTTCTAGAAGAAAACATAAAAGAAAATCATCAGAATACAGTGCTAGGCAAGGATTTCTTAGATTTGACCCCAAAAGCAATATCTATTTAGAGAATGGATAAGTTGTACTTCACCAATATTTAAAACTTCTCTTTTGCAAGAGACCCTGTTAAGAAGATGGAAAGAAAAGCTATAGAGTGAGGGAAAATGTTTGCAAACCATTTGACAAAGGACTAGTATCTAGACTATATATAATATACCTCCAATATGTATTTGTATTGTTGATTAACATAATAAATATAATAAATTAAATATATTATATGTTTATATAAAAGATATATATCTCAAAACTCAACAATAAAAATCCAAACAATCTAATTAGAAAATGAACAAAACACGTGAGGAGACACTTCACTGATGTGGATACACAGATGGCAAATGATCATATGAAAAAATGTTCAACATAATTTGCCATTAGAAAAATGCAGATTAAAATCACAATGAAATATCTCTATACACATATAAAAATGGCTAAAAAACGAGCAGTGACAACACTGAGTGCTGGCAAAGATGCAGAGAAACTGAATTACTCACGCATTGCTAGTGGGAATGTAAATGGTACAGCCAACTGAAAAACAGTTTGGCATTTTCTTAAGAAAACTGAACATTCAAATCCTATACGACCCAGACATTGTATTCCTGGGGATTTATCGCAGAGAAACGAATATTTATATTCACACAACAACCTATACATGATTATTTATATCAGCTTTATCCATAATAATAAAACCCCAGAAACAGCACAGAGACTATTCAGTGGGTGAATGGTTAAACAGTCTGTAGTAAATCCATACTACAAAATACTGCTTAGCAGTAAAAAGGAACTAACTATTGATATATGCAAAAACCTCGATTAATCTCCAGATAATTACTCTGAATAAAAAATCCCATCCCAAATGTTACATACTACATGATTCTATTTATGTAACATTCTTGAAATGACAAAATTATAGAAATGTAGAATAATTTAATGATTGCCAGGGGTTATAAAGAGGGCTGTGAGTGAGAAGAGAGCGTGGTTATACAGGGACAATATGAGGACTCCTTGTGGTGATGGAAATGTTCTGAATCTTGACACTACCTTTATCAATATTTTGATTGTGATATTGTAGCGTAGTTTTGCATGATGTTACATTGGGGGAAACTGGGCAAAAGATACTCGTACTCTCTCTGATTTATTTCTTATAACTGCATGTGAACCTATTATTATCTCAAAATAAAATGTTTAATTAAAGACAAATGAGGCATGTCAGAGACTTGGCATTGAATTATTTCAACTTCTGAGGCCTTGGAAAAACCACCCCAATTTCTGGGAGAGAGAAACTAACTGTGAGTGCTGAAGAAATCTCAACTCTACTAAATATCAAGAACTCATTTACCTAAGACAGAGTGGAATTAGAAATTGGATAAGAATAAATTTGGGGCTTCAAACGTTTTGAAATTTAATTCACAAGGACAAGTGAGTTTTAATTTTAATTCTTTTGGACTTTTTGTACATAAAATTTTTGCTTTGATCTTTAATTTCCCCAAAGGAGATAATTGGTCGGGAGGTGAGGGTGAGGGATAGCTTATATATAAATTTGAGGAATCCATGTTAATGTTCTATCATTAGAGTGTGTTTTATAATTTTATCATAATCTGAGAAATTAATTCACTGCAGACCCTCTCAGATGCTGTTATGATCAATGTAGATGGACTTAGTATATGTTGGGAAATTTAACATAAAATAACTTTTCATATTGGGGCAAAAAGTGGGCTTGGGTTGATTAATATAAAACAGCTAAGGTCCCTGGAGAATCCCCTATTGATATTGGTGAAATGGCCTTATGAGAACAGGGGCAGGATTGTTGGGATAGACTGCTGGTCACATCGCCTTTGCGAGACAGCCACAACTTTTCACAATAAAGGAATCATAGTGAATCCCAATGAATTAAGAAAACAAAAATGTGAGGAAAGGTAGAAGGGATGTGTTTTCTCCATTCCCAAGATTTTCATGAGGAGTAATTTTCTTTACATGTACTCCTGAAATTTCTCTAGCTATCCATTTATTCCTCTTCTTGTAATGTGGAGTGACTTACCTGATTGGAAAATTTAGAAAGAATAACCTGACATTCTGGGCTCAGGAATGAGAGAGATTCTTCTTTGGTTGTACATAGAAAGTATACACCAGTGCTCCCCATCCCCTGAGAATCCCCATTCAGGAAAGACTGCTCCAACCTATACTGGTGGGACTTAGTAAGTGGTTTGCCTAATCAACGCATTCCATATTAGCAAGTCTACTTGCCTTTTATTCTCAAAACAGGATTCTCCACATTGGCCTTGATCAGTAATAAAGGTGTTTTTTAAAACCCCATCTGCCATTCATTTGATACATTTCTCAGTTATTCAGAACATAAATAATGAAGAGAGGTACTGTTTATGGGGGTTTATTTAGGCCCCCAATATGTAAAAAAGATTTATAATACTATATTAGTTTGCTAGAGTTGCTACAACAAAATACCACGGGTTGGGTGGCTTAAACAACAGAAATTTATTTTCTCACAGTTCTGGAGACTGGAAGTCCAAGATCAAGCTATTAGCAGGTTTAGTTTCTCCTGAAGACTCTCTCCTTGGCTTGTAGATAGCTGTCTTTTCTCTGCATCCTCATGTGGTCTTTTTTCTCTGTCCTGGTGTTTGCCCCGCTTCTGATGAGGACACCATTCCTATTGGATTGAGGCCCCACACTTATGATATCATTTAACTTTAATTATCTCTTTAAAGGCCCTATCTTAAATATAGTCACTTTGGGGGTTAGGGCTCTAACATAACAAATGTTGGGGGAACACAATTTAGTCTATAACAAACACCTACAAAAAATGACTTCAAAGTAGATTTAAAAAAACAGCTCTGAGTTGTTAATAGAAGATACACTTAAACAGTAAGAGAAAGTTGAAAAATAAAAAGCATAGGAGGGCCGGCTCCGTGGCTTAGTGGTTAAGTGCGCGCGCTCTGATGCTGGCGGCCCAGGTTCGGATCCCAGGCGCGCCCCGAGGCACCACTTCTCCGTCCAGCCCGGGGCCGGGTCCCGCGTACGGCAACTAGAAGGATGTGAACCTACAACATACAACTATCTACTGGGGCTTTGGGGGGAAAAATGAATAAATAAAATCTTTAAAAAAAAAAAAGCATAGGAAAAGGTATTCTAACAAACATTGGAAAAGATTAACTTTATAGCAATAGAGTAATATATAGTAATTGAATATAGTAATATAGTAAAAACAAATTAGGTATTAAGACAGAAATAAATAACAGGCATAAGGAGGGATATGGCTTAGTGATAAAAGGAGATAAACCACCAAGATGATATAATAATCATGAATTCACACAAGGCAACATAGTGGCAAAATACATGTGGCAAAATTTCTCAGAAATGCAAGTAGCAATTGACCAATATGACCATTAATTTATCACAGCAGATTGTGTCTCATTTATCTCAGAAATAAGTACCTAGAGGAGTCTAAAAGTTGGTAAGAAGTATAGAAAAATTTGCACAATTAAAACATATCTAGTATAGAGAACACTTAACCTAAAATGCATATGGAATTATAAAGGCTTAAGAGTCAGCAAAGCAGTTTTGAAGAAAAACAAGAGATTGCAAAGGTTGTGGGTGGATTATCTTGCTGGACACCAAGACTTGGTATATGAGAGAGACAGCCTGCCGTACAAATTAGTGGAAAAGATTGGAATTGTCAACAAGTCGCCTTGGGACATGTTGACATCTATATGAAAAATAAAGTAGCATTAGATACCTATCTTATATATTACCCAAAAACAAATTCTATCTTTACTAAAGACCTCATGTGAATATTTTAAACCTGTAGAAGAAAATACAGAGAATATATTTATTATGTTGGGCAAGATTGATATGATATATTAGGAAGAAAACACAAACCATAAGTAATCAATGGATTAACAAGTTTGTTTATGTAAAAATAAAAAGATTCCACAAAACACATGATAAATACAACTGAAATCAAGTGATTAACAGAGAGAAGATAATTGTAAATATTTAAGAGAAAAAGGTGCGGTATCTAGAATGCATAAAACATCTACAGGTCAATAAAATATTGATAAACTACGAATAGAAAAAAGTGGTAAAGCATATAAAAAGGAAATTCACAGATGAGGAGACATGAATGGCCAATAAATATGAAAATAAGCTTAACATTGCCAGCAACTGGATAAATGGACATTAAAATAATGAGATACCATCAGTTAGGAAAGAATAAACTACTGAGGAAAAAAGAGAGGCAAAGATCTTTATACTGATGCTGGTAATGCGAAACGATATAACCACCTTGGACAGTAATTAATCAGTATTTGAAAAATAATGTTGATGCACAAATCTGATCTACCTAGTCATCCCATGTTTACATATCTATCCCAATGAAATTCCCATGAATGGACCAGAAGATTATCGGGAGACAATTATTCATAGGTTTCTCAGGTTTCTGCACATCATGCAAGCAAAGGCACTAATTGTCCTTCTGTTTCAAATTAACTTTTCAAGGATGTTTATAAGGTGAAGAGACTTGTAAGAAAGAGACAGTGTCTGCAGAGGGCAGACTTGCTTACTGTCCAGTGCAATAAAAAGAACGTCTCCCTTTGGAACAAAGATCATGCACATTTGCTTACAGTGCATTATAAAAAATTCAGGTTCCCTAAGCTCAGGGTTCCTCAGCTGTTACACAAATCCACTGTGTGTTTAGTATCCACTTGGGCCCCTACAGGTTGCCCATGGAGATTTAGAGGCCAGGGGGATTGGTGCAAATATGTTAATTATCGTGATGCTTGCTGTGCCTCTGCCACAAGCAGCTTGTGTCTTCCGCCAAAATTCATGAAATTGGCAGATCAAATTTTTAGCTTACAAATAGGGTAAAATTCCAGATTTTTAACAGTTCTTGACACAGACTTGTACAAATTAATTGTAGCCCAGTTTATAAAGATAAAAAAATAATTAGAATCAAGTTGAATTTGTAACAATGGGGGAATGTATTTTAAGAGTTGTGAAATATAATACGGCAATTACACTGAGTTGAAATTGATGTACTATGTTTATTCCTGTGACTCCCATTTTTATAGGTCAAAATTAGTTGATTGTTGGCAATCTAATGTGGTTCAACTTAATATTTGTATCAATATAAATAGATCTTAAAAACATAAAATTTAATTTTAAACTTTGATTTGTTCTCTAAAAAACAACCTATGCAAATGTTTAAAATAGAACCATACTCTTTTTATTCTTTCAATGGAATAAAAATATTCCACTCCATTGAGTGAGGAGAGACAGTGGCTTCAGGATAACAATTACTCCTGGACTGAGGGGAAGATTGGTGAAAATAGGGTGAATACCAGTGAGATTTCTACTATATCTATAAAATTCTGGTTCTACACGAAAACACTAATTCAAAAAAGATATATGCACCCTTATGTCCATTGCAGCATTATTTGCAGTAGCTAAAACTTGGAAGCAACCCAAGTGTCCATCAATGGATGATTGGATAAAGAAGATGTGGTATGAACACACAATGGAATACTACTCAGCCATAAAAAAGAAGAAATTGTGCCATTTGCAACAAAATGGATAGACCTTGAGGGTATTATGCCAAGTGAAATAAGTCAGGCAGAGAAAGACAAATACCATTTGATTTCATTCATATGTAGAAGATAAATAAACAAACAAACACATAGATAAGGAGAACAGATAGGTGCTTACCAGAGGGGAAAGGGCTGAGGAAGGGCAAAAGGGGCGCATATGTATGGTGATGGATGGGAACTAGACTTTTGGTGGTGAACACAATGCAGTCTATACAGAAGCCGAAATATGAAGATGTGTACCTGAAATTTACACAGTTATAAACCAACATGACCTCAATAAAATAGTTAAAATTCTGGTTCTAAAAGCAATGAACATCAGAAGTAAATATTATAATTTGCTAAATAGTTTTGATTGTATTTGTGTATAATTGAGTTGTTGCCATAAAACTCCCTGAATTCCTCTTTGTGTAGTAAGTGTCCATCATTCCCTAATTAAAACACAATATTAAAGTGAAGTGAATGTGCAGAGACTCAAGATGGTGACCACTACTTGGAAAGCAGTCCTCTTGAACAGGCTTTCCAAATCTCCTGAACCAGTACCAGATCTCTGGTCTCTCATTTTCTCAGAAAATCTATCTTGGTTTACAGAACAGTTTTTTCTTCTAGAAAACACATTATGAGTCACTCATAGGATTATGGGCCTACCGTAAAATTTTCACCATGTGTCATTAAATGTCATATAGTTCAACTGCAGGAAATTTTTTTCTCATAATGAGAAATGCAAAGTTTGAACTGGTTTCAAGTTTTTAATTTTTTTATTCCTGAAAAAACATTAATGAGTCTATACACTTAAAAACACCTTTCAAGTACAGTGACTTATGCCTCCACTAAACCATCTTCTCATCTACTAGATTAATATACTTTTTAACTTTTTTTTTAGTTCTTCAATATCCATTTCTGAAAAAGACTGGACATGCCCAAATATAATAAAAGCAGAGGATTATAAATGTTTAGAGCTTGAAGGGAATTTTGCATTTACATTTTCATTTTGTAGGCGAATACATGTAGAAGTCCCTGGGTAGTGGCCATATGCACATTTGAACTCACATCTCCTGGCCCACCAAATAATATTAATGCCAACATATTAGGCTAGACTAAGAATTATAAATAACATTTATTGAGTGCTAATTGTATGTCAGGCACTGTTCTATGCCCTTTCCCTGTACTGTCTTACTTAATTCTCACACAGATCTATGAGTTAAATACCCTTACTCTTTTCATTTTACAGATGAGGAAACTGGGCACCAGAGAGATGAAGTACATTTCCCACCACCACACATGAGGGAACTGGTAGAATCAGGATGTTGGCCACGGCAGTTTTATTCCAAAATTCACCCTCAGTCTTAACCACTCTTCTAGATTAATTGAGGACCACATAGACTTCAATGAGTCTTTGTCTTATCATCAACTTTCAATTTTGAGGATGAAATTTTCTAGTCTTATTAAGCAATCAAGGGAGTAGCTATTCTTTTCATTTTATAAATAAAATGTGAGGACCAGAATGGAAGACTAATTGGAATCTTGATCCTTGGACCAAAGGAATTGTGACTTCAGAAACAACATGCTCTGATTTTTACAATCTTGGTGTATCAGTAACTAGGGTGTGGCAGTTAGTGTCTGTCTCCAAGGAGTGGGGTCAGGAGAGACGTGAAAAGTATAGTACTTACCTTCCAAGAGACATCAAGTCTCCTCAAGGTCGAAAAGTCATGGTCTTGGCTATAGCTTGGTTGTTCTAAGATAGGGGAAGTTTTTCTTCTTCATTAATATCACAGAATGCCATCCTGAGATATGAATTGCCGGCATCAAGGCTAACATATAGAGAAGATTTTACTGGGTTGCAGAACTGAACTAAGGGCTTCATCTACATTGTTTTTATTTATTATTTAGCAAGCATACCTAGTCCTTGTGTTGTGCTGGGTACTGTTCCAAGAGCTTTATATGTACGAATGGAGTTGGTTCCCACAAAAGCGATATGAAGTTGGTAATTTTAATGCCCTCATTTTATATGCGAAGAAACGAAGTGGTCAAGCCAAGGTTTTAACCCCTAGCACTGTGGGTCCAGAGTTGGTCGTAGCCACCATTAAGTTGTGTCCCATATTTATTATCAGAGTAGCACCATGGTGGATGAACTCTTCTTTTCCCCTTGAGGAAAGTGAAACCCAGAAAGGCTAAATAAATGGCTCGAGTATTGTTTTGCACAACCAGGAAGGAAACAAAGACTGCTTAAGCCCTACATTTCACCACTATGATTTTACTTAGCACATTTTATTCAATTGTGCCTCCCTCTCCCTCCCTCCTCTCTTTCTGTCTTTCTCATTTTTGTATAGTAGAAGACACTGAACAGATAATAGGGTTTGTGTTACTTTCTACAACCTTAAGTCCTATCTCCAGCCTTGTCATTGTACAATCCTGCTGGAATATTAACTTCCCACTTTAACTAGTTAGATTTGTGCTTCCCGTTGCCTAATTTTTCACTATCAGTTACCAAAAATATCCTTGAGTTTACATCACTCTCCAAAAGTAGCTTAGAATGCCCTGTGCATCTGGAGTGGAGACTGGTTTGGTCTGTCTCTAAAGAGAAAAAGAAAGAGCCGTGAGGGACCTGGGCTGAATAGAAGGTCACGCTGTGTCATGCCAACCATTTCTGCTGATTCTTTCAAAATGTCATCTGTTGGCCATTGGCACAGAACCCAACTCTGATGTTGGAGATTCCCATAAAAGGTGGTGTGATTTTGAGATTTTGCCAGTTCTAAGTTCTGGTTCTGGCATTGCATCATACCCACTAGCATAGTGACTTTCACAAGTTATTAACCCTCCATTTCCTTGTCTTTAAAATGTGGTAGGGTAGGTGGGTAATACATATTTCATTGCTATCCTGTAATGATTAGAGATGACTTGTTTAAGTGTTTCGTGTATAGTAAAAATGTGTCTCGGTTAAGTGCCTAGTATCAAGTAGATATTCAAGAAATGGTAGCTATTTTTATGTGCAGAACCAACATTGTTGACTTCCACGGCATAGAGCTCAGCAGACTTGTAATGTGGCATTTAATCCATTCTAAATGTACTTGAGCCATTGACATGCTGGGCAGTAATTCTCCACCAACTCAAGAAAATTTTAGTAATAAACTATTTCCATTTGACGAGTATTCTTTGAATATCATCTTTTAGAAAAATACTGCCGAGGATTCATAAAACAACAAGTCAACTAATCCACAAGGCATATCTACAATGTACACAACACAGGTGTCTCTACTTATGTGTTGCAATTGGCTGCAGACCCTAAACATGATTTCTTCCCTGGAACTGGGGACTCATACATAAGAAGAAATCACAAGAGAAATCACAATTCTGTCAAAGATGATAGAATTTTGTTTCTCCAGAGATTTTTCCTACTGTTTGTTGCCGGGTCTCCCTTCTCCATTCCTGAATTCACAGACTTCCTGCCAAAGATTCTGGGTGTGACACTGGGGAACAATCAGAGTATTTAGAGTCCTGATATTTCATAGTTATAACCCAACCCATTGGACTTTTCTCTCTGTGTGTGTCCTAATTGCTCTACTCACATCTAATGAAAAATCTTCCCCCATGGTTAGGAATGCAGTCTGCTCTACTAAGATGAGTGAGTCTCTCCTACAAAAGCTTCTTGGTGCCTCTCTGTGTGAGGACCAGGGTAGACTCCAGAGACAGTAATCTATTTTCTTTTAAGTTCATGTAATATCTAGCCTCAGGGGAAGCGAGCAGAACTTCCCCATCCTCTCTCTTTGGGTTACCCAGGAATACTGAAAATTGGAACCTAACCAAGCCAATATGAGTTTGAGGGAGCATTAAACCCTGGGAAAGGAAGGATGCACTCTGTCAGTGAAACTAGTGGGATGGAACGTGTGAAGCCTTTGTGGCTTCATGATTTGGTTATTAAGGAGTGGTTTTAACATCAAAAGGTGGTTTTTAACTCATACTTGGCAAAATGCCCTTACCACAATTGTTGGTCACAATAGGAGAGCTCAAAACCCATTGCAAATTCTTCCCTATATGATAACTTCCAGGAAAGAAATATATTTTATTACCAAGGATACTTTTTTTATTTAACAAGTTTTTGACAAGACTTTACCTTATGCTAAGTACTAGTGTTACAAATATGAATATTGCAATGTAGTTCCCTCTTCAAGTTATTTATAAGGCATTGGGGATATGGATTTGTAAACTAGTAAATGAAAAATAGAATTAAAAAGGGAAATTCATTCAGTTATCAGAATCTCAATTTTTTGTAAGTTAAAATGATGACTAGTGACAATAATTCTTACTTCAAGTGATTTTAAATAAAAAAAATATAAGTAAAATGCGTGGTACAGGTAAGAGCAGGCAACCAATAAATGAAAACCATCAAGATGATTATTAACTTTGTTCTTCTTATAGATTCAGTAACAAACATATATAGAAATATTTTTCTGTATAGATATGTAGAAAAAATAGTGGAGGGGCAGGAAAGGGAGTATTTAACTCTAGTTGGAATGATCTACAAATAAGAAAGTGATAGTATTTGGCAGAAAGAGAAGTTGGCAAAGGATAATTTCAGGCACATGGCAAATACTCAATAAATGTTATCTATTATTGTTAGAGGAGGTGGGGCTATGATAAGTTTTGAAGGGTGAAATGAGGCCAAGGAGGGAAAGGGAGGAAATTCCAGGCAAGGGAAGGAATATGTAGAAAAGACAGAGGCACTGCACTCTATTGTGCCATCATGGAATAAGAAATGTTTTGATATTGATGAGTTAGATAAGCCTGGAGAGGCGGGCAGGGCCACATCCTAAAAGGTCTTGAATATCAGGCTAAGGAGATTATACCATATCCCACCTACTATGGGAAGTCACTAATGGATTTTAAATATTTTAGGAACATGATCAAATTTACATTTTAGAATTGTCACTTGGGTAGCAACAGAGAAGACGTGTTAGCGAGAGGTAAGAGGCAGAGAAAGTGCAAGGATACCTGGTAAAGTTAAAATAACCAAGAACCTAACAATTCTACTTTGAGGTTTACACCTTAGAGAAAACTATGCACAATATAGCATTCATTCACTTGTTGCAACATTGTTTCTAACAGCAAAAAAATTTGGGGACACTCCAAATATCTATCAGTAGTAGTAAATATATGACTGGTATAATCTAGTAAAAGAATTACTAGAATATTATGCACTAAAATGAATCAGTTAAATCTAAGTGTATCAGCAAAAGCTGATCTCAAATACATGTGAGTTAAAAACAGCAACAAGTTGAAGAACGTTAAGTACAATCTAATGCTATCTATAAACATTTAAGACATAATACTGTTTATGGACACAAATACACAGGGCACATGTACAGAACAAAGACTAGAAGGAAAGTCACCAAATTCCTCATAGTTGTTACATCACGACAAGGGGTGGGGAAGGGGCACAAAATTGAAGAGGAAAATGAAGAAGACTTCAAGTTTATCTTGGATGTTCTGTTTTATGACAAGTAAAGTTTTAAAGCAAACATGACAATATACTAGCATTTGTGATTTTCAGTGTGTGGGGGCATGGATTTTATTTTTTAAGTTTCTGTGCTTGTATAAAATTATTTTTTAACGAAATATGTGTTTGATTTTGTTCAATGTGTGTGTGTGTGTGCAAGGTCCAAGGTCTCTAACAATTAAGGAGAATGAGTATATTGAGGCTCACCCTCTATCAACTCCCAATGGCAGGAAATGGCTGAGAGTGGGAATAATAACATCAACTTAGGCCCAAGAACAGTATGTAGGGAGCGAAGTGCACACTACTAGCTGCCAAATCTTTCAAATAACACTGAGGTTCCTTATAGTTTTCAAATAAGGAAATCAATGAAGACTAAGTACTGCTATTAGTTCAGGAGGAGGAGAATTCTCAAGGGTGGTTAATGATTGGGAGGCAGGCATGGGGTGGGTATGATGGCTCAAAGATCTGTAGCAGGAATGAGTCAGTTGTGTGGTTTCAGGGAAATGGAACAGCACCTCTGTAACTCCAGGCAAATGATTTTGCCTCACCTCCTACCTTCTCTCACAAATGGCCGTGAAACTCTATTTTTGAGGGAGGGATGGAAAATGCTATCTTCATAGTCGTATTTTTTGTTGTTCTTAAAAATACAGTCAAAGAGCCTATGGAGAGAGATGTTATGGTAAATAAGCTTAGTTTCAAAAACATGAAGAAAATACCCTCTTAGTTAATTTGAATTTTCAATTCAATTCATGTCAGCAAGCAGCAAACATTTTTTATCTTTTGCCAAGTGTGTTTTGAACATTATTCTAGGTACTAGAGAGGGTACAAAATATAAGGAAACAATCTTTGCATTCAAGAGAGCCTACAGTCCGACTATTGTGCAGGAAGTATATACTGAGCTATAGGATTAGTGCAAACCATGCCATAAGATTCCCAAGTGGGAAAATCACACAAACATTCCAAAACAAGTTAAAAAAATACGCATGGGATTTGCATGTTTGCTGGGTCTTACAAAGGCATCAAAGTTTCAGCAAGAAGAGGTCAGAGGAAAGAATATTTGGGTAGAGGGAAATGGCATGAGAAAACCCAAAGGAAAGGGAAATGCACTCTTTGGAAGTATACAAATAGTGCAATTTAGCTACACGATAGGGTCTAAATTGGAAAGTGGAGAAGGGCAGTGATGGAAGATATGAAAGTTAAGTAGAATTCATATTGTATAGGTCATTGAATGTCAAGGTGAAGAACATGGGCTTTATACAACAGACAATGGGAAGTTGTTCAGAAAAGAGTATTTGAATGTGATATGCTTGGAACAATCCTTTAGAACCCTGGATCTTCTAGAAGCACCATATGCAGCTTCCCCTCTTGTGCTCTTAGAAATCTTTGCCAGGAGAACAAGACCAAGGTAGCCTAATTAATGATGAGGGACATAGGCTTAGTCATCCCTATTGCTCTAGGTGACAGGTTGCCAACTGCCAGACACGTGAATGAGACAGTCCTTGATCATCAAGCTATGAAGCGACCCACCAGCCAACTGCAGATGCTTGATAAAGCCCAGCAGAGATTATCAAGGCCAATCGAGACAAGAAGGACTGCCCCACTAACCCACAGAATCACAAGCTAAATAAATGGTTATTGTTTTAAGGCACTAAGATTTGGTGTGTTTAGTTACATAGCAATACGAATCTGCCTGAGCCCAGTAAATTCTATTCATTCTGAAACTAGTTAAAATGACAGCTTGTTTTAGCATTAAGAGTCATGGATTATATTTAATAATTGCTGGAAGACTTATAGATGATAAAGCCACATAGATGATGAACACAGATTTCCTGACTCTTTATCAAGTGTTATTTCTGTATTCCAATGCTCTCCCTAAAGTTCCTGGGAAATAGAATCTAAACTATTTCCTTCTTTTCCTTTCTCATCATCTCGTTCTCACCTGTGGCCCATAGGACCAGCCATGCTCTCTAGCCATTGGTGACAGGTAAACACTAAATGAATGATGCAAATGTTGAAAGGATAATGTACAGAAAGGAGTTAACACAGTAGACCTGGGACTGCTATCCTTAGAAAGACCTGCTTGCAAATTTGGCCCTTGACTGGTATCTGGGGACTTGGATTTGGGGAGGGTTCTCACCCTTGCCTAATATGGGATTTACCATGCCTAAACTGTGCAAACAATATGGTTTATTTTGAGTACCTGCTTTCTTTTAGAGAGCCTAGAATTTCAACATGTGCTAGGCAGAGGGTGACTTTGTTACCAGACCCTGATAAAAACCCTGGAGACTGAGTCTCTAATGAACTTCCCTGGTAGACAACATTACACAAGTGTTGTCACAACTCATTACAGGGGGAATTAAGCATCACCTGTGTGACTCAGTGTGTGCCTGGCTTCCTCTGGACTTCACCCATGTACCTTTTCCCTTTGCTGATTTTGCTTTGTGTTATTTCATGTAATAAAACTTATTCATGTGTATGACTATATGCTGAGTCCTGTGAGCCCTTCTAGTGAATCAATTATTGAAACAGGGGTTGTCTTGTGAATCCCCCAAGATAGATACCTATGGTGGACATTGTATGAGACAGAATGACTTTTAAGCTACCCTCAAATTGCATCTTTTAGGGACTAAGTCATGCATAGGGAAATGCTAGGACATCCTCAAAAGAACGTGGCCTATTTCGACACGATTGTGCAAGGGAGCTGTCGAATAGTGGTCAGAAAGGTTGAAAAAAAGCAAAAATTAAACCTTTTTCCCAAATAGTTTTTAATATCAACTTTATATACAATTACAACATTAACTTAGAAAAAAAGTGTGTCTTTTACTGAAAAAGTATTAGCTGATTATTAAAGATGATTGGAGGTGGAGGAATAGACAAATTAATCAATGAAGGGTAAAAATTATCCATTGTTTATATCCTTCTAGCATATCCACTTTTGTTATCTTGGACTAAAAATACTTAATTTAATTCCATTACAGGATACTTAATATTCAGCCACAACTAAAACTTATTTCTAGAGTTAATGACTAATATCTCCTGACTAGAATATAGATGTGACTGTAGAACAAATAAATGCTTGCTGAATTAGGTGAGAATTCAATCTGGCAATGTAGAACAAAAACTATGGCTACCTCCAAGGAGCTTTTAACCTAAAGGGAGAGACTGACCCACACATGGTGATAAGTATCACAAGAGAGAATCTGGTCCTGTGAAGTAGCCAACTGCTCTGTGTCTTACATCGTTCCATGACAGACTAGTCAATGCTGATTCTAAAGTCTTGATGAGAAAGCTCTCAGGTCCAGCCAAATGGCACCAAATTCAGTCCTTAAATATAAAGATTTTCTACTGTGACCAAATAGAGGCTCATCCATACACACACACACACACACACACACACACACACACAGTATTATAAGAGGAAAATGGACAAATTCCAATGGGAAATTAACAGATGAACAAATCACATTTAGTCATAGGAAGCAAAAAAGTCTGAGATGCTTCATAAATGTCTGTTCTCTTTTTCCACCCTATCTCTCTGACTATGAGTTTCTTCTCCTTACAATGAGAATTTCGGATTATATAATTTTGTGGGTCCCATTGAACTGTAACATTTTATGCTTACAGCATAAATTTGGCATCACAATTTCCAACACTAGTGGGTCAAAACTATTTCCCACAACCTTTCAGAAATAATCCAGTGTTCCACGAAAAATAGTTGCTGAATTTCACTATGTTTGCATCTATTTATTCCTTAGTAATGACACCACTTCCATCCCTGTAAAGTTTATAAAGAAGGACTTTAACACTACAGTTGAAGTCTGGGTACACAATAGGAAAAACAAACCACAGTCAAAATGAAAAAAAATTCTGTACTTTCTGAAAATACTAGCAGAACAAGTGACAAATCAATTTCAAGAAGCTCAATGCTCTGCTGTTTAACGTGGATGTGAGGTTACTGATGTCCACATACGACAATGAGTCCTGTGACCTGCTCTGCTACATTTTGTGGGGCTCTTCTTTTGTAATTTTACCCAAAGACTTTCCTTTTCCTTCCATTCTTATGTGTTTATACCTTACTGTACTTTTTACATTTTAAAATAACTTTCAAACACACCCTCACATTTAATCATTAAACAAAACTCTGAAAGATTTTTATAAATAAGAAAATTGAGCCCTCAGTATTTAAGTGACTAGCCCCAGTTTACATCGCAGGTCAAGGACAGATCTGGGGTGAAACCCAGACACTTCAGCTTGAAAACAGTTTTTTTTTCCTACTACATAATACTGGGGGAATTTTGGATATTTGTGTAGGTCTGCCGCTGTTTGAGAGACAACATCACTTACCAGTTTCATTGCTCTGACATTCAAATAGCAAAAAAAGAAGCAGATTTATTTGGTGCCAGCTAGGCAACTTTGCTGCTCATCTCCCCATCTGTTGGACAGCTGGACAAGGGAACAGCTGCCAATCAAGGCTGTTTTGCCTGGCACTATCAGATCTATTGGCACCCAATGCCATATGCCAGCTGGTGCCTGATCCTGTTGAACAGATCTTGTTTGAGTAGAGTAAGGCCCCAGTTGTTATGTAACGCAGTCATGGACCTCAGTCCCCTTCATAACGCAGTAGTGAAGGCCCGAGTCAGAGGGTAAATCAGACTCCTCATTGAAAAAAAGGTCTATTTCCGGTTTTGTGGAACCAGAACCTGGGTTAGTGTCAGGTAGACCAGCGTATGAGTCCACATTTGCCACCTCTTTACTGTGTACCCTCAGATAAATCACTCTGCCTCACCCGGCTTCAGGTTCCTTACTCTACAATGGAAATAGTGCCTCCCTTTCAGATGTGCCCTGAAGATTAAATGAGTATGTATGAAAGGGCCTTGCATGTACTGGACCCTCAATTAGTGTGAACTGATCCAGAAGCCACCTCAGTCTGGAGCCTGGTATAATCTCCAGAAGAGAAGTTTATGAGGCCACTTGTTATCTATCTTCAATTATCTGAAGGACTAGAAGGAGGAAGGGGGATTAGACTTCATTGTGTATTACTCTAGAGAGAAAAACTAAGACAAAAGTTCCACAAGTTGCAGGAAAATAATTTTTAGTTCAAAATTAGTAGCAACTTTCTAGAACCCAGAGCACTTAAAGGATGGGAAACTTGGGAGACTCCTGGGAAGAAGCTGAGTCACTACCTTTTAGGATATTATGGGAAGGAGACCCTTTCTCCTCTACATTTTTATTCTGCCTTTCTTTCCTTCCTTCATCTTTCTGGCTATTCCCTGTTCCAAGTGTATTTTGTAGGAATAAAAGTGAATAATACATATCCTTATGCTAAAGGAGCAATACACACATTACAAGTCAGTACATTATAGAAGATTCAGAAAGTGTATTGTGGAAGCTAGTGAGCATGAGAGGAAATGAAAATCTGCACCCAGTCATTCAGAAATAAGTAAATGTTAAGGCATTAGGGAAGTGTAATGTCGGTATCCTTCACTCAGCTTAATCGCCCCAAAGTGGGAGAAATAACTTCATCCCGTTTATCTTACATGCAATACTTTTGACATGGATTTGGCCTGTATTAGTTTGCTAGGGCTCCTGTAACAAAGTATCACAAACTGAGTGGCTTAACAACAAAAATTTATTATCTCAATAAATTCTGGAGGCTAGAAGTCTAAGATAAAGTTGTGGGCAGGGTTGGTCCCCTCTGAGGACCATGAGGGAGAATCTGTTTCATGCTTCTCCATTAGCTTCTGGTGGTTTGCTGGCAATCCTGGGCATTCCCTGGCCAGTAGAAGCATTGCTCTGATCCCTGCCTTCATCTTCACATGGCATTCCTCCAGTATGCATGTCTCTGTGTCCAAATGTCCCCTTTTTATAAGGATACAAATCATATTGGGTTAGGGCCCACCCTAATGACCTCATCTTAAGTATACACATGCAATGACCCTATTTCCAAATATGGTCACATTCTGAGGTACCAGCATTAAGATTTCAACACATGAATCTTGAATGGACACAGTTCAACCCAAACAGGGCCTTATATGTGGTAAATATTCAATAATATTTTCTGCAGGTATGCAGCTAAAAACAGAGTGATCAAATCTTAGAGTTAGAAATAAACTGAGGAAACAGGTTCTCCCTCTCCTAGGCCTGGATCCCCTCTGCAATTCCAGCTTTCCTCGGAGTCTTCCAGGGATGCCCATGAGATGGAGAATTTGTTTCATCTATTATTTCTATCTCCAAGTTTCTGTGACTGTGGGCAGGCGAGTAAAGAAAGCTGAAGAAAGAGGATCCTAGAATGACAAATTGCTGCTTAAAGAATTTGAATCCATCTGTTGCTAGAATATTAATTAACGACTAGTGTTGAACTATCAAAAGCAAAATAATTAGAAAGAAAAGAGTTAATATTTACTGAGTACTTATTATGTGTCAGATACTGTTCTAAGAGGTTTATGTGATTAGATGGATAACAACTCACAATATTATACGTATCCACAACAATGGGTATAATAATTTGCCCATTGCAGAGAGGAGGAACTGAGTCCAGAGCAGCTCAAGCAACTTGTCCAAGACCATACTGCTTGCAAGATGCCTCAAGATTGAGAAGAGGCCTGCCTGACTCAAAAGCCTGATCTTATAAGTCCCATGCTAACTGCCTTTTCATGACTCTTACTTTTCTTCACAATGAAGTTCAAATTGAATAATTTGCTTACTGGCTCAGAGGTAGGGTGGAGGGTGGTGAGGTTGACGTTTGTTTGTGTATTTACATATAAAACCAATCAATTTTAAAGAGGAAGGGAGGTAAAGGGAGAATTGATAGAAGGAAGAGAGAAGTCTTACTAGTTTACGTTTTAGGTAGATAGGGGGGTGACTATTTTTAACCTGCTTTCTTCAACTTATTTGTTGCCATTGTCACCATTCAACAATACACAATAGAACAATTCAGAAAATTCTATTTCCTAGAAAGGCACCTGGCCCTCCCTTCTGCGGGGGTGTGAAGGAGAGCACCAGATGTGCTGAGGGTGGCCTGATCTAGCACTCTTTCGTGGGTCTTCACCACAGTCCCTGAACAGGAAAATTATTTTAGGTGAATTACCTTCAACAAATGAAGGTGGTGCTGAAGTTATCTTTGGCTCTCTAGATTAATGCTATGACAGTGAACAAAAGTGCTGAGTCCCTTGGGGGCTTACCTCACAGACCCAATAATCCATTCTATTTCTGGACCTGAGAAAATAGTTCTGTGAGCCTGACTCAGTCAACCAGGGTAGGAGGGTTCGGATAGCCACCCATGCTTCTCCCTAGAGCATGTCACTAGTAAATGTGCTACTCTTCAAGTGAGAACATGTTGAAATTCATCCATCAATACTCTCTCTATTTTTTTTCCCAGTCTTAATCCTGAGGTTGCCTACTTTGTAACCCTGGTTCTTCTTTTAGAAAATGACAAGTAGAGGATTCCAAAGTGCCAGAACCAAGTTTTCCCCATGTCTGTTTGCATAACAGGCTAAAATATATTATCGTACAAATTACCATATATTTATAATTATAATAAATATATTGTGAAATGAGAGCATATAAATGAGAGATCTAACCTGTTCTCAGCATTAGGAGAAGCCTCACCGAGGAAATAATACTTAGGTCAGAACATGACAGATGAGTGAGAGTTAGCTGGAAAGGATGAGTGGCAGATGGAATAGCAAGGCAAGAATGAATTTCGAGTACCATAGGTGAATGAAGTTTCAAATGATTGAGAGGACGTGAAGGAGGAGAACAGTGGCATGAGATGAGGCTGTGGAACTAGGGAGGGACCAGAACATGCAACTACTACCAAACCATATTAAAGCTGGTTTATATCCTAAGAATAATAGGAAGTCTTTGAAGAGTTTTAATCAGGAGAGTCATAGGGTCAGAAGAGCATATAAAAGATCACTCTTGTCAGGAGACTAGGAAGAAGAGAGAGAAGAGAAGAAGGGTGAAGAATTGTTAGAAGATTCTGGAAAGATTCCACAGGGAAAGACACAGTAGCTTGGATTAGGGTTATGACAGTAAAGATGTAAATAAGTGCTTGGATTCAAAAATTATTTGGAAAGGGTCTTGCCTAGATTTTAGTATTGTTAAGTATGCATCTGAGAATGATGGAGATGTTCAAGATGACTGAGATAGCCATAAGCAAATGGGAGGCTGGAGGTGTCACTTATTGAAATGCTAGAAATAGAGCATATTTTCTGGAAAAAGGTTATGAGGTCAGTTTTAGATATATGGGATTTCATTAACCTGTGAAATATCCAGCCAGAAATGTCAATTCAATGATTGGATATTCAGGCAGAAGTCAGAACCTGGAAAAAATATTTAAGTTGGAAATATGAATTTGAAAGTCATAGCCTTTGAGTTGTTATGAAGCCAAGGCCACACAAAATATAATCTAAGGAGATCTAAGGAGAAGGCCTAGACTGAGACAACAAGATAGTGAAGAGAAGCAGAATATACCACCCCAAAATATGTCTCTTTGGCATGAGGATTATTTTAAGCTGATTTTTTTTTTTTTGATGAGGAAGATTGGTGCTAAGCTAACATCTGTCACCAATCTTCTTCTATTTTGCATGTGGGATGCCACCACATCATGGATGAATGAGTGGTGTTTAGGTCCATGCCCAGGAACTGTACCCGCGAACCCTGGGCCAAAGCAGAAGACGCAAACTTAACCACTACGCCACCCAGCCTACCCCCGGACTGGTTATTTTCAAGAAACAGCAGACATAGAAAAAGCTCTGAAAACTGGGTAGATATTACCCTTTTATAAGAGACATTTACATATATAAGGGAACTCTCCATTTGTAGAGCATCTGTCTCTCTGTACCAGGAACAGAAGGATGACTCCAAATCTCTAGAAAAGCTTATCAATGGAGAATGCAATGACTTAAATCTGAATAACAACCATATCCTTGTTTATTGTGCTTTTTCTAGTAACCTCTCATAAGCCTCCCTACCTCCCCAAACATCTTCAGTCTTTACCTAGAGATGTTATTTGAAGTGGTGGCTTGGGCCATTTCAGAGAGTTACTCAGTTTTCCTGGGTATCTCTCATGTATGGAGGAAGTATACATGTCATTAAACTTCTGTTTGTTTTTCTCCTATTCATCTGTCTTTTATTACAGGGGGTTCTTAGTCAAAACCATAGAAGGATAGAAGGAAAATTATTTTTCCTTACCTACAAAAGCCATGAGGAACTCTGAGCATGTTGAGCATGATATCTCAAAAAGTTGAGATATCAACTTTTTGATATCTATTTAGTTGAGGAACAATAATTAGGAAAGGCTCTGAGAAGGAGCTACCAAAGGTGCATGTGGAGGGGGCTGGCCCTGTAGCATAGTGGTTAAGTTTGGGGCTCTCCACTTCAGCAGCCCAGGTTCATGGGTTCGGATCCCTGGAGCGGACCTACACCACTCATCAGCTATGCTGTGGTGGCAACCCACATACAAATAGAGGAAGACTGGTGCAGATGTCAGCTCAGAGCAAATCTTCCTCAGCAAGAAAAAAAAAAGGCACAGGTGGAAACAGGAAACTTGCACCAGGCAAGTCAAAGGAGGACTGTCTTAAAAACATAGTGATCAACATTGCTCAAAGTCAAGTAAATGTGGTGAGTGCAAAGAGATTTGGATATCACTGAGATCCTTTAGACAGTCATTGTCAAGAGTGATGGAAGTAGAAGCCAGAATGAGGTGGGAGGTGAGAAAATAGAGGAACATACACAGAAAACTCTTTAACTGTGGTTCAAAAAGAAGAAAATTGGGACAGCAGCTGGAAAGAAATGATCTGGATGGTATAGGGGGCATCTTTTTCCACCATCAGTTGAACCAGACAATCTCCAAGAACACTTTCAACTCCTAAACTCCACCATAGTATCATGTCTACTATGCCTGCAGTAATCAAGGCAAGTCTTAATAGCTGTATTTCTTAGTGTATGCATTCTCAGCTCACAACACAGAGCCTATTACATTGTAGATGCCACTAAATGTTTGTTGGAAGATTACAAGCTATTATTAGTAGAGTACCTGCTAGAGTTCATAAAATACCCACAGGAAATGAAAGAACTGTTTGACTAGAGGTCTGATCAGAATAAAGGCCAAGATCTTTCAAAACCAAAAATGTGATATCCTTGTGAGCAGAATGACTAAGTGAGCAAAAGGGCTGCAAGAGCTCCTCGTAAGGGAACATACGCTTATTGGCCAATGAAACCACCAGTGCAGATATATACACATTAGAAATGATTAATTTAGAAAGTATAATGGCCCAGCAGCTAGAAGCCTCTGCAGGGTTGTTGTTTTTTTTTTTAACAGTCAGTATTGGAATGATCTTTTCTCACACTTAAGTGCTGTGAAATTAGTGTCAGCTCTCAAGATCTGAAAGGAAATGATTGAAAGCCGGACAGAGTAAAGATGAAAGTGCCTTCCTTCTTGAGTTTCTCAAAAATATATTGGCTTGATCGCTTATCAATAACTGTCTGATTGCTGACTTGATGTTAGACAAGCTTGAGAATTATCTTTAGGCTGATGCTAAATATTTGGGGATATCTAATGTCCAGAAAAGGTCATTCAGCCTGGTGTGTTTGACATCAACCTTGAGACTAGAAGACCTAGACTCTAAACGAGAATGACCAGTAGTAGCTAACATGCAGTTCCACCCTGCTGTGCCCCTAAATTTGCTATTTTCCCTGCCTAGTATCCAATTTCCGTAACAATAATAGTTAACATTTATTTAGTGCTTACTACATGCTAAATACTGAACATGTATTATCTCATTGAACTCTCAAAATATTCTCCATTTTACAGAAGAAAGAACCAAGGACAGGACAAATAACTTGATCGAGATTGTGTAATTATGAAGTGGTTTAGCTGGGATTTATATTCAACTGGAACGCTGACCAAGAGTAACAAAGCAGACCAGAACATTCATTCTGCAGTGAATGCATCCAGGCAAATGATGACCAGCTAGGAAAGAAGCATCATCTCCGTCAAAGCCAGCAAGACTAGAGAGTAGGACAAGGACTCACACATGTACCAAAGCCTCTACCCTCCCTCAGAAGGATAGAGAAAGCTTTCTAATACATCTAGGTGCCATCTTCGGAAAGAGGAATGGATAGAAACGTAAACCATTGATAGTTTACTCTCAAAAGGTTTCTTTAAACTGTTAGGAATCTCAATTGTATTGTAAAAAACTGAGGTGTCATTAGCCGGCAAGGTTTTTTTCTTCCTACCCAGAAGATTTGGAGTTCAGAACCAATCTTAGATGAGTTATACAAAAATAAGAAACCTTCCATTTCTTTGCACACCTGGAGTGTAGTGTGAAATCGGTGATGCTGCTACATTAGGGGGAGCAGGCTTTGGTTGTTTGTCCCCAAACAACGCTGACTGGTACAGCTACTGAAACCATCTAAAATTCTAGAAGTTTCTATGGTTCTCCATCTCTGCAATTCCTCTCCCACATTGATGCCACACACAAGGGAAATCTCCTCCAACAGCTTAAGGTCACTGTGGTCATCAGGTGTCAACAGTTTTGTGTGGCCACCTGTCCCTAAACCTCCCACAGCAGGAAGTCCAGGTGCACAGTCCAGGGGGCCCTATTGGATGGTGCAGAAGAAGGGGTCAATGTCTTAAGTGTGGTCTGAGATCACTTGATGTTTCTCCATGGTCCTTGAGGAGAATCCATGGAGTTTGCAGATGGAGGGATTCAGGAAGTAGAGATTCACAGTATTTAGTAGAATATTTTATAAGAAAAACTTCAAAAAGATCATTTTCTGAGCCAACTTAATCATAGCCTTATGGAATACCAGTTGGGAGGAAATTTAGAGATCGTGTGGTTTATCTCTAACAGACTGAGATTTATAGATGGGCACCCAAAGTGACAAGTGGAGTTAATGAAGGAATGGGACTTCTAGTCCAGGGAGCTTACTGCTCAATGACTTTAATCCTCAATTATCCAATGAATAACTTTTAGTTCCATATTTCCTAGATAACCCTTCACTCTTAGTGTACCAATTTGACAATCTGTACAGTGAGCTTAGAACCTCTCATTCATTTATTCATTTATAGAAAATTTTCAGGGCATTTTCTATTGCCAAGCACTGGACTAGGCAGTGGGAAAAGAAGATTAAGTTGTAGACCCTTCCCTCATAGAACTTGAGTATAATGGTGGAGACAGATGTGGAAGTGCAGAGTAAGTCACACAACCAAAACACACAATCTCTTTTGTAATTACTGCATCTAGGTGACTCCCATTGACAGTGCATGAGGTAGAGATGACAGCCTCCATCTCCGTCTGCAGGATTTGCCTGGCATATAAACAATGAAAATATTCCTGCAATAGGAATATTTGATCATTTAAGAGAATACATTCTCCAACAAATCCAATGCATTAATGCATATGCAAGCAGTGCACATGGTAACTGTTACACAGAATCACATGTTATTTGGAGCAGAAAAAGGCAAATCAGTAAACAGTCCTGCAGTTGTCAGGCTGTTCTGCAGAGCTCTCAGCTCTGAAGAGGGGCTCCTAGAGCTACTGCCAGGGGTCAAGTGAAGGTCCAGTGGTTCCTCACTTCCACTACATCAGTTCTACTCCCATTTGTTACATTTTTTAGTCTTGCACCAGGGATTTTATTTCATCAAAGTGTTCACTGCTTTAAAAAGTATAAAAACTATGGATTTCAACTAACTCCTTGATTTTCAAAATGGGGAAATTGAAGACCAAGAAATTAAGTAACTTTGCTAAGTCCCCAGTGTTGGTTAGTAGCCAAACAGGAGTGAGGCAAGTATCCCACTTCTTGCCTGGTACTTCTTCTACACTTCCTTGTTCCTTCCTTCCTTACTCATGAGGACCCACTACCCCAGTGATGGGAAGTGCAAACCATTGGCTCTTATCCCCACATACATGGAAGTATCAGATCTATATTTCTTTGCAAAATGACTTGGCTCCTGAGTCATTTCACAGTGCTAGACTGGCTTTCCGCCAAGAGCTTACTGAAATAGGAAACTTGCCCTATCCTTAAAGGAATTCTGTGACATTTGACAAAGCCATTATCCTAATGAAGAGGACCACACAAGTGTACGTCTATTATTCAAATAATCTGTTAAAAGTGGCATAAAAATGAAATTATTTTTACTATTCTGAGTGCAACAAAGCCAGCATCATAAGAATAAAATGAAAATAAGAGTCATTTATGAAGTTATATACTCATAAGGAAAATAGGCCCTAACACATGTTTACTTACTTAAGAAATTACCTGATAAAATGAACACGCAACAGCAGATATCACAAAAAGTAAATGAGAATCTGATTATCTATTAAAAAGCAAAATGATTTTGATAGTTTAATCTTGCATTTCATGCTAAGTAATGTTATCTAACCTTGCTCATCACTGAACATAATTATTCAGGCAGATCTAAAATGGCCATATTCTACATTTAAATTTATTAGTCAGTACAAATCTGCACATATGTAGTTCTGACTTTGGCATATATGCATACACACACAAACAAGTACATTTTACAAATATGAATACACACTTACAAACAGGCACAAATTCTCTTTAGAGTTGAATAGACTTGCAGATTCAAGAACCATAAGTCAAAAAATTGTAATAAGATGAGAGTTTTACAGATTGTATAAGATCTTTAAACAAAGAATTGGTCTTGAAAGCTAGACTCAAAGATGGTAACTCCTCAATTTTGCATAATCCACAACAGTGGTCTACAAATTTTTTTCTGTAAAGGGCCAGATAGTAAATACCTTAGATTGTGTGGACCAAATCATCTCTATTGCAGCTACTCAACTCTTCCACTGTAGAGAAAGCAGCCAAAGATGATGGGTGAACAAATAGGCATGGCTGTGCTCCAACAAAACTTTATGAAGACTAGCACTTGAGTTTCATATAATTTTCATGTGTCATGAAAGTCTTCTTTTTTTGACTTTTTGAACAGTTTAAAAATATATATAAAAACCATTCTTAGTTCATGGGTCATATGAAACAGGCGGGACTGGATTTGACTTATGGATCACAGTGCGCTGACCTGTCATACAGCATCCAGTATATTCTAATGTTGTGAATAATAATGAGGTGAATATTCTCTGAGCAGTTTGCTCTTTTGTCCAGTAATGGAATGGGCTGTCTTGGAAAGTATTAACGACTCTATAATTGAGCTGTTCAAGTAGAGCTGAGTTATTTGTCTGTAGACTTTCTGAAAGTTTTTCAAACTCAATGGGGAAATGACAACATTTACAGTAAGTATCCTCAAGATTGGAGACTTCGTATTTTACTTTAGGCATTCAGTGTAATGGCTAAAGACAATAAATTTGCATTTCTTTCATGTACTTCCTCACCTGGTCCTTGTCTTCACAAAACCCTGATACAAGTTTAAAAATTCAGAATACTGTAAAGAGATTGCTATTATAAAATTGTAAGCTGAATTTCCTCATAGGTTAGATTAATACCTTTCAGTCAAAATCACTCAACAAATATTTATAGAGCTCCTACTGGGTTCTGGTCACAGTTCTAAGTGTGGGAAGGTACGGCAGTGAACAAGATAATGTTCCTGCTACCAAGAAGTTTGCATTCTAGGTTCTATATAAACACTGTTAAAAACCAGCATACAGATGAGTAGCTCATTGCAAATAATAGTAAGTGCCATGAAGAAAGTAAAACAGCATAAATTGACAGAATGACAGGGTGATGGTGGCTCAGTGATATTTGAGTTAGAACCTAAATGACATTAAGGAACCAGTCATGAAAAAACCTTGAGAAAGGTCGTTCCAGATGGAAGGAGCAGCCATGAGGTGGGAAAGAAATAGAAATATTAGAAGTAGGGGTGAAAATTCTCCATGACTGGGGCAACGAAACAGAGAGAAAGGCACAAGATGTAGCAAGTGACATGGACAGAGGTCAGATAATGCAGGGTCTTGCAGACCATAGTCAAGGGCTTTGACTTTATTCTATGTGTACTGAGAAATCGTTGGAGGATGTGGAATGCGAGAATGAGAAGATCAGATTTACATCTTAAAAAATATAGTTTTAGCCCCTACATAGAAAACTAGGTTGTAGAGGATAAGAGAAAAGGCAAGGAACTCTGTTAGAAGGCTGATGCAGAAATCCAAGTGAGGACAAGAGTGACTGACTATAGGGGTAGCCATGTAGGTCAAGAGCACTGGACGGATACAGATATATTTGGGAGGTGGAGGTGCTAATGCATCAGTTTTGAAGTATGGGGGAAATAAAGGAATCTGAGAGGAGTCCTAGCATTTTAGCTTGAGGAACTGGGTATATTATGTCATTTACCAAAGAGGAGATCTTCAGTAATAATCAATTATTGTTAATCAATTATCGTTAAACAATTGACCAGATTGTTTCATTCTTTGTGATTTTTTCCTGTGGTCTTAACTACTCTAAGGCTCAGATTCTTCAGCTATGAAAGAAGAACTTAAGATCTATCTCATATTATTACACAAAATCAATGAAATAATGTATATAACACATCTGACACATCATTAGGGCTTAGTACAAGTTGCTATATTTATTTCTCTTTAAGATAATTGGACTTAATAGTAAGTACAATTTATCAAATATCTAGTTCCATTTATTTGTGTCTTCGGTTTCTTTCATCAATGTCTTGTAATTTTCAGTTTACAGATCTTTCACTTTCTTGGTTAAATTTACTTCTTAGTATATTATTATTTTGATACTATTTTATATTGGATTGTTTTCTTTATTTCTTTTTCAGATAGTTTGTTGTCAGTGTTAGAAATGCAACTGAATTTTATATGTTGATTTTTTATTCTGCAACTTGACTGAATTATTTTGTTAGTTCTAACGGTTTTTTTAGTGAAGTTTTTAGGGTTTTCTATATATAAGATCATATTACCTGCAAACAGAGACAATTTTACTTCTTCCTTTTTTATTTGGATATCTTTTATTTCTTTTTCTTGCCTAATTGCTCTAGCTAGGACTTTGATCTATCCTGGAGATTGCTCTGTGTATGCTTGAGAAGAATGTATATTCTGCTATGATTGTGGGGAATGTTCTGTATGTTTGTTAAGTCCATTTGATCTAAGGTATAGTTCAAGTCCATTGTTTTCTTATTGATTTTCTGTCAGGAAGATATATCCATTGTTGAAATTGGGCTGTTGCGAAGTCCCTTACTATTATTGTATTGTCTATTTCTCCCTTCAGATCTGTTAGCATTTGTTTAATATATTTAGGTGCTTTGATATTGGGTTCATGTATGTTTATAATTGATATAGCCTCTTGATAAATTGACCCCTTTATCATTATATAATGATCTTCTTTGTCTTGTTACAGTTTTTGACTTAAGTCTATTTTGTCTGATATAAGTACAGCTATCCCTGCTTTCTTTTAGTTATATTTGCATGGAATATCTTCTTCCATCTCTTCACTTTAAGCCTACATGTTTCCTTAACATTGAAAGGAGTCTCTTGTAGGCAGTGTATAATTGGGTCTTGTTTTCTAATCCATTCAGTCCCTCTAAGGTATTCAGTCACTCTAAGGCTTTTGACTGGAGAATTTAGTCCATTTACATTTAATGGAATTATCAACAGGTAAGGATTTACTAATGCCATCTTATTGTTTTCCAGCTGTTTTGCAGTTCCTTTGTTACTTTCTTCCTCTTTCCCCATCTTTCTTTGTGAATTTATGATTTTTCAAAGTGGTATGCTTTGATTTCCTTCTCTTTGTCTTTTGTGTATCTACTGTATGTTTTTGCTTTTTTGTTACCATGAAGCTTATATAAAATATTTTATAGATATAAGGGTCTATTTTAAGCTGATATCAACTTAAATTTGATCACATACTAAAACTCTATCCTTTTACTCCTCACTCTCCAATAATTTTGTTTTTGATGTCACAATTTACCTCTTTTTATATTGTATACCCATTAACAAATTTTTGAAACTATAGTTAATTTTAATACTTTTGTCCTTTAATCTTTATACTAGAGTTAAGTGATTAACACAATACTATATTACAGTACCAGAGTATTCTTCTGAATTTAACTATATACTTACCTTTACAAGTATGTTTAATATTTCCTATGTTTTCATGTTACTAATTAGCATCCTTTCATTTCAGCTTGAAGAACTCCTTTCAGCATTTCTTGAAAGGCAGGATGAGTGATGATGAACTTCTTCACCTTTTGTTTGTTTGAAAAAGTCTTTAGCCCTTTATCCCCTGTTATCCCTTTATCTTTTTTCTTCATTTCTGAAGAAAACTTTGCCAAGTAAAGTATTCTCGGTTGGCAGGTTTTTTCTTTCAGCACTTTGAATACATCATCCCACTCTCTCCTGGCCTTCAATGTTTCTGCTGAGAAATCCACTGATAGCCTTGTGGGACTTCCCTTATATATGAGGATTTTTTTTCTTGTGCTGTTTTTAAATTTTTCTCCTTGTTTTTAATTTTAACAGTTTTATTATAATGTGTCTTAGAAAAGATAATTTGGAGTTTAAGTTTTGGAGTGACCTATTAGCTTTATGAATTAGGATGTCCAAATCTCTCCCTAGATTTGGGAGGTTCTCAACCATTATTTCTTAAATAAGCTTTCTTCCCCTTTGTCTTGTGGGAGCTAGCTTGGGACTAGGGTGAGTCTGGAGCCTGGGGCTATGTGAGTCAGCCTGTAACCTGGGGCCTCAGGGGCCAGTCTCGAGTTTGGGTCTGTGGGGGCCAGTCTGGTGCTGGGGGTGGGTCAATATCCTTGGTCCATGATAATGCTTGGTACTGAGCCCACCTGGGAGCCTGGTTTGTGGGTGCCCACCAGGAGCTTGGGTTCATGGGGGCTGATTGGGAGCCTGGAGCCACCTGGGGCCTCGCAAACAGGCCAACACTGAGGTGGGCTGGGGGCTTAGGTTCATGGGAGCCCATCAGGAGCCACCTAGGGCCACTGGAGTCCTAGTGCTGGGGCAGATCCTTGTTGGGGTCCACAGTGAGGTCAAGCACTCACTTTATTCTCCTTTTCTCGCAAAGATGGTGTCCCTTTCCATGCTGAGCTATCTGGGCTTGGAGAAGGGATGATGGGTAACTAGTAGGAATCTATCTTTTCTACCCTCCTCAATTTGTCTTTTCTTATTTCTGTGCTTTATCTAGGTGCTGTAATCCCTTACCTGGAATCCTGAGCTCATGTGAAGCAGATAGTTTTTCAACTTGATATTTCTGGAAGAGGCCAGGCACTAGAAATTCTTACACAGCCATTTTGCTGACATCGCTCTCCTTAATATTTCTGGTCCTATTTCACCAATGACAAAAGTGGGCCCCGGAGTGGATGAATATTTTGCATGAGGTCAAACAACTCAATAGAGCATGTCAGAGTAAGAACTCAACTTTGTCTGCTTCCGATGCCCATGTACTTTCCCTCACAAAAGCCCTTCTTTCCAGAAGCAAAAATGTAGTGAAAATAAAATAATTACTCCTTTTTATAAATAATTAATTATAACAATATTTGTCCTCCATAGGGTAAAATAATGTACATCCATGTGACGATAAATCTTTATATTGCTCCCTTCCTTACAAACACAAGTGAAGCAACATCCAGATATTGAATCATATAAAAGTAAAGATTGTAGTGTCAAAGCTTCCACCACTTCTTTGGCTATCAAAAGTTGAAAACTCCAGATAGATGGCCCTTTGTTTATCATAAAACCATAATAACTTTTTATATATTTAAAGATTGGCAGAGTTGAGCATTTAGGTGCAAGATAAATTATTCTGTGCATTAAAATGAAAAAACTCTAAGAAGTTTTTTCAAGTATGCCCCAAATAGAAATAGACAAGAGTCTAGGAAATGGGAGAGAAACAGAAGAGTATATGAGGAGAGTGAAGGCCTGGCTAATATGGCAGCCAGGAAATCCATAAGGAAGAAGCCAGCCAGTGAGAAATCCCTGTGAGAAGTGAGTCTGTAACACTCTGGGAAGCTGAGTAATTTCATTAGTAATTTCTCATGGTTTTCTGCACAGTCCCATCAAAACAACTTCTTTTTTCTCTCTCTGAAGGAAAGAGAGAAAAGAAAGAAGACAAGGTTCTACAACTGGGTTGACTCAAACTAGGAAAAGAAGAGCCACAAGTGACAAGACACTAGTGAGATCAAGAATTCAGAAGAGAAACTTAGAACAAGGGATGAATAGGGGAAATTTGTGACCTTCCCCAACAGGAATCCAAGCAGAGTGAATAGGAGGATGTACTATTGTTGGATTTTTCAGTGTATGTAGATAAAAGCTTGAGTTTTTCATTTGAATATTAAAGGAAAATGGTGACCCACCACGATCAACTGTAGGATTTAGAAGACACTCAAATGTCTGGTACTTGAGTCATAAAGAGAAAGCTGAAATCATCCAAACTTTCTAGCATGAAAGAAAAAGAGCTCTTTGCACAAAGGTCTTTCCAGCATTTTCTACTTTCACTCCACCACACACCTTAGAGTCCATCAACATCAAGCGATTTGCCTTTTGCAAATATGCTGATGTTCAGACCACCATCTTTTTCACTGTCTGAAAGGTCCTTTTCCATCTGCTACAATTCTACTCAGAAGTACATTTCATTTCCTTTTGAACATCCTTTTTGCTCTTCTGGTTCTTTTCTCCTTAACAGCATCTTATGTCTGTTTCTACTATAATCCCTGCCACTTTGGATTATCGCTACTTATGACATGCCTGTCTCTCCATCTGAACTGTAAACACCTTGAGTGAAGGGAAAAAACATTACTCAAGTCTTTGTTCCAGAACTTAGCACAGTGTTGAAACATAGATGTTCAATAAATCTTGGTTAGATACATGACTGAATGCTTGAATGGTATCTTGTTAGATAACTTTGTTCGAAACTTTATGGGGAGAGCTCAGATAAGATGCTAGAATTTTCTCTGGATTCTTACTTCACCTCAGTCACCATCTGTGATAGAGAAGTTATAATGATATACTCCCTGTGAGGATTATCAAGACAATAAAATCACTGTCTCAGCCAACATAATTCATGGAAACCAGGCTCAACTCCTTTGAGCTCTTGAGAAATGTAGGAATTTGATTTTGCAATTTAATTCCCTTTCTCTCCTGAAGCATTGGTTTCTAATTTGATTGTTTCCTTTCTAAAAAAATTTTGAAATGACTTCAAACTTACAGAAAGTTTGTAAGAATTATTTTTAAAAACCCTATATACCCTTCATCCAGATTCAAAACTTGTTAAAATTTGCCACTTTTGTTTTTTCATTTTCCCTCTCTCTCTCATAAATATATACCTATCTATATTGTTTTTCCTTAAATAAGTGATAATAAGCTGCAGACATCTTGCCCCTGTATTGGTAAATACTTGTGTGTAGTTCCTAAAAGCAAGGGCATTTACCTCCATAACCACAGTACAGTTATGAAAATCAGGAAATTTAACATTGGCACAATATTATTAATTAACCTATGGATCATAGTCAAATTTCACCAGTTGTCCCAATAATATCTTCTATAGCAAATTTTCCTGGTTTAATATCTAATTCAGAATGACATATTGCATCTAGATGTCATGTCTCTTGGTCTCCTTATTTGGGGATGGTTCCTCAACCTTACTATCTTGCATAACATTGACACTTTTGAAGAATACCAGCCACTAATTGTGTAGACAGCTCCTTGGTTTGGGTTTGTCTGATATTTTCTAATGATTTGATTCACTTTGTGCATCCGGGGCAGGAACATCACAAGCAATGTCAGTGCATCTCATTAGGAGTCATATGGTGTCAGTTTATCCCATTTTTGGTGATGTTTTCTCCACACACTACTTAATAATCACAAGTGGGAAGATAGTAACTTTACAATGAAGAAACCTAGCAAACACACCTTAATCAAATGATCAAAGTTAACATCACCAATAGCTGGTTAAAAATAAAAGCTTTTTCGATAAAAGATTTAGCTATTTTAAGAACTTATTTACCACCCATGCAAATTACACATTCTAAAAAAAAAAAAAAAACGGCATGACAAATGTGACTTTAATATTTGCAGCAATATTTACTTAGCACCCAGTGCATAAGATCTAGAAGAATTTTGATGATGTTCCACTAACCCCAAGTCCTTAATAACAAGTTACTTACTGCTAACACTTCTGTGTATCTTTTTTAATCTTCCCATGACCTCATATACAGATGAGAAAACAAAAGTAACATGGCCAAGGGTCACAAAATACAATGCTGGAATGTGAATGCACTTTCATCTCCCTGCAAGCCTAATGTTCTTCACTCTGCACACATTTATTCAAAACCAGTGAAAATATGGGTACCCAACATTAGAAAATCACTCAACAGAAGCTATGGGGAAAGCCAGATACTGATTCTATTTTTATACTGTTAGATAGCACTCTGTAACTCCCTAATTAAAATAGTGATTCAGAGAAGGGATGTGGAAGAATGTGGGTGTGGGAGGGGAGTGAGGGCTAAGCAGGGCAGGTGATGGAAGGGAGAAGGATTATATTTTCCCCACATGAGACCAATTGTGGCTGTGGCCTTCTAAAATGTAACCCATGCTGATCTGGATGCAGGTATCTCTGGGTGACTGGGCCTCAGCTTGTGAGCTCAAGCACCTTTTTCAGAGAAAGCAGGAAACAGTGTTTCGCTGTAGATAGGAACTTAACAGCAATAACTATATATAGCACTCCAGGTCAGAAAAACCCAAAAGCCTCCAAAGAGCCCCAAACTCTCTGTTTCAATCATCTTCATGTTCTAGATAAACCTCATTTTTTGGCGGGAATCTCGTTAAGCAAATATTTGGGAGAGATGTCATGAAATAGAGATCATAATGATATTGCCCCTGCAATTTCTGGAGAGAAGAGGTGGAAAAGGACCAGACTGAGGGAAGGGGGTTGCAAAGCTGCCTACCTTTTCTCTTGAGCTGGGCAAAAGGGAGCCTTCTTCTTCCACTTTGAGTCTACTGTGTGAACTCTCCTGCACCTGTGAAGTCAGCGCGAAGGAAAAGATGCTATGCCATTTTCAACATTTGCAGCTACTGAAAGTGACTAATTAACTAACTGATTTTTGAAAATTGCTATCCTAATTCTAGAGAGGGTGGATGGGGCTAGAGGATACCTCCAAAGGGGAAGTGGAACCACAAACACTAGAGAGATAATGGAGCCCTTAAAAAGAGTCCTTCCAAAGTGCATCTTCTCTTCTCCCTCTTTGCCCTTCTAGGAGGATGTATGGGCCAGTGCATGAGGACAAGCTATCCAGATCACTTTCTTTTTATTAGCAGCTGTCTCATGCTTTGTCGGGCAGCAGCTAGATAAATTCTCCTTGCCTGGGTCACTTAGTCACAGCTCTACTCTCAAGGGATGCATTACTTTCTCCTTGCTGACCCCAGCAATTTGGTCTGTTTTGCTCTCTTCTTTACAGCTGCCACCCCCAGTTTCTCCATCCGGGCACCCCTTTGTTAAGAGTAGAGCCCATCCTCTCCAGCTACCCCTTTCCTGCTTCCCTTGAAGACTGGCCCACAAGACACAGAGTGTAAGACCATGAAGGAACACAGGGGGCAGGCAGAGCAGTTAAGAGCTTAGACTCTGAAGTCAGACACACCTGGGTGTGAACAGGGTCACTCCTGTCATAAAATTGTGTCATCTTAGCCAAGCCTGTGCATCAATTTCCTCACATGCAGACTGGAACAATAGTAGAACTCACGTCTCACATAAGGCATGCCAATTTTCCGGCACACAGTAAGGACTTCATAAATCTTAGTTATTAGTATTGGTAGCATTTTCATCATCGAGGTCACTGTTGTTGCTGTCATCGCCATCATCACCACTGCCTTCTTTAATCATTGTGAAGAAGTAGACAAGAAATAAAAATCACAGGTTTGGAGATTTCTAGAAATTTCAAATCTTAGTAAATTCTGTCTGTGGTTTTGCTTTGGGAATATGTCCTCATCCCCTTACTTGAAAGGCATTTTCCTTTACTAGAGATATCTTTTTCTCAAGAGAGGATGTAAATTTACATGGAGGAAGTGGTAAGAAGAAGGAAAAGGTCTATGCCTGCCTCCACCCCAACACCTGGCACAGCTGGGCCTAGGTGAGAATCTGAAGGAAGCAGAGCAGGGGAGTGGCCACCCAGAGTCTTCTGGCAGTCTCTCAGTTCCCCTTTGCCCCAGCCAAATGCAGAGCGCTCAGCATTTGGGCTTCCTTCTGCCATGGCATCTACCACACTGTGTTCACAGTACGCTCCAAGGCTATGGTCATTTTCTTAGCTGCCTCACTGACCAGACTATAGATGCCTCTGGAACAGGGAGCATGTTTTATTCAGCTCCATGTTCCTCAGCCCAAGCACAGTGCAGCAGGAAGGAGCTTGGTCAGGGTTCCCTCTTTCTCATCACCTTTCTCAGTCTCACTTTCTGTTCCTCTTCTGTCAATGCAGAATCACATTAGAACAGAATCATAGATGTAAATAACCCTCCCTCCTCAAATACACACCTACTCCAAGAGACAAATGAGGAAATGGGCTCCAAGAGGGAATATTGCATGTCTGGGATCTCACAGCAGGTGAGAAAATGGCAGCAGCAAGATGGGTAAGATGAGGACAGGGGTGTCAGGGTTTCTGGTCCACATTCACACACTGCCTCTGTATTCAAGGGCTCATAGGCTCCACTGGGTGACTATGATTTGGGGGAACCCCAGACAGGTGACTCACCACAGAGAACTACCCCGTTTCCACAGGAAGGATCACCTGTGCTCCTTCTCTCATGCCCTTCTTGATTGAAAACTTCCCCTGATATCCAGTGACCACATCCTCTTCCTTGTCATTTACACCTCACTAGGGTCTTCCCCCTCCTCCTCCTCCACCTCCACTTTCTCGCAAAAGTGGCTTATTCTGGGTATCAGCCAAATTATTTTGTACTAATGTGAGGATGGGTGCTAAAATGGTTATGTCTATATGCATTTTTAGAAGGTCAGCTTTCTAACCAAAGGGGTGTTTGCAAGTCCTGGGTTCAAGAGAGTAGACACAAATAGGTGGCATTTCCAGATTATGTGGGGGGTGGGGTGGGGGAGGGTTGTGCTAATGGGCATGATGCAACCTTACGCAGGCTGTGTCCTTGAATGTGTTGATGGGTCAAATATTTGGTAAGTGAAACATGTAATATCTGACCCAGAGACTCCAGAATACTCCATAATCATGCTGAAAATCTTGACCACATTACCTCCTCCTTTCACAGCAGTAGAAATAATAGTAATGGAATTAATTGTTATCAGAGCTATCTTTTGTCTGTTGACTGTTCACTATATGCAGAGGATACGTAAACCTCAGCAACCCTCCAAGGTAGGAGTTATTACGACGAAAACCAAACTCAGAGGAATTGAATAGCATTATATAGCTATGAAGTGGCTTTGAATCCAAGGCTGCCTTACACCAAAGCCCACTCCTTGTATTTCTCTATGTGGTGGCCATGATCAGATGGATCCGTTTGGCAGAGATACAGGAGGGTGTAGGTTTAGTGAAGGGAACATAGGGATGGAGAAGAATGCCTGGAAATGGATCACTGATGGGAAGCTTGGAGGTCCCTTTTTTGTCCGTTTGTTTCCTTTGGGTTCCAAGGTGTTTGACAGAGAATGTAAATAAGTAGGGCCAATGGCTGCCAATCCACGCAACTTACTCCCTTTGTTTTACACCTGTCCTGGCTCACAAATTTATGCCACCTGTCAGTGACTGGAGGGATTGGAGGATTTAAATCCCAGACTAGAACTCAGATGGAGTGAAGTACTGGCTGATTGCGTTCTGGAACATGTTGGGGAGCTTGTCATTTATCGCCATATTGTGCCCATAAGAAAACCAAGACAGAAACTTCTATGTTGTTCAGTTCCCACATGCAACAGCTCACAGTCAACAAAGACTTTCCCAGCCCAGCCATCCTCTCATTCTGATCTCTTAGGGTGTTCATAACCTCACTCTGAAGATGGCTTGGTAGGACTTACTGCTCCCACTTTCCTTCTCTGAAGTATTTTGGGAGATATCATGATAAAGTCTGACCACATCACTGAGTGTATTGAGCAAAAATCTTCTCCCCAGCAAGCTTGGTGCTCTTAAAGCCATAGAGCTGTCATAGACCAAGTCCAAACACACTTCTCTCTATGTTGGGATGCTCACCTACTCATTCCTTTGCTAGGTGAATTGCTCTTTCTGCAAAGCCTAGTTGTTCCCATCTCCTTGGCATAGTCAGGATTAATCCAGAACTCCCCAGTTGAGCTCTCCTTCTATCCTGACCATGCTATTTAATGCTGCACTTATTTAATCTATCCCCCTAAGCTAGCTGAAGACAGAGATTCTGTCTTACCTCTCTATCTCAGCACCTTGCTTGGTACATAGAAGGCAATTACTAAGGGATTGTGAAATAAATAATGTGATCCTTTATCATACCAATGAAATCATTGAATACCTTACAAGCCATCAACAAAGCAGATCCAAGTGATGTGAGAATTAAATGATATAACTCAGCTGTTCCTTCTGGCATATAATGTCCTTTCCAAGAAGAAGGAACAAGATGGATGAAGACACAAAGCAGTGAAACAGCTCTGTGTCCAAGTCCAGTATTCCAAGGGCAAAAAGGGAGAAATCAGAGGAACAGGAGAGGTTGAGGGTTTGGGGATAACAGTTGTGTGTATTTACCCTCATTGAGAGTGTAGACTGTATTCTGTAGAAGAGGGAGAGCCAATGAAGGTTTGAAATAAGGGAATGATCATGATTCTTTTACTTGTTCTTCACTGTAAAGGATCATGTGAGTCTCAGGGTTTATCGGTCTGAGTGTCAGTTCCCAACTTTCAAGACAGGAGAGGGTCTAGAAAGTGCAAGAGGTGGCAATGAATCTACACCACTCCACCATATAACCAAGACATCTTTATTTTTCCACAAACTAAATTTCTAAACTAATAATAATTCTTATGACCATCACCACCATTTATTGAACATTAATCTGCATTGGTTAACATTCTAAGTACTTTATGTACATACACCAGCTCACTTAATACTTCCCTTGACCCTCTGAAGCTACTCACAGATATAGTTCAATCATGTGTCACAAATCATACCTCTGGTATATTCAGGAGCATGTTTCCACCCTGCTCTATCATTTTAAACACTCTGTTCTTTTTGCTCAACTCAAAGATGTCTCCTCGAAGGCTAATTGCAAAGTAATGGACATTCCTGGAGAATGTAGGCTTTGCTGTACTTGGTGTGTGCAATAGGTGTTCAAGTGATGGCTGGTCTATGCATAATACACTCCAAGAAAAAAAAGCAATTGAGACTGAGCCAATTGCTAACCAAAAAGATACGTACAAAAATCTGTTTATCCAGAAATTGGAGCTACTGTGAACTACTCATTTCCAACACCTCCCTGCAACCAGGGAGCACTGTTCCAGTGGCCTAAAGACAAGCATCCTCTCTTAGGCCCCTGTGGCAAGGACAGAACTATCTAGGAAGAAAAATGACCATGCACAGACACATAGAACTCATTCTCATTTCTACAAGGGAGCATGAAAACCCTTTGCCACCTTTTTGGCATTTCTGTATGGTGTTCCTAATCTAGGCAGCCATTCCCTACAGAATTTTCTAAAGCAATTTCTCTTGGAAACCAACTAGGGGACAAGTTTTTCCATTCTGCCCATTTATTTGTTGAAGAGAAGTTCTTCTCATACAATAGGTTTGAAATCCTCTTTCTACTTGAAGGGTACTGCTGAATATCTGAGCCATAGAAAATATGTTAGAATCCCAGGCCTATCACGTACTAGTCTTGTACAAGTAGAAACTCTAAAATGGGAAGGGCTGAGTGATTACATTACTTGCATTTAAAACAAAACACAAAATATCCAACAGATATTAGTACCCTCCTTCCCTCTTTGCAGAAGTCCCTATAATTTTTTTGCTCAGATTACATTGACAATCTCTTATCAGATTATCTTTCTTTCTGTCTAAAAAATCAATTTTCAAATTCTGTCATCAAAGATTACTTAGGACGTTTGATCAGTCCTGCAGGCCAGTAAGAATGACATTGACAATCTGGGTCAAATTAAGAGAAAAGTGATCAAAATTAGGAACACACTCAGAACCATACCACAGCAGGAATGCTTTAAAGAATTGGGTTGTTTACCCTGAGATGAGGACATTTGTGTCACATTTTCAAATATTTAAAGGATTGTTACGTGAAAAAGGAATTATATTTTTTAGTGAAGCGATAAGTGGTAGAATCCAGACCCACTATTGGAAAATTTGGGGCAACATATTTTGGAACAACTGGAGAAAGAGGTTCAACACAGTCCACAGAAAAAAATGTGGTGAACTTGGAAGGTAGTGAGGTCTGGTAGAAGTGTTCACCTTTAGACCACAGGGTGGAGATATTGTAGAAGGTATTCAGGTATCACCATAGAGGGTTGGACTCCATGACCTTGACAGTCTCTTTGAACTCTGACATTTTGTAAGTCTACAAATTTATACTTATTTGTATCTAGTATATGCTACCTTCACACTGGTGCAAGGCAGGTTGACCTTTCACAAAACTTCCTAAGAAATGACACTTGATTTTAAACGATAGAATAACCAAATGTTACAGCTGAAATAAAACTTAGAAAGCACCTCATCTAACTCATTGTGAAAATGGGCAGGCTGAGGTCAAGAGAGTTAAAATGACCTTCTCAAGATCACAAAGCAAATTGTCACTGAATCAGAGCTCAAAATTTCGAATGAGAGATAAGGTACAAATACACATCTCTAAAGAACAGTTCAAGGAAATCTCTTCGTAAAAAAGAAAGCTGCAATGAATAATCTCTTCTCCTACGCTTTAATTACTTAGTAAATAGGAAGCATACTTGCCTTTTTTTATTAACCAAATGATCCATGTTTAGCAAAGACTAAAGAAACGAGAAAGAGTTCTACTCCCAACTTTCAGAGATAAATGGGCCTGAAACAGTAAATTAACAAGATCTCAGGAAGGCTGCAGGAAAATCATTCTTAACTTGAACTGTTGCCCTGGGAGGCATTTGATAGCCGACTTGGGGCTTCTAAGGGAACTAAGGGAGCCTATTTCAGGTAAAAGTTGTCCTTTCCAGGCAAAAAGCAAAGGAAGTTTAAAAAATACTTCCCACTGCAGAAGAGGGAAATGCATTGCAGCAGGTGTTTCTCATAATGGAGGTGAAGTCAAGGAAAGTACTTACCATTGGCATTTTTATGGATTTGTGAAATAGCAAAAAAGGAATCAAAGCAACTATGACAATAATTACTGGAGACAACTTTAAAGCCTGGAATCAACTGACCAAATTGCACATATAGAGCTATAAAAATCTGTATGAATAGTCACCACCGATAGAAGGAAATGACCAGTCTGGCATAGATCTCATGGATCTAGTGAGATCTTCTCGTCTCTAGAAGCTAAGCTCCAGATCAGTCTATAGTTGGTCATTTCTGTACCTCTAATGCCTCGCACAGTAACTCGCTCAGTAGAGATACTCAATTAATTAACAACTTGCAGGAGTAGAATTCTGCAACATGAACTCCAGGCATCGTGATGAAAATCAGGGCCAGTCTTAGGTGAAACCCAGACTCTCTCATTGCATTTTCCACATTCAAATGAAATTATACATTTTCACATCCATCTTTAAGACAATACTACGAACTCCTCACAGTCAAGATCTTTTATAATCCATCTCTCTCCCCCTGTGCAAAGCTCAGAACCTAGTACTGAGTAGATGGCCAACAAATTTTAGTTAAACTGAAGTAGAACTGCACCTCCCTGATATTCCCTAATGATAAGGAATTGTAGATTAATCGCAAGTATACAAATATATCTGGGCACTAGGGGTGTGTGTGTAAATGTGGTACATATAGATATAGGCACAAGTTTGGGAATTTGCCTTTAGAATCAGTAAGACAAATGACTTAACTTCTCCAAGACTCAATTTCTCCAACTATAAAATGGAAGTAATTAAACCTACCTTTAGATTTTTAGTAGAGTGGTGAGGATAAAAAGAGATTACAGACGTCCCTAGGTATCCATGGGGGATTGGTTCCAGGACCCACGTAGATACCAAAATCTGCAGACACTCAAGTCCCTTATATAAAACGGTGTAGTATTTGCATATATCCTACACACATCCTCCCATATTCCTTAAATCGTCTCTAGATTATTTATAATAAATAATACAATGTAAATGCAACATAAATAATTGTTATACTGTACTGTTTAGGGTACAATAAGGAAAAAGGTCTGTACACGTTCACTAAAGATGCAACCATCGTAGCCCTTTCCATCTGCGGTTGGTTGAATCCACAGAAGGGGAACCCAAGGATACAAAGGGCTAATTGTACATATAATAAGTGCCTAGAACAATATTTATCATATAAAAGTGTTTAATAAATGATGTGGGTTGTCATTATCAACAAATTATTCATTTGTTTTCTTTAGTAGGACTTGAGTTAAGAAATCACTTTTACTAACTTTAAGATGTGAGATCTGAGCCAGATGGATCCTCTGGGTATTCAAGCAGGATCCTGATGCTTAGAGAGCACATATCTGTTAACTACCCCTCACCATAGACCAGCACCTTAATAATATATCTTCTTGTTTGGACCTGCTCCCTTATATAATATCAAGGAATATAAATACATTGTTTTATTGAATATAGCACCCGTTAACTTGGTGGGTAATCTGCATGACATCTGTAATATTTTCTGTCACTCCCTATTTTCTCATTTCAGCTTAATTTAGCCCACAGCTCTGTATCACCCTAACTTCAGAGTGGGTTTTTCCCCAGTCTCTCTGTTCTGCTGAATTGCATCTTCAGGTCTGTTCAAAAAGAGAGAATGAGAAATGAGAATATAGTGATCAAGATCCTTCCCATCTCTGTTGCCTGTATCATAGTTGTTTTTTTTTTTTTTTTCCTAATCTGAGCACAATAACACTTATATTGCTAGTAAGGTACTCTTTAGAAGAGAAAAATAAGTAGTCAGAAGAAAAAATGAAAAGATCCCCTAAGCTAAGAGAATTGTAGAACTTAAATAGTCAATTTTCCTCTCTTTGAGTCTCCAGGTCTTTATCTGCTGAAGGACGAGGTTGGCTATGAGGCCTTCCTACAGGGTCCTGAGGACATCATGTATCTTTCCTATCTGTGCACTTTCTTTACCCTCTGCTACTACTTTCACATAATTGGGGCTTTTGAAAATTTAACGTATTAATGGCAAAAACCCACTACATAACAATAAAAAGAAATCAACAGTAAAGCACAATTTGAAATTGGAGTACATCTTATACATATATTTTTTGCTACAGGCAGCTTTGTCGCACTGAATTTAAAGACATATTAGAAATTAGTTTATATTTTCTGCATACTCAATGGCCAATGATGGGAAATTACCCAAGATACTAATGGAATAAAATTCTTAACCTTTTCTGGGAAATTCCATCTTTTTTCTGGGGGTGAGTAGTGTTGAAAATCTTAAATTCAAATTAGATAAAAGCATATGTAATATAGTTAAATACTATTAAAAATAGTACAATTTCTTTAAAATAGAAAATTAAAAAACAAAAAACCTCAGGGCCGGTCTGGTGGAGTAGTGGTTAAGTTCGCGCACTCATCTTCAGTGGCCTGGGGTTTGCAGGTTTGGATCCTGGGCCCAGACCTACGCACCGCACATCAAGCCATCCTGTGGTGGCATCCCACACACAAAATAGAGGAAAATAGGCACAGATGTTAGCTCAGAGCTAACTTTCCTCAGCAAAAGGAGGAGGATTAGTAGGGGGCTGGCCCAGTGGCATAGCGGTTAAGTGTGCACACTCTGCTTCGGCAGCCCGGGGTTCGCAGGTTCAGATCCCAGGCACACACCGATGCACCACTTGTCAAGCCACGCTCTGGCGGCAACCCATATAAAGTAGAGGAAGGTGGGCACAGATGTTAGCCCAGGGCCAGTCTTCTTCAACAAAAAAGAGGAGGATTGGTGATGAATGTTAGCTCAGGGCTAATCTTCCTCTCTCTCTCTCTCTCACACACACACACAAGAGGAGGATTGGCAATGGATGTTAGATCAGAGCCAGTCTTCCTCACAAAAAGAAAAAAAAACCCTCATTAACAAAGAATCCAGTCTATACATGTTTTTTGCTAAAATCAGTTCAATATGAATGATATAGTTCCATCATTTCACAGTTTGCAAAAAACTGCAAACTGATGCTCTGACAAGGGATAACAGGGCAAGTGGGGATTTAGAGAAACCATAGTGATAAGACATGCATATTATACATCATAGGTATTTTGAAATAGAGCTAGAAGAAAATTCTGGGTTCAGAGTTTTTGAACTTGGATTATATGATCAAGTCAAGATTGTTGTACAGCTTGGAAATGAATAAACCAAATCTACAGTAATTGATCGAGGTCCATATTTTGTGCTATTGAGTGACTGCTATGATCAGCATAGTGTCTGCGGGGTCAGGTGGCACCATCATATCCTTAATAGGAAGGTGGAGGAGAAGACAAAAACCTTTGTGAACACTTACATTTGGGAATGTGGTATAATACGATTTACGGAAGTGAAAGATTTTTTGATGAGAATTATTTTTTGGCCAAGAATTATGAATTCTAAAACCTCATGTGAGAGTGGTGTTCGATGAGTTGCCTCAGGCATTGGATTTATCTGACGAAAGATCTCAGTGAATTTCTCCCTGAGTCAAGCTCAGGATAAATGAATAAAACAAAAGCCTCTCTGAATTATTGGACTCTCCACCCTCGAGGAACGCACATTTATGCACTATTTCTCCATGATATAATTTGCAGTCAACCATATCTGAGAAATCTTCAGTTAAAATTTTTCCCTGCTTTACAGAAGGCTTGGGTAGCACTTGGAAAATAAATGTACCCTATAAATGTAAAAGTCAACACTAGTGTTGCCATTATCATTAACATTTTCTGTTTGCCTTCTAAATGGAATACCTCACATTTATGGATAACTTTCCTTCAAAAATCTTAAGGGTCTATTGCTCGGCAGATGGTACACATTTGGTTAGTAATCTACACAGAGGAGAAAAAAATAAGGACAATCTTTGACAGAGTTTCAGAAATAGCTCTTTCTGTAATTTATTTTAGAGCTCATTGTTTGTACTAAAATGATTTTTTAAAATTTTAATTAAAATTTGAGAGAAGAAACGTTTGCCAGTCTATTTGTATTAATATGGTGTTTCTTACTGCATTGGAAATTTTCTCCAAACTTTCATGCCTTCACCAAATAGTTACTGATAGTTCAACAGAAGGGAAAAAAAGAAGAAAAAAATTAATATGTATTGAATATGTATCATTTGCAAAGCACTATGATAAATATTTTATATCCATTATTTGATTAAACAACCCATAACGAGCAAATGTACGGCCCCCTAAGAGCTTGTAAGTGACTCACAGTCACACAGCCAGACATGAGGTTTAAGCAACTTCTGCAAGTGTTTCAGGATTTCCCCTGGCTCTGACCTCTTGCTCTACCAAGTAATGACCCTGAATGCTAAGTAGGCAAGGGATAGGGTTTCTGAGAATTCAGTAGTTCCATGCAAAATAACTGAGTGAAGGTCCTTCGCTGGGGCGAAGCTTGCAACATAGCATGAACTAAAAGAACGTCAACAAAGCCAGAGGGGACAGATGAAGTTGAGAATTCAGCTGAATTCAGACTGCACAGGACCATATGGACCATGGTAAGTGTTTTAGTCTTTATACTAAGATGAATGGGGAGGTATGAACAGTTTTCTCGAAGATTATGACATGAACATACCAATGATTTAAGAAGACGGTTCTGACTACCAAGTGAGAATGGATGAAAAGAGGGAAAGCCATTCAGGTAGATGGCTATGACAGAAATCTAAGTAAAAGTGATGGTGATTTGGACTTCGGTATTGGCTGTAGAGAAAGTAAGAAGCAGACAGATTTAAGACATAAGAAAAATCAACATGGCTTGGTGATTGATTGGATGGAGTAAAAGGAAGAGGATGATATCAGCCATGACACCAGGATTCTAACATAAAAATCTAGATAGAGGGCCGGCCCCGAGGCTTAGAGGTTGGGTGGGCGCGCTCCGCTACTGGCAGCCCGGGTTCACATCCTGGGCGCACACCGACGCACAGCTTCTCCGGCCGTGCTGAGGCCGCGTCCCACATACAGCAACTAGAAGGATGTGCAACTATGACATACAACTATCTACTGGGGCTTTGGGGAAAAAAAAAGGAGGAGGATTGGCAATAGATGTTAGCTCAGAGTCGGTCTTCCTCAGCAAAAAGAGGAGGATTAGCATGGATGTTAGCTCACGGCTGATCTTCCTCACACACAAAAAAATCTAGATAGATGGCAGAATTTATTATGTGCTTTTGATTTAAATTCTATTTTTTAGTTTCTAGGTCAATTAAAGGAGGATATCACACTAAAGGATATTCTAATCCAGAAATTTTCAACTAGTCAATCTAGACTGAAGAATTTCTCACAATATCAATGACCTTTGACAAATCTCTGTAGATAGCATGCATGCTTACTCCTTTTAACCAAGATCTACTCTGGTAATCTTAGAATTTTTAAAAAAATTAAAAATGGTTCTTTTTTAACAATTTAGAAAGACTTCTAGCTACATGTGGCTTAATAAATGCATGTCATTATTTGCTCTTTATTGAAACAAAGCTATGAACTCTAAAGACAAAGAAAATGGAAGAGAACTGCAGAAAAAGAATCATCAATGAATTTGAGAAACATTGAAAGTGAATGGAGGAAGTAACAAAGCAGAGAAATTGAACACCAAGTACCTATAAAGAGGAAAACCATTGAGAAGTGAGATAATTTATGTTACAGAATCCAGAAACTCTCAAAAACTAGCAGTACCATCAAATGTCAAGGTAAAAAGGAGGCCCCAAATAAGGGGATTCATTGAGAGACTGTACATGGGGCTATTAGACACCAATATAGCTGTGTTCTTACTTCCAACATCAGGCAATATTTCTACCTGTATCTAGTAGGAGATTCATTCTGTGAATAAATTGAGCCAGAGAGACCTCTTACTCAAAGATACGAGGCTCAGTAGAGAAAGCAAGAAGATTAAGTATAACAAAGAGACTGAATGAAAAGACTTTCAGCTCCCTTCCTTTGCTAGATTCCAACATCTTGGGTAGTCAACAATTCACCACCACTATCTCCCCCTATTGCCCGCCCTCTCAACCATATCTTTCTTAAGCAGAAGATTGGTAGAGTGTTCTCTGGAGTAACTAAATATCCCCTGAAAATAAATATCCAACTCTTATTATTTGAGTATACCTCAAATGAAATAACCTGGTCCCCAGCATGCCATCTCATTCAAAAATTCACCACGGGGCTCGCCCAGTGGCGTAGCAGTTAAGTTTACATGCTCTGCTTCAGCAGCCCAGGGTCTGCAGGTTCGGATCCCGGGAATGGACTGATGCACCGCTTGTCAAGCCATGCTGTGGCTGTGTCCCATATAAAGTAGAGGAAGGTGGGCACAGATGTTAGCCCAGGGCCAATCTTCCTCAGCAAAAAGGGGAGGAATGCAAAGGATGTTAGCTCAGGGCTAATCTTCCTCACAAAAAAAAAAAAAAGTTCACCAGTTGACAAGTGCAACCCACGCACACAGAGCTTCTCATAAGCTTTATAGCACCTCATTCTTAATTACTGATAGTCAGCCAAGGATTAACAATAAATTAAGAATGCCTTCCAATTTGGAATACAAAGACCAAAAGAAATTTTTAAAAAGTGGCTTGCAGGAAACAGAGACAACATACATAACAGAAAAAAAGGATTTTTAAAGCACTATATTTAGTATTCTCAGATAGATGTAAGAAGATAGTTTATTCATAGAGCAAGAACAAGATACTATATAAAAGGAATAATCAGATAACAGAAACTCTTTTAAATTAAAAATTTTGATGCTAAAAAGAATCAATATTATATTTAGAAATTAACATTGATCCCACCTCTCAAAAACAGAAAGATACATGAATGAAAAATAAGAAAGATAAGGCTGGTTAATAAATCCAAGATATCCAGCTGCAAATAAGTGGAGTTTCAGAAGAAGAAAAAACAAATAAAATAGAAGAGAGAAAATTATAAACAAAAGAAAATATCTTCTTCTGGCAAGATGTCCTAGATGCATTTTTCCCTATTCCTCTTGCTTAGTACAACAAAAAACTCTGCATACTATGTACAAAACAAACATAAGTATACTCAAAAAGAAGGGGAGAAGGCAGACCAGCTAGGGACCTTGAGATCCAAGGACTGATATGGTGGTGAGTTCTCTCACCTTTTATTTTGCCTTATATAACCCAGACTTGGGGCTGAAAAAGTCACTAACCCAGAAATGTCAATGAGCACAGATATAAATAAATAAATAGCCTGTCCTTTCAAGCCAAAGGACTAGGAAAGGAGCCACCCAGTGAGACAGAAATTTTTTACAAAATAACTGCACTAGTCCAGTCTAACACCAACAATTAAACTGTAGCTTCATCCCCACCCATGCCAACAAAGGCTGAGTGGAGAACCAAATTCCCACCCTTGTCTGGCTGCAACAGGGTGTCCCAACCTCCAGAGTGGGATGATTTCAGAGAAGATTGAGTGGGCAGTTTGTGCATCCACTTCCATCTGGCAATAATGAAATATCCTTACATGCCCCACGTGGTTGGTGTCAGAGCAGTCCCAGTGGAAAGTAAGGACATTTACTACCATCCCACAGTGACAAATGCATAGTCCTTTATGGTGTCAGTGGAGACCACTCCTACCCAACCCAGTCAGGGAGATATCGATGGAGGCCTACTGGGGAGCAGAATTCCCACCCTCCCCAGCATTAACAAGAATCACCTCTTTGGGTGTCAAGAAAGGCTGAGAGGGAATCTGGACTTCCACTCCCATCTGGCAGTAATGATGCAGCATTCCTCCTTCCCCTGATGAAGTATTGTCAAAAGAAGTCAGCTAAAATATAAGGTTTATATAAGATCCAGAGTCCTATAACATAATACTCCAAATGTCTCAGATTCAACAAAGAAAATCACTTGTCACGACAAAAACCAGGAAGATTTCAAACTGAATGAAAAAAGGACAGAAATAAATGTGACAGAGACTTTAGAATTATCTAAAAAAGATTTTAAAGCATCCATGAGAAAAACATTTTAACAAGCATTTACAAACATGCTTATAACGTGGAAAAATAGAAAGCCTTGACAATTAAACAGAAAGTCTCCAAACAGAAATTGAAGACATAAAAAAGAAACAAATAAAAAATTTTGAACTTAAAAATACAATAACAAACAAATGAAGAAACTCAATATGCAACTACCACAAACCTTGCAATTGAATTTCTGGACATTTTTCTCAGACATAATGAGGTTCATATAAGAGACCCACACAAAAATTTGTACACGTATATTTATAACAGTTTTATTTAGAATAGCCAAAAACTGGGGGAAAAAGCCCCAGATATTCTTCAGTAGGTAAATAGTTAAACTAGGGTACATCTACACCATGAAATACTACTCATTATTAAAAAGGAATGAATTGATACATACAACAATCTGGATGAATCTTGATAATTATGCCACATAAAAAATTCCAATTCCCAAAGGTTACATACTGCATGATTCCATTCATATAACACTTTGGAAAAGATACAATTTTATTAGGCAGGATATTCTAATAGCTAAATGAAGTTCTTTAAACAGAAAGGAAATAATAAAAGAATAAAGCTTGGGACATCAGAAACAAAGAAAGAAAAAGGTATGCAATAATATGGGTAAATAGAATAGACTTTTCTTCTTCTCTTGAGTTTTCTAAATTACATTTTATGATGGAAGCAAAAATTGTAACACTGCTGATATGGTTCTAAATGTATGTAGAGGAAATATTTAAGACAATTATATTGCAAACAGGGGAAGACAAACAGTTGTAAAGGAGGTAAGATATCTATACTTCACTGAACTGGCAAAATTATGACACCAGTAACTGTGTTAAGTAACGTTTGTGTATGTGTTAAGTTATGTAATAACTAAAGCAATCATTAAAAATTGCTATCCAAGGAGATACACCCAAACCAATATAAATAAATCAGAATGAAATTCTAAAGTATATTCAAGCAACCCACAGAAAGGCAGGAGTAAGAAGAACAAAAAGAAAGCAAAAAATAAAATAAAATGGAAGACTTAAGCCCTAACAGGTCAATAATTACGTTAAATGTAAATGGTCTAAATACATCAATTAACAGACACAGATGACAAGGTGGTTAAAAACATGACCCAACCATATGTGGTCTATACTAAACTCATTTCAAACATAACACTATTGAAAGGTTGAAAGTAAATGAATGGAAATAGATATATCATGCAAACATTAATTAAAAGAAAACAGGAGTGACTAAATTAATGTTGTATAAAGCATAATTCAGAGCAAAGAAAGTTATCAGAGACAGACAGAAACATTACATCATGATAAAAGGCTCACTCCACCAAGAAGATATAGCATTCCTAAACGTGAATGCACCAAAAAACAGAGTGCAAAATATATGAGGCAAAAACTGACAGAAATCAAAAGAGAACAGACAAACCCATAGAAATAGTCGGGAAATTCAACACTCCTCTCTCAACAATTGATAAAACAAAAACTAATCAACAAAGATATAGAAGAATTCAAAACACCATCAACCAGCAGGATCTATTTGTTGTTTATAGAGCAGTCTACCCGACAGAGCAGAATATACATTCTTTTCAAGTGCCCGTGGAGAACGTGTCTTGGTAGACCATATCCTGTGATGTTAAAATAAAAAAAAAAAACTCAATAAATTTAACAGATTGAAAATAATTATTCTCAGATCATAATGCAATGAAACTAGAAATCCACAACAGAGTAATAACGGAAAAATTTCCATATACTTGTAAACTAAACTGCGTACTTTTAACTAATCCATGAATCAAGTAGGAACTCTCAGGGGAAATTAAAAAAATACATTGACCTTAATGAAAATAAAAATACTGCTGTGTTGGGGGTTCCCAACACTACCCTCATGTTTGATGATTCACTAGAAGGACTCATGGAAGGAAAAAGGCACATGGATAAAGTCCAGAGGACACCAGACACAAGTTTTCAAGTATCTCCTGCTGGTGACATCACATGGGGATGTACTTAATTCTCCCAACAATGATGTGTGACAACAAGTGAGAAGTATTGCTAACCAGTAAAGCTCACCTGAGTCTTCATGTCCCCAAATTGTAGAAATCAGAAATGGATTAATGGTTTTCACAGGTTAAGGATGGGATGAAGTTTGGAAGGAAGTGGGTGTGGCTATAAAAAGGAAACATGAAGGAACTTGTGGTGATGAAATGCTTTGTATTTGACTGTATAAATGTCAATATTCAATTTTTGATGTTGTACTATAATTTTGCAAATGATTAACATTGGAGTAACTGGGTAAAGGTTACATAGGATCTTTTTGATTTATTTCTTACAACTGCATATAAACCTACAATTATCTCAAAATTAAAGTTTAATTTAAAAAATTTAACAGTGTGATCACAAAATGAGTACCCTATAGGCAAAAGTACCTACTTGCTACTTCCTTTATAAAAGCCTGTGTTCTAGAAGAAAACAGAGGCAGTAAGCTCTTTGGCATCGGTCTTAGCAACACATTTTCAAGTACCATGCCTAACCTGGCAAGGGAAACAATAGAAAAAATAAACGAATGGGACCACATCAAACTAAAAATCTTCTGCACAGCAAAGTAAACCATCAACAAAATGAAAAGATAGCGTAACAATTGGGAGAAGATATTTGCAAACCATGTACTGATAAGGGGTTAATCTCCAAAATATATAAAGAACACATACATCTCAACAACAAAAAAACTAACAACCCAATTAAAAAATGGGCAAAAGATCTGAACAGACATTTCTCCAGAGAAGATATCCATGGCCAACAGGCACATGAAAAGATGTTCCACATCATTAACTATCAGGGAAATGCAAATCAAAACTACAATGAGACATCACCTCACTCCAGTCAGAATAGCTATAATTAACAAGACAGGAAACAACAAGTGTTGGAGAGGATGTGGAGAGAAGGGAACTCTCATACACTGCTGGTGGGAGTGCACACTGGTACAGCTACTAGATAAAACATTATGGAAATTCCTCAAAAAATTAAGAATAGAACTACTATATGATCCAGCTATTCCACTGCTAGGTATTTATCCAAAGAGCTTGAAAACACCAATGCGTCAAGATACATGCACCCCTGTGTTCATTGCAGCATTATTCACAATAGCCAAGACGTGGAAGCAACCTAGGTGCCCATGAAGGGACGAACGGATAAAGAAGATGTGATATATAGATACAATGGAATACTACTCAGCTATAAGAAATGATGAAATCCAGCCATTTGTGACAACATAAATGGACCTTGCTTGAGGGTATTATGCTAAGCAAAATAAGTCAGAGGGAGAAAGTCGAATACCGTATGATCTCACTCATACATGGGAGATGAAAACAACAACAAACAATCACACTGAGACAGAGATTGGATTGGTGGTTACCAGAGGGAAAGGGGGGAAGGAGGAGGGTGAAAGGGATGATTAGGCATATATGTGTGGTGATGGACTGTAATTAGTCTTTGGGTGGTGAACACGATGTAATCGATACAGAAGTTGAAATATGGTGATGTACACCTGAAATTTATATAATGTTATAAACCAATGTTACTGCAATAAAAAAATAAATAAATAAAAGCCCGTGTTTCCCAAATTATTCTAGGTAATAAGAGTACTTCCAAATATTATATGTTTTGACTATACACTTGATGGAATTATAAACTAAACATGCATTGTAAGTGAGCAAGTTTCAGGAAATTGGAAATATTTCCACCATGGTCACAACCTCACTGGGCTAAGTCCTGTCCAGCCTGACTATTTGAATAGAACATTTCAAGGACCTGGATCCTTATACAAAGTTATATACAAGTATTTTCAAAAAGTTCTTCACAGGTTTGATGACCTCTGTCATCTTTTCTTGTCCGATAATAGCTGGTGCTATGTTTATTCCATTTTCAAAGTAAGTTCTTACCTAAAGGTTCTTAAGGGCACCACCACGGGAAGATATATCTTCTGCCACTTTCCCTTACAGCCCATTGGACAGAGCTAGTCTCCTGGTCTGAAATTAACTGTTGGAAATTTTTCTCAAGTGCCCATGAATTAAAAGAAAATTGGATAGACTCAGCTCTAGTTATCTCTACCTCATCAAATTTTATAAATTGGAGCTCTTTTTTGAATGGTAAGAGAGAGAGAGCCAGATCTGGTTCTGACTCTTCAGAATGCTTCACTTCAATTCATCCTCAGTCATCTTTAGACAGAAATTGTTCCTCTCCTCCGGTTGTCAGTACAGACAGAAATCACTACATCCTTGGGAGGGATGAGATTCACTCATATAGAGGCACAGGGCACTGGAAAGAGCACTGACTGGAGTTGGGTCAGACGAACTTAATGCAATTTCTAGCTCCTTCAATTATATATCTCTACGAGGCTGAGCAATTCCCTTGAATTGTCTTAGCTTCAGTTTCAACATCTGCTTCCTGGAGTAGTTTTCAGAATACATAAAACAATACCTTTATAAAATGCTTTATAGACAGTAAATCCCCAGAGTTCAAGGATAATGTCTTTTTCATTTATTGCTCTATCCCCAGTAGAGTTCCTGGTAGACAAACAGGTCATCAGAAATTTTGCTTCTTTGAATAAGTGAATGGCCTATTATAATTTTAATCTAAAAGCACAAAGAGAAAAGTTATAGACCCAGGAAGGTAGAATTATAAACAAACATAGTATAGTTTATTGTTGAAAAAAACATGGGTCATGACTCCTTGGGCTAAGAGAAATGTTCTCCAGACAGCATCTCCATAAAGAGAACCCAGACTCCTTTGACTCTTATGGTTTATTTCACTTTCCCAGGAAATCCTCAGTCCAGGGTGTCCCTCACTTTTCCCAGGCTTCACTCGCCCTGCACTTCTGACCATACCTCCATTTGGAAATTGAGCTACAGAGAAATCTTACCTGGTAATTACAGACCAAGTATGAGAAATCATGTCGATCAGATAATGAGCATAGGATTTGGTTAACTTCCTAATTAGTTTCATCAGGTAACTTATTTTTTTCTTCCCTTAATGTTGAAAACCAAACTAAAACGTGTGAAGGTTTTCCACTGCCTTTCCTCTGTTAGTTGAGTATAGGAAAAATAAAGAAATTGGGATGTAGCTATGTCTGTGTCTCAGATTCGTTATATGAATTGTTAATGATGCTTCTGTAGCACTCAAACTATAAAGTAGATTGAGCTGAATTTATATTGACTCTCATAGCTATTCCTTAAAAGTTGAATTCGTGTGTGTGTATATAGATATTTTATATCTATCTATCTATTTATCTATCTATTTTTTTAACCTGGCCTCTTTTTTGTGCAAGTGAAACAAAGAAAAGAAGTTTATATAGTGGACGGATCCAGTTTGCTAGATTTAAAATCCAGGTTAAACTATTGAATTAACAGCGTGCAGTCAATATTTATTAAATAATTTCTATGCACTAAGCACCATACTCTAAATAATGGAAATGCAACTGTGAATAAAACAGATAATTTCCTGGTCTTCCAGGGTCTCAGCCAGCCTATGACAACCCCCACTGAATGTGAATTGCAACAATGTATCATGAACATTATCATAGGGAAATAGAGGTTGCTGTGGAAGCATGTAATATGATAAACTAGCCTTGTTGTGGGGTTGAGAGAGTGGGATAAATTGTAATGGCAGAGAAAATGGACCAAATATTGATGGTAAGAGTGAAAGAACATGGCTCCTTGGAGAGAATTAATAAGTGCCCTGAAGATATATCATGGAGAGGGAAGGGTCCATTGCAGAGAAAGGAAGGCAGAGAGGGAGATGGAGGCAAGGGCCAGGTGGAACTCATAAGTAATGTCAGTCAGTTAGGATCACATCCTAAGGAGAAGTTTTAGACCCTATAGGGTTTTAATCAATGGATTTTGAGTAATATTATTATTACTAAAGAGAATAGACTGTAGGGAGATAAGATAAGAAGCTTGATGACCTATTATGAAACTGTCTTTCTTGTCCAGGTAAGAAATAACATAATAATCTTGGAAATGGTCATGGCCTTATGGACCAAAAGAAGTGTGTGGATTTATGAGGTTTTTTAATGAGTAGACATGACATAGTTTGGTAATTAATTATGTATTTGGAGATTAGTAATGGAGAAATGTATTAGTTTGCTAGAGCAGCCATAACAAAATAGCACAGACTGCATGGCTTAAACAATAGAAATTTATTTTCTCACAGTTCTGGAGGTTAGAAGTTCAAGACCAAGGTGTTGGAAGGTTTGGTTTCTCCTGAGGCCTCTCTTCTTGACTTACAGATGGCCGCCTTCTCACTGTGTCCTCACATGGTCTTTTCTCTATGCATATCCCAGGTGTCTGTCTGTGTGTCCAAAATTCCTCTTCTTGTAGGGCACCAGTCAGATTGGATTAGGGCCCACTAATGGTCTCATTTTAACTTAATCACCTCTTTAAAGGCCCTAACTCCAAATACAGTCACATTCTGCAGAACTGGGGTTAGAGCTTCAACATATGAATTTGGGGGAACACAATTTAGCCCATAACATTCCACCCCTTGGCCCTCCAAAATTCATACCCTTTTTGCATGCAAAATACATTTACCTCAATCCCTGAAATTCTCAACTCATTCCAGTATCAACTAAGTCCAAAATTTCATCTAAATACCATTTAAATCTAGTGTGGGTGACACTCAAGGTATGATTCATCCTGAGGCAAAATTCCTCTCCAGCTGCAAAACTCTGAAACTTGACAAGTTATCTGCTACCAAAATGCAATGGTGGGACAGGCATAGAATAGATACACTCATTTCAAAAGAGAGAACTCAGAAAGAAGAAAGAAATTATGGGTCCCAAGCAAATCTAAAACCGAGCAGGGCAAATTACGTTAGATTTTAAGGCTTGAGAATAATGCTTTTTTTTTTTTTTTGGCTTTATGCCCTGTCCTCCAGACCCACTGAGATGGCAGCCCTGTCTTCTGGGCCCAAGGAGGGAACAACCCCGTTCCTGATACCATGGCAGCAGCCAGGCCTAATGAAACCACGGAGGAGTCTCATCCCCTTTGCTTGAGTCCACCGGGTCTGGGGTGGCAGTGGTAGCCCTGCCAATCTCTGAGTCACCCTTGGGGTCATTCCTTCCATTCCTTGAAGGATAAATCATACTTCCAGCCATAGCTCTATCTTTCCTTCCTGTAGAATCTCACAAGTCCGACAGCCTTCCTTCACTTTGTCTGGTCTCTGTCCTGTTTAGTCCAAGCTAGTGGTATTTATGCTGGTATAACCTCAGCTCTATTCCAGGCTTCTACTGCAATGGCTGATTGGATCCCACAATCTCTTTATCAAATGATTGTCCACCACACCCTTGGAGCCTGCTCCAGGACGCATGATTTCGTTTTTCTTTCTGAGTTCTCTCTTTTGAAATGAGAATGTGTATTCTATGCCTGTCCTACCATTGCAAGTGAGAAAAAAATTCTTTCTCATTTTTTGCAGTATGGATAGATGTTTCCAAATCTTCAGGTTGTGATTCCTATTTGCTTAACAATTTCTTCTTTAATTTATCTCTCTCCTCTCACATTTTACTAGAAGCAGCAAGGAGAAACCAGGCCACAGCTTAAATACTTCGCTTAGAAACATCCTCAGCTAAATATCTAAGTTCTTCACTCACAATTTCTACCTTCCACAAAACACTAGACCACAATTCAGCCAAGTTCTTTGCCACTGTATAACAAGGATCACCTTTCCTTCACGTTTCTCATTTCCATCTGAAACCAGAAGCATATTTAATGTCCATATTTCTACCAACAGTCTCTTCAAGGAAATCTAGCATTTCCTAAAATGCACCTCAAAACTATTCTAGCCTCTATCCGTTGCCAGTTACACTTATTAGTGTATTTTAGCGTATTTTCAGGTATTTGTTACAGCAGCATCTCACTTCCAAGTACGAAAATCTGTATTAGTTTTCTAGGGCTGCCATAACAAAATACCACAGATTGGGTGATTTAAACGACATGAATTTATTTTCTCATAGTTATGGAGGCTAGAAGTCAGAGGTCAAGGTGCAGGACATAGTAGCTCTCACTAGATAATGTATTTTGAGATATCAGTATTGTGGAAACACTCTTACCAAAAATTCCCACTGCTCCCGGCACCATCTTTACTATAATAACCTCAAGATTACATGAGACACAAGCATAATCCAAAAGAATTTGGAAATATAGCCCATTATTCCATCTGAGAAAAATTTACAGAAGACTTCAAAGATAACATACATTATGAATATCATTTAAAGTACTTTTGGTTCTCAGGAACAGAAATATTATTGCTTCTAATTCTGTGCATGTGAAGACCTCTTCAAGTTCTTTCTGGTGAGACCCAGAATCAGTAAATGAGAAGGGTGCTATGATGACAGGTTGCCAGAGGAGACTGGGAGGTCATCTTCAAAGGTTTTTCGTCCACAGACCCTCTAAGGAGAGCTGGTTCTCTGCAGCACAGTCTAGCTTTCTGTTGTAAATATTTCCTCAAAAGCATCAGGAGGTTAAACACAGAAGGTGGGTTGTTAATGACTTTCGGAGGACATTGCCACCCCTATGTGGGTCATTCAGTGAATGATCCGCATACCAGCAGAATGCTTTTTATTAAGAATACTCAGCCTGCACTCTGGTCAGGACGTTTTGGTCTCACTGCACTGCTGCCTCGCTCTTTCATCCGTGGCTGTTTCCTCTTGGCTCAGTTCCAGTGCCAGAAGAACCATTGATCACCAGTGAGAGGAGGCCTTTGATAGGTGGCCAAGGCCAAGCAGAGGTTTGCCGTGGATGATTTGGTTTTGAAGTACAGTTTATGAATGAAGTAAAAAAAATAAAAGGCTTCCCTTTGACCTGGCTCTTGGTCTGTGAGTGGGAAGTTAAGCAAGAGGAACAAGAACAATACTAAATAATGAAAAATACATATTTAGAAAGAATGTAATGTTTCTAACAGAATTGCTTATTGTACATATTGGCTCCTCCCTCTCTCTCTAGCCTTATTCATACCATGCTCAATCTGGAAACTTCACATCCAACAGTATAAAACTCTTTGCAGTTTCCCGGGGAAGCTCTGCTGTTTAATACCTCCATGCCTATACACAAACTCTTCTTTCTGAATGAATTACCTTTCCTGCTCTCCACTTAGGTCTAGTCTCAGCCAGGAAGCTTTTTCTTATTTCCTTTTGCAAAACAAGACTAATAACTTCTTCTCTATGCTCTCTATAATCCTTCCCTGCTGGAATAATTCTTGCTTCTTGAGGCGGGTCTATATACCTGTGTAGGTATACGAAGGTCCCAGGAATCCATGTGGGACACCTGGCACGCTTTTTGTTCACCAATTATATTTGAAGATTTTAAAAGAAAAAACAACCTTGTAAATTAAATAGATATACTATTGTGTAGAATTATTTAAAATTCTCTTAAAATATCAAATGGGAATCCTTAAAAAATATTTACTCCTATGACTGCCTGTTGTGGATCCTGGCTTCAGATTCTTCAACGTAGGCAGACTTTCTCTTCAATTTTGGTGGAAAACTTTGAGAGGCAGTGGTGGAAACTTCTGTGATTGCACACCTCACCCTATATTTTAGTCATTTGTTTCTACACCTGTGTTACCTAAAATGCTAGAGAACACATTTAATAAGGCACTGCTGTTTTCATCAGTGTATCCTTAGTATTTTGCATATTGAACAGAATATAACGTCTCTCAAATCAAACCAAAATGAAGCAGACAAGGTTTCGTCATGCATAGTAACAAGTAATGACATTAGATAACTTAGTTAATAAACCTATTGTGTAAAGTGCTAAATGTGGATGCAGCGTAAGAAAAAGAATAGACAAAGTTGCTTTATACAACAGTCTGTCACACAGAAATCTCCATTAATCAATACTTCATTGACACTGATCTTCATAATGTAGATCTCAGAATAATTTGTGAAGCATTAAATAGAGGTCATATTTGATTAAATCTTATTCATAAACTTCAGGACTACACGTGGACTTAGAAATCGTCTGGTCCAGGGATGGTAAATGTGCATATGTATGTGGTCACTCTCGTTTTCTAAGATCTTGGCAGACATCATTAATCAATCATGAGACTCCTTTTCACTGAGTCTGGCCACAGATGCAAAACACATCTTAACCCATTATTCCAGGCAAGCACAATCAGTCAATATGATCTTGCAAAGAGGATGAAATCTAGTTTTCATTAATCCAATCTTAAACCCAAAGAATGGGTGTAATGGGGTTATGGGAAAGGGGTGGAGTAAGTCCTAGTGGTAGGAACTGTGCTGATTTTCTATTTTCTGAAGGCTAAAACAAGTTCCTTTCCCTGGCTTCCTTACTAGGATGAATTATCTTCCAAGAGGTGCCTAATTCCTTCTAATAGAATGTCTCAGGACAATTCTGCTCCATCAATGAGCCAGACACAATTATATGTGAAATACTAAACATAGGCATAGAGTAGTTTGAAGCTGGAATCTTTAACCATGGAGATATGTACAGGGTATGGTTAGGGCAAAGAAATGAAAGAGAGAAGCAATCAATTCTATGTGGGGAGAAAGGAAAGCGGAAATAGAAAAGATGGCAATGAAGAAGTGATACTTCAGTTAGATCTTGAAGGATCAGTAACTCTCATGAAGACAATAAGAAATAAAAGCCACTGCAGCCAGAGGAAGCCAAGGAGGCACAGAAGTAAGAACCACCATCATGGTAGGAAGCAATCAGTATTGTCATGGCAAAACATACCAGGGGAGATGTGGCAGGAAAAGGGCTTTTAATACTCATGATTGAAAGAAAGGAAAGAAGAAAGGATGCAAGAAGACAGACAGAAAGAGAGTAAGAGTAAGCAAGGAAAATCATCAGAGACATTACCAAAACTTACATTGGTGAGTATGACATTCATATCTTTCTCTAAACCAAGATTGAGAGAGAAAAATGTTTGCTCAAGTTTGGCCTGTTGGAAAGTGGCGGAGCTGGCGTTCCACATAGGTCTTTTGATTTCAAAGTCCATGCTTATTCTCTGTTGCCACTCAGCACCACTGGGATACGTGGGCGTCCTTCCAAAAGAACTACTTTGGTGAAGACTTGGCTCCCACTGATATTGGTAAAATCTGATATGTTCGCTTACAAATTAGCCCTGTTCTTTTGTGCTTAAATTTCAACAGATTAAATGAAATAGTTACCCCCTTACTTTGGGTTTCTTTCTGCTGCACCCAAAGCACTAGAAAAGGCTAATGTGAGAAGAGACAACTCAACAGATATTTATTAAAGCCCATCTCTGACTCTAATTAGACTTATGATCATATACAATTTGTTTTTTAAGGTTTTTTATTTATCAAAATATATTTAGAAGAATCAGTGTTCAACATTTAAGTAAGGAGCACTTACTGGGGTTATTAGAAAGACCTAGGTTTTAATCTCCACTCTGCCACTTTCTACTTGCACAATCTTTACTATGTTAATTCACAGCCCTGACGCTCAAGTTTCTCATTTATAAAATGAGGACAATCATGTATTTGCACAGTTTTGTTATGAAAATTAAAAATGATCACATGTGTAATGTTCCAACCTCAGTATCTACCATGGGATCTTTTTAGAAGGCAGCTTTACTTTTCATCTTCACTGAACTGCCTATGAAGGGAAAATGGTCCCCACGCTCACTGACCTCAGTCACAAAGCAAGTATGAAGCAACTGGGCAGCTTTGGAGAATTTCCCAGGATTGTTGGGGTAGAAGTGGGAAACCCCCTCTACTGCAGGTCTGAGTGCAAGATCTCAATTTAGAGAAGTTCCACAGGGCTTTAGGCTAATACATTATTTCCATTATTTCCCTGCACCCATCTTAAATTGCTCCACCCATCCTACCAACTATATGAGAGGCCTCTGCCAGTCCACACTTGGGTCTTTGGAGGGAAAGAAGGCAGAATCTTTTATCAAGTGACAAATCTATGCTCCAACCTCACAGCCAGGCTGAGCTAGGTTGATTCACAAAGGCTGTTCCCAGGTTGAAGACTGGCCAGGATCAGGGGTGAAAGTCGATTGATACAGCGTGGGCACTGATTAGTCAGAATTGATCCCAGCTGAAAAGGACAAATACAGTCATGCCTCTTTGAACAGGTTATGTATCAGTCATGGCTAGAAGAAAGAGGCAGATTTGGAAAGTTTCCCTTTGCTTGGGTTTAACACTGAATTGGAAAACAAGCAGGGAAAAGGATATACAGGAAATGAAGACACCAGTGGGCAGACACACAGCTTACAATGCCACCTTCAGAGATATGTCCTGAGGTCATGATTGAGCGCTCCACACTGAGTGAGGGATCATTCATCAGTACATCTCAGAGCCTTCCACTCCCTACCTCTTGGTGGAAGCAGCCTCAACTCTCAAAGATCCACACTGCTGGCACAATAAGGAGATTTGACCTGCTATATGGTTGTATACTTTTGAATATATTTCTTCCATCACCAGGAATACTTGGCTTCCTGGTGGGACAGGCCTGACCAAGGACTTCCAGAAGTGTCAGCTTAGCCAACTTGGTTTGTCCCAACTACACTCTATGCCATCCAGTGGTCTCCATAGTCAGATGACTTGAGTTCAAAATCCCAACTCAACCCTTGAAGCTGAACTTACGAAATTTAAATTATAGAGATGGACCCTATAGGAAAAAAAATGGAAAAATGTTCTTCTCAAAATTAATCTTGCCTCTCCACTTTAAAAATCTTCAAAAGTTTCCGATTGTTTTGGGAATAGAAAGTGGAAAGTCTTAACTTGGCCTATAGGATTGACACAATCTAGGCCTTCCTGACCCCTCCAGCCTGACGTCTGCTTATGCTCTGCTTTCGTGCTACAAACCTCCTGGTATATTAATTACTCCTTTCCACGCACACATCCACTATTCAGAACGCTCTTCTTCCTTCCTTCTTCCCTTATTAACTGCAATTAATTTTCAGATATCAGGTTTGGTGTTCTCCAAGGAAGCTTTCCTTGCGCTTCTCAGTTTAGACTATGTTTTTGTATGTTTTGTTTTATTTTTACTTTCAATGTCTATTGCATTGCTGAAAAACATTATAATAGCCATTATACTACATCAATATGTGTTTCTGTTTCAGAAGAAGTCATCAGGGAAAATGTGGCTTCTACTGTATCATTAACATAATTTTCCCCCAAAGTAGGACAAAATTCAAAAATAAAAAGTCAATGAGTTGGCATGGATTTTCCTTTTAAATATTATCTCTTCACATTTCCTGATTTATCAAAGAAAAAAAAAGTCTAGGGAAACTGAAGACATGATTGAAAAGTCTAGTACTTTTTTGCACATTTGATTGTCTGAAGTATTTACAGCATATATGACTCATTTGGGATGAGTAAATTGGTCTTATATGTTTTCCTGTGTGTATTTCTTATTTTTTTTGACAGCTTTACTGAGATATAATTTACATACTATAAAATTCACTCATTTAAAGTGTACAATTTAGTGGTTTTTAGTATATTTACAAAGTTGTGTAACCATCACCATAATCTAATTTTTTAATATTTTCATCATTCCAAAAAAGAAATGTTACGGGCTATGTTTTATTGAAATATATTTTCTTGCACAATCATATTTCTTTCCTACAGAACACTGACCTCATTTGTAAATGCACATTTATTAATGTTATTATTCAGTTAATATCTGTTCCTTACATTAGAGCATAAGCAATAGAATGGAGACTGTTTCTGGTCAACTTTGTATCACTAAGGTCTAGCAGAGTAGTTAGCACAGAGTAGAAGCTTGATAACTGCTGAAAGATTAGACTCATGAGCCTCAGTGTTGTCATCTGTAAAGGAGGGGTAAAAATACATATCACATAAGGATGCTTTAAGGATCAAATAATATAATGTATGTGAAAGCACCTTGTAAACTGAAATGTCATGTAAATCTAAGTTATTATTTAATAACTATTTTCAATTCAGGGAAAAATCTAGGGTGGAGATATATGAATTTGAGAGTAGGAAAGCAAGCAACTAGATGATCCCCAATCTCTCTTATTTTTCCCAAGAATAGAGGATAACTACATTTCCTAGAATCTTTTTGGCCCTATGACTACTTCTGGCCAAAGAGATGATAGTAGAAGCGGCTTCCAAGCCCAGTCCTTAAAATCTTCTCACGGTCCTCAACTCATGCTTTCTCCTTGTCCACATGGCCAAACAAAAGGATCGGGAGATGAGTCACATGAAAGAAGTTCCTGGATCCTTGCCTTTGAGGAAAACCTAGGAATGTCATCCAATCTGCAACAGGCTCTAACATAAACGAGAATTCAACTTTTGTGTGCTAAGTCACAGACATTTCACGATTGTTGGTTATGTAACTTCATACAAAAATCAGTACTTTGAAATGGGGCACTGCTGTAACAAAAAGCTAAAATAAATTGGCATTAGTTAAGCATTAAGTGATAGGCATCAAGGAAGCTAATACAGAAGGCTGGAAGGATAGCACTCCAGATTATGCACTTGCAAAAAATTTGGTTTAATTCCTGCCTGTGGTTATTTAGGATACAGATCACATGCCTGGTCAAACAACAGCTCTAACAGAAAATCTTGGAAAGAAAAACCTTAATAGTGTGTGTTGGCTACCAATGGCTGCCTTTGGCAAGATACTAGAAGAAATGAGCTCTTGGGAGAATTAGATACGTAGTAGGCAGAAATGAAGAAGAATAGAAAAAGTCCAGAAATTCAAGATCTTTTCAGAGTTGGAAAAGTGGACAGATTCTAGACTCCCAAAGTAAGATAGGAGATTTTTTTAATACTATGAAATGGAAAATCTCAGAAAAACTCCTCAGTGGGATGAAGTGACCCAGGGCAATGATCAACCCTGATTCAATCAACCCAATTCAATCCTGATAGCGTCAAGTTTGCTTTATTTAAAAGAAAGAGGTAAAAGGGTGAAAAAGCAAAAAAATAAAGCGAGCCTGAGAACTACATCTAGGAAAGGATTTAGGTTGTGGTTGCTGGATGTGGAACTGACTGGAAAGTATAGAGATTATAAACTATTAAGCTGTTGAAAGAATTGTATTGCCAAAGAAATCACAAACTCATTCAAAAAATCTTGACTTTATCACTCAAGGCAAGGTTTGGGACCCTAACTAATCATAAGCGGGGGGCAAATCTCAAAGCTCCTAAGAATGGTATGCTTTCTAACACCCACTCCAGATGTGTCCAAAGAGACTACTGGACAAAGAGAAGACCCTCAAGGGTGGAGCCACAGACTGTGGACTACAAAGGACAAGGGAGTACCTTCCCCAGAGAGCAAAATCAGAACCTAAAAAGGAAATTTCTTCACCTACCCAGACTAGGGAGACTTCACAATATCTGTCCTGAAAATCTCCCATAAGAACCTCAAGCTGCCCTTTCATCCAGTCCATGATGTTGGAAATGAAAGACCCTCAAGTTGATGTGGCTAGACGATAGAAGGAGATGAGCCCCTAAATTACTCTTTGGAGGATAGGCACCCAACCCACATTGGATTGAGATGTAAGGAACAAATAAACTTTTGTTGTGTTAAATCCTGAGATTGGGGATTGTGTGTTAGCTGTAGTTAGGAATAATTAACCTGAATTATGCAGAAAACATGGCTTTATATGTGGTCTTGAAATTAGGAGAGTAGATAAGAATACCCAGAAGACACATAAAAGACAAAACTTTTTCAACTTCGAGGGTGATATTCAATTGAAAGTGAAGAGATCAATATAGTATCTGAAAATGATTCTTGTACATAAGTGTGTGATAAAGTAAAAAACATGAATTATGGCATCCTCATAAACATTAAATGCCAAGGTAAGAGTTAACATTTTTAATGTGTAGGTCACTTTCCCAATAGTATTTCTTGGAAAACCAGTGTCCTATAGGCTTCTTAGGGTCTTTAATATGGCAATGTGCCTTGGTAACCCCCAGCCCTCCACCACCGCCTAATCACCTGCCACTACCTACGCTTCCACAGGCTTCTAGGTTCCCAGAAAATCGTATAAAGGCTTTTCTAGTTTTTTTTTGAACAAGGACAATATGTTTTTCCAAGCATATATACATTTCCAAAATCTTATATATACCAGCATTTCTTGAAAAACGGCGAGGAAAACTTTGTTATAAGCCACAAAGTTGTTTTGATTGCCTCCATCACCAGAGAAGGAAGATAAAGCCAAATAGGTGTGGGAGTGCTAAGAAGATAAAAAGGCTGGCGTTCATTTTGCCTTCTCCTTCTCTCATTACTGAGCCTTATTAGTGGCGGAGAGATTTGAGGCGTGCTCTAAGGGGAAAGCGCTGCCTCTTCCCTGAACGGCAGCAATTCCAGTTACGGATGATGATCAAAAACAACAAATAAATTTCCCAGCCTTCATTTAAGTGGCAGTATCCCCAAGACACAAGTGTAGTAAGTAGGAGTCATGTGTCACCATACATATTGTTGAATTTTACAATTTTAAAGACCAAACAGGTGTTTAAAATGATCGCTTTTGCTCAAAGGCCTGGAAACAGGAGACAGGCTCTGTTCCTCTGCTTTCAAGAATCAATTGCTCAGAGGGGGAAAAAAATAGCAGATTAAAATTTTATGCCATAATTTTACAATTGATCGTTAGTGCCACAGAGGGCATAATAAAAAGTTATTTTCCAACCACTGGAAAAAAAGATGTTTCTTGAAAGAGGGTATTTTTAGCATAATAAGTGATTGTGTAGTTATATATAGATTTTGTTTCACTTTCTTCCAACTGTGAATGTGATTGTGTTCATATGCTTGGGAAATTTGCATATAATGTGCACTATTTGTATCTTAGCCAAATCACTTGAATTCAAGTTCAAACTGCTCACTGAAATGGGACTGAAGCCCACTGAGATAAATATACTTATCTTTCATTTCTTAAGGCCTAAATCCAGGGTAATGTCTTCCCTTCTTCCCAAACTTGCCCATCTGGCAAATTTGCCAATAATGATCAAGTTCTCACCAGTAGGAAAGCCTGCAATTGGATGAAGCATCAAAAATTGTAGTCGGCAGCCCAGGAGCAGCAAAGACTGAAACAGCACTTTTTTTTTTTAATTTTCTACTATGTTCCAAGTTGAAGTCAGTAAAAAAAAACACCTCCTTTGTGAAAATTTGTAAAATGTCAGCACTAGAAAGGGCCTTCATACCTTTTCTATAGAAATATAATTCACATACCATAACATTCACATTTTTAATGTACACAATCCGATTGTTTTTAGTATATTCACACAGTTGTGCAACCATCACCACTAACTACAGAACATTTTCATCACCATAAAAAGCGAGTCTGTACCCACTAGCAGTCACTTATTCTCCCGTCTCTCCAGGCCCTGGCAAAAATGAATCGATTTTCCATCTGTATGGATTTGTCTTTTTGGATATTTCATATAAATGGTGTCATATATAATGTGTGCTTTTGAGTCTGGCTCCTTCGTGAGGCCTCAGTTTATACATAAGGTAGCTGGGCCTGTGCAGGGGAAACCAATTGACCAAGTCACATGGATTTTTCTGGATATATTCAGAATTAGAATCTGCCCCTATGAGAGCTGTATTTAGCAGAATACTAGTCGAACACTTGCTGGGAGCTCCAATCTCAAGAGGGCTTTCAACTTCATTGGAAATATCACCGAATAGAGAGAACTGTATTCATTATAACTATTCTCTGAGAATGCTATACAAGGTTGGAAAGAAGACTTTGGTAAACTTCATGTGGTATAGGAAGAATTATGAACTCACTGCATAGCATGTTCAAATTACAAAAGATGATGTCTAAATTACTCTATAATAAATATGGATTTGGTGAAGCATAAGGCGTTTGTGCTCCTTAGTGGGTATATAAGGCTGGGGCTACGCCTTTCATAATAAACTTTGAACAAGTGTGTAACAAATGTATTTTTGAAGGAGTGCCCAAGTATTAGCCTACCCAAGCTCCCTGAATTTTCACCCACCTCTTAAAGTCAAGGCCTGGCTCTTACGCCAAGGCCTCCTCAATTGATATTTTTACAATAATGATTTGAGCTTTGGTTAAAACCCATTTCTCCTGGAGTATTTCCCTATGAACTCAAAGCACGTAGTGATTTCACTCTCTTGTCCCATGAAATCATCCTATCTCCATCATTATATAATTGCAAACTTTCTTACTTCCCTCAATTCTCTTTCTCCAGCTCAGTGAACCCACAATATCCATTCTATTGTAGCCTACATTGGCTTTCAAGCTGACTCACTCGAATAGCCTGTCTTCGTACAGTCCTAGGGCACCAAACTCATCCTCTGCCCCCCAGTTCAGTATCCACCCAGGGCTCGGTTTATACCCTTAGAACTCTGCAGGGGTACTCTGGGTTGGCTTCTACTTTCTACCTGTGATGACTTTCATTTACATAATCCCTTCAGGACTCCAGGACTCCAGCCTACCTCCTCTCATCCAAATTCTAGAGACCTTGAGATCTCAGTCCTTCTGTACTCCTAAATAAGCCAAGGTACTTCCTAATAGAGTATTATTAGTCAAGGATTATTTTCTCAATTTCCAAATTCTAAGTTAATTGCTACAAGAGCAAGAAAATGGCAGTATAGTGCAGTGCTTTGGAGGTGAACGAGCTATATTACCTTAGCTAACAGTCTTAACTTCTCTGGGCCTCAATATATTCATCTTTAAAATGGGGATAAGAGTAATTCATACCTTATAAAGTTGTTCTGAAGACTAAATGTCTATATACGTGAAGTACTTAGATATGTACTTTTAACATAGACATTGTATAAAAATAACTATTGTTTAATTTTCTCTCTATATAAGTAGCCCATATGTAACATTATACAGAAATGCAGGAGGTTTTTTGTTTGTTTGTTTGTTTGTTTGCTGAGGCAAATTCACCCTGAGCTAACATCTGTGCCAATCTCCCTCTATTTTGTATATGGGTCACCAACACAGCATGGCTGTCGAGTGGTACAGGTCTATACCCGGGATCTGAACCCATCAACCCAGGCCACCAAAGCGGAGCACGCCGAACTTAACTGCTGTGCCACAGGGCTGACCCTCAGGAGTTTTTTATGTGTTTGGGTTTTTAGAACATTTTAAAATATCAACTAGGAGAAAAAGTACTAGATTGGGAAATATGAGGTCTAGAATCTAGTTCTGGCTCTACCACTACATTTTTATTGAATACAGTGAATTTTCTTATGGAGGTTAAACATTTTTCTATATCATGGCTACAGTGTGTACACTTTTGAATGCTCTCCTTACATAGAGTGAAGATATAAAAGTCTAAGTGATCACAGATGCCAAATTAGTGGTTTTCTAATGAATGAGATGTCTATAAATGATTCTTTTCCCTAAGGTTGATTAATTCTCTAGCTCAGCAGCACACATTTATCTTCCTGACTTGTCTTGGTTCTTAAAAAAAAAAAAAAATCCATCCAGCACATCACTAAATGGTGATGGGAAATGATGGCTTACAAAAATCAGGATATTAGAAAAGCTGGCCAGATGGGGACAGTGTCAATCCACCTTCCAGTTGTGCTACTTGAGTCTTTCTAAGTGTCTCTGGCTGGACTATTCACCCTTAAGCACTGCTCCCCCTACAGAGATCACTTCCAACCTACCTTCCAAGTAATATGACCCAGTGGTTTAGGAAAAGCATGAACAGCCTTGCAGTCTACCTAGAAAATGCAGTGCATATACCAGCCTGATTTTCTTTATTTTTCCAGACCCTGTGGTTGTCTCAATTTTCGTTATGAACTTAATCTGTCTTCCCTTTCCTGTGCCCAGAGCGGGTGTTCTGAGAGAAGGGGCTGGGTTTTGTGCTCTTCAAATGGTTAGTACTCAGCATTTAGCCAGTGCATAAAAAATTGTTTGCCTTTGGGAGTACATATGGTGAGTCATGTCAAATGCCTTTTCATCTTAAGGATGCCTTGGTCCTTTTCTCCTATTGCCCCCACTGCCTGAGATGACTCCTCCTTCCTGTGAATTTAATGAGTTATCTTTTACAATCCAACTCACACATCGCTTCCTCTGAACTGTTATCTTTGAGCTCCTCAGACTTTCCCTTCTCTGCCATAAGAGTATATTTCCTTACAGAAGTCAAAGTTTTCTTCTATGGCTTTGTCTATATTCTTTGAAATACTCACACTAAATGTTTTACTTCTCAGTAATTTATTTATTTACGAGTCTTGTTTGCTCATAGGATGTGAGCTACTCAACAGAGATGAAAGTACCTCCTTAATCAATCTTCTCACAACCTAGCACAGAGCCTGGCACATAACAGGCAGTCAATAACATTTGTTGACTGCAACTGCATTGGACTGATTTGAATTGCACTGAGTTCCGATTCATAAAGAAAATTCATCGTACTGTGAAGAGTTTGTAGTGTAATTGATATGGTCAAATGAAATGGGTGAATTACAAAAGGTATACAGTTAACTTTTACTTTGGAAAATTTTATAAATGACTTACCATTTTAACAGAAGTTTTTAAAGTCTTGTTGGGAGTTTTCTCCTCCAGGTGTTTTCTTCCTCTCTGCACAATTAGAGGCATTCATTTGTCCCCAGAAAGATTAGGGTAATAGAAGGGAGAAGGAAAAGTAGTTAATATTCAACTTTTGGCTTCCAGAATAGGATGTAAACCCTAAAGAAAGACAAAAGTCTCGCAAGCAGATTTTGTTGTGTGAAACAAAGAGATTTCCAAATTGAAGGACCTCCCTTTATACAGCAAAAGTAAATCTCGGAGGTTTGAACAGGAAATATTACCATGAGCTATGGGTAGAGAGAACTCAGCATATCCGCAAAGATGCTTCTTGATAGAAGAGACTTCTTGACAGAAGAGAAAAATACCCTTAATAGGAAACTTGAGCTTTGAATATACAGAGTATTTGCCCAAATTATAATAAGGTAACAGAACAACAAAAAAAAAGACTATTTTAAATGAGAAAGGAAGAGTAAATTTAAGTGCCAGCCCCTATTTCTCTCTGTCATCAACAGAAATGGGGGCCCAGAACAAGACAGAATCTGTTTCAGAGAATAAAGTTGCCTTTTTATTTACCTTAAACATTTTATGTAATGTGTGAATGTTGACTTCACTGCACATTGTTTGGGCTAACAGAGTCTTCTAGAAGGAAGGATTACCTAAACCAAATGGGAGGTCTCCACAGTCCTGCTGTCCGACCTTTGTGTGCAAACCACAGTTAAACCATCAAAAAGGCTTCGAGAAGGGCCCAGGAGTACATCAGCAGCCCAGACCGTAAAAGGTCAAGAATATGGGCTGTTGAGATATAGATGAAATCTGACTGATGAAACACTGTAGTAATGCAATAAGACCTATAGGGAACAACATTAAAGTTTGGGTGAGGAATTGATTACCCAAGATGCTACATGAACAATTAAAACCACCATGAAGCTGTTGTTGGAAGTTGGCAGTTTTCCCCGATAGAGGTGTTCAATAAGTGTTGGGCTCCTGATTATTTATGATCTCCCTCTTTATCTTTGCTTCCCAAATATCCTAAGGAACTCAAGGCAATTAAGTAAGGATTTTTATCAAGAATTTGGAAAATAGGAGCGGGTAATTGAGTGTTCCAGTTAGCATATATCACCTATAAAGCTTATCCAAGAATTAGAAATGTTATGTATTAGTTAAGGTTCTCTAAAGAGACAGAACCAATAAAGAGACTTATTTTAAGGCGTCGCGTCACACAATGATGGAAGCTAAGAAGTCCCAGGATCTGCTGTCTGCAAGCTGGAGACCCAGGAAAGCCAGTGATGTAGTTCCAGTCCAAATCTAAAGGCCTGAGAACCAGGAGAACTGATGGCATAAGTTCCAGTGGGAGGGCAGGAGAAGACCCGGATTCAACTCAGCAGTCAGGCAGAAAGAGAATTCTCTCTTCCTACACCTTTTTGTTCTATCCAGGCCCTCAGCAAATTGATGCCCATCCACACTGGGGAGGGCAATCTGCTTCACTCAGTCTACCAATTCAAATGCTAATCTCTTCCTGAAACACCATCACAGACACACCCAGAAATAATGTTTCACCATATTTGGGCACCCTGTGGCCCAGGCAAGTGGACATACAAAATTAACCATCACATGCTATATGCTAATTCTTAGAAAATGACTAACCCTATGGGCCTAAGTATGGGAAAGGATGGCTATGCTGTCTGCCTCCAAGTTGCTCTCGGGTCACACCCTTTACTGTCACTGCAAGTAGACCAGCCTCCAGAAGGGAATGTTTTTCTCCATCACCACCTGATAGATTAATTTAGTGACAGCTCTCAGCTCCTTGTTCCCAATGACAGTCTCAGAGTATGCAGGATTTCCTTGCTGTCAGGTTGGCATATGCCTTGAGTCTTCTGTAGATGAAACAGCAGCTCTCAATGCCAGCTCAGCATTCATGTCTAATCTCTTTGCTGCCTTGCCATGTGAGAGCAGAGGTTTCATCAACCCAGCATGATTCCCAAGAATGGTGCTTTTTATCTCAAATAAAGATGCCACTTTGAACCAGAAAAACAGGCAAGCCTTAGAGCCATAGACCCAAACCACAGTTTTGTCTCTGCCATTTACTTTGAACATAGTCCTTCACATCATTTTTCTCATCTGAAATATTAGAAGATAGCCAACATAATCTCTAAAACTTCCTGTATGCTCTGAAAAACAATTAAGTAGGTGCCATAATCATTGTGAGGGTTGTTCTGTGAAAAAAATTAAGACACCTAGAGTGGTACTAGATGAAGAATAGGAAAAAAATAAATAAGATATCCTGCTTGCCACTGAATATCTCAGAGTTTAGTAGGGAAGGTGGGTCTTTAAACCATTTACCACAATATCCTGTGGTAAGTGCTAATTAAGGGATATATTTGATCTAATCCATTCACACCATCTTATCATCAAACCCAGGTGACTGCAAAATAAGTACCTGAGGTTAGGGGCCCTTTTAAGGACACATAACTGGTGCCCTCCAGATGAGACCCATTGCCTCTGCTTTAGGGCATTATCACAAGGATCTAACTCACTGCATTAATAATATCTCTCAGAAAACACATGAGAACAGAAGAAAGGAAGAAAAGCTTGACTCATGAGGAAGGAAAGAGGTCCTCAGTGCCAAAGGCCATGAGTTAATTTTTTTGCATTCCTAACACAGAGCCTGGCACATGACAGGTGCCTATGTACATGCTCATTCATTCATTCACTTGTTCAACCAGCACAGTGCCAAATGTTATGCTAGGTTCTGGGACACAAGGGTGATAAAGCATGTAAGGTCCTGTCCTCAATGAGCTTATATTAAAATGAAAGAGTGTGGATGATAAACTAGTAAACAAAGAGATAATCAAATATTTTGATAAATAATAAATGGTGATGTGATAAAGAGTATGGGGAGGTAGGGTGCGTGAGATAGGGTAGTCTAGGACAGTCTCTCTGTGAGGTCTGACGAGCGAACGATGTAAAGACTCTGGTGAGAATTTTCTTGGTGCATAAGTAGGAGCGAGGAGACCAGACTGCCAGAATCATATTGGCTGAAGGGGAAGGATGGTACAACACGTGTTTGTAGAGGCGAATAGACGAAGTGTGTGGTGTCAGGTCAGAGCCAATATGATTTTCTAATAACATAGTTGCAAAGGATGAGGAAAAGGGAGCTATCAAGACTTATGCCTAAATTTATTTAAAATGAACTTGAAGAAAGGAAGGGAAGAAAGAAGAAAGAAGAAATGATCAATTCATTTATTGAGTGCTATCCTATATTTCTGCACAAGACACAGGAAAGGTACATGTTTTTCTGGAGTCTGCAACCTAAAATATTATGCTGAATTTGATGACAGGTCCAAGTAGAGCAAAAGAGAAGAATACTCAACTAGAATATGGGCTCTAAAAGAAGTGACAACGCATTTTGATAGCGATAGAGTTCTGGATAATTTGGGCAGTTAATCATTCCGTCTCCGTGATTCCATAGGGATGGAAGGGAAGATTTATTTTGAAAGATGAGTAAGATCCACCAGATGACAAAGTGGAGAAGTACACTTCAGGCAGAGAGAACAACGTGTTCTAATAAATGGAGACATGAACAGCCTGGTACATGTATTCCAGAGTCTCCAAGCAGTTCAGCAAAAGTAGAGGATAGAACAAAAGAGAAGTGTTGAGCAATGGGATTGGAAAGTTGGACCTATCAGATCAAGTAGGGTTTTATATGCTGAGAAAGAGTTTACCAATAGCTAAATCTTCTGAAGCTCTGCCTCTGCTGATCTTCCGTCTGTTCCTCAAACAAGCCAAGCTCCTTTTTGCCTTGGGGACTTTGCAATAATTCACACATCTGCTACCCACATCCCCAAACATTCACGTGGCTGTCTCCTTTCCACCAAACGTCAAGTAAATCTTAGCTCAAATATCACTTTCTCAGACAGGACACCTATTACAGCTTAAATCTGAAATTGATGCACCTGTTTCTTTCCCATCACTGTTTTGTTTTCTCCCTAGAGCTTTCTACTACTTGGGATCATCTTGGTTATGTATGTGTTTATTTATTTATCTCTCCCTTCCTCCACTGGGATAAAAGCTCAAGGGGAGATGGATTTTTTTCTATTTTATTTACTGCTGTATTTCCAGCACCTGTAACAGAATAGCAGCTGCCCATTAAATATTTGTGAAATGAATGAATGAGAAAGCATTGATTAGGAAGACTCATGGTCCAACTTGCCCTTTAGAATATCATTTTCAGTGTTGTATGGTAAGATGGCCTCTTTCTGAAGCATAAAGTTCTAAAGTACGTATGTGAGATAAGAAAAAATGTACAATCAAAATTCCCTTGAAATAGATTAGAAAGGTGCAAGGCCACTTTGAAGACTGACATTCATCCTTTCAGGACAGTAGATCCAGCATCCCTAGTTTTCTTTTTTTAAGTCGAGAAAAAGACATGTCCCTCTTTCTGCACTTGACACCCTATTCTGCAATCTTGAGGATTATTCTATCAAAGTACTACGTTTAGTGGACTGATGATAGAAATAACATGAATTAGTTAATTTTTTCCCCTTATGAAGAATGAATGTTGCTGAATTTATGTGAGCTTAATGCTCATATGATAAGACACCACTTTATGGAAGGTGGAAGTGAAAAGTCTAAGTTTGGAGGCTGCGATAGTATTTCAAAATGACATTTAGTTCCCCCTTAAAATGAAAAAACAAAAAACCTCTTTTGTCTCTTTCAATCCTATGATAATAAATTTTTTGTATTTGAAATACTTCTGCAGCAAACTGAAAATTATTTTCATTGGGTTTGAATCTACTTTCTTTATCCCAGTCACAGCTTGACTATTACTGTAGACGATGCCTTGAAACTAAAAGACCAACATGACCTCCAATGGATTTACTATTTCTAATAATCTGGGTGTTTAGAGCTCTCACTTCATAAATCCTCTTGTCCTGCCTCTGTCCACCCCAGTAAAATACACAATTCTTAGAGGCAACATTAACAAGGGTTAAGGAGGATGCAGTAATTGTCTTACAAAGGTTCAGAAAAAATTAAGTAAACCATTGAAATACCAGTTTCAAATACTCGCCTCTCCTTCTTTCTCATAAACGTTTAGTCAAATTTGGTCTTTCCTTCTAATCAACAAGAAAGGAGAGACATATTAGATCTCCATTCCAACTAATTTGCCAAATGTGGTTCTGTAGCTTGGAGTATGAGATGCACTTCTGTGCTAAACGAGGGTCAGTGTCTAAAAGACTTTGGAAGACGCCTGAAAATGGTCTATCGGGAGCTCCATGGTTTGCACTTCACCGGCCTTTTATCACCACTCTCTCTCTCACCACACAACCCCCGAACCTCTATCTCTTATTTGTGTGAAATTATACTGGGGAATAAATTGCAGGTCATGACTGTCGTAATTCAGTTTAACACTGTAGGCTGATAGGTTGAAAAGATCCTGAATAAACCTTTGGAGATCCGAGTATCACCTTGGTACAGCCATGTACTAACCCTCACTCTTTTCGTCTTAGCTAGAAAGAATTTATTACTGCAAATTCTCAGTGATATATAAACAGATGTGTCAGATGTCTCAATGTTTGTTGTCCTGCACAAAGGGCTGGTGAATGCATTTGGTCTATGGAAATGTGAATATTAACCCGAATACATCATTTAAATAATGTTTTAAAAAATCACAAAGCAGGGGCCGGCCCAATGGCATAGCGGTTAAGTTCGCGCACTCCACTTTGGTGGCCCAAGATTCTCAGGTTCGGATCCCTGGCATGGACCTATGCACCGCTCATCAAGCCATGCTGTGGCAGCGTCCCACATATAAACTAGAAGAAGATGGGCACGGACGATAACCCAGGGTCGATCTTCCTCAGCAAAAAGAGAAGGATTCGCAACAGATGTTAGCCCAGGGCTAATCTTCCTCACCAAAAAAAAAAAGAAAAATCACAAAGCATTTTTGCTCTGCAGGTGCATAACATTGGGCAATGCTGACCTACTCTGTGCCAGGTTGAGTGCACATGAAGATGAATAGAGCAAAGAAAGCTAAGGTTCAGGCTTCCAGCCTGGAATCAGGCAGAGCTGTGGGGAATTCCAGCCTTCCTGCCTTTGAACTTTTTAACTGTGAGTAAGTTAACATTTCACAGCCTCATTTTTATGTATGAAAATTCAGACTAATAATTGACCATACTTCATAGGGTTTTGTGAGACTTTAAGGAGATAGTATAAATAGGGTGCTTAACATAGTAAGGGTTAAGTCTATATATTTTAGCTATTTAATTATATCAAGGAGACATCAAAAACAAGAAGGTACGATGAGAAGGAAGAGGCGGAGGAGGAGGATTCTCATTTTACATGTCCAGAAACAGAGCGTCAGGGATGCTAAGTGCCTTGGCCAAAGTCACAAAAGTCCTGAAGCCTTGAGTTCAGGTTCCAAGCTCCAAACTTTGTCTTGTTCCCAGGCTCCTGGGTCTTGGTGAGGGGATTGAGGCAGGGTGTACCTACAAGAAGAAACCTATCAGTGTCCATAAGAATTTCCACTGCAGAACCTTTTAAAAATGAGTCTGAGGAGTTGCTTCCAACTCTTTCATTCCCATTTTCATCCTTGTGGAAAACAAAGTGTGTATTACAAGCTTGACTTACAAGAATTTGACAGGAGGGGCCCCTTGTACTATTTGAGTTACTAATGGGATAGCAAACAGTTCCTGTAATTTACTTTGTACTCTGATAGTGTCTTGGCTCAAAGGGTCACACAGGGCTTTAGAAACATTAACTTATTTCCCCCTCCTAATGCTTCTAAGGGGTCAGAGAAGGTTAGCACTTCCTTTGTTTTATAGATGAGAAAACTGAGATCTAAGTAGGTCATGAGTCCTACCAAGGTCACCCTGCAAGCCCATGTGCTCCCCAATCCACTGCTCCCAGCTACAGACACGCCTGGAACCCTCATGGGGAAATTCGTCCAGAATGTTTTACATCCTGACCTGGAACTGCCACCAAATTTCATTTGTGTCATTTTTCTATACATCTCAAGCAATGCCTTGAACCAACAAAACAAGAATATATTGCATCTTGGCTTCTTCAGGGCTGTAGAGCTAAAAGAGGTGAATGAATAGAAGCACGTCCAAGTGCAAAATGTATTAGTTACAAGCAAAGATTACTTATCACAAGAAGAGGGAGTGGGGAGGTTGACTTATTTGCTTTAAAGTTTAGGTAGAACAATGGAGGAAAAAAATACGCACACGTGAACCAGATTTCAGCACCTCATCGGAATACAGGGAATGGTTAGATTCATTCAGTAGGGACTAACATTTACTGAGCTCTAGGCGCTAGTTTAGAAGATTTCACTTACGGGATCTCGTTTAATCATCACAACAACCCTGGTTTCTGTGCAATAGTGTGCTCATTTTTGAGATGCAGGAGGCAGAAAGGCGGAATAGATCACTTCTTTCACTTCCTTATTCAAAAGTCACTTTCCCAACGAGTCCTTCTCTTCCAGGCCACCTTATCTAAAACTGCGGCCACCTTTACACGCCTGTCCCTTTCCCTGCTTACCAATTAATTAATTATCAGTTAATTATCTTGTTTATCATTTATTTCTTTCCATCAGAATGTCATCTCCATCACGGTGAGAAGCTTAACCTCATTGACTCACTGCTGCATCCCTGGTGCTTAGAAAAGGGTGCCCAGCACGTAATAAGGCTCAGCAAATGATTATTGAATTAATGAGTAAATGCATTCGTGTCTCATGACAATTCATAGCTCTCTTAGTAGCATATAGTTACTGTTGCAATTTTACATTTATTTTCAATCCCAACTCTTTTTATCCATCTGGACTTTCACTCACTTAGGTTAAACATTATGGGTTCCAACTTAGGTTACTTCCTCTGAACTGGTCTCTCCATCTCCACATTTCTTTTCCCTAACACAAGATCGAAAATAGGGCTTGTAAATAATTATTGAATTAATGAATGAATGCATTCATGCTCATATATATACATATATATAGCCTTACCAATGTAAGCATATGTATTTGTATGCATATATATACACACATACTTACATATGTACAGAATGCTTGCTTTCTAGTTGGGAAGATGCAGACAATAAACAAATAAGTACATACATAAATGTATAAAGTATATACTCATTAATATTGTAAGTGTATACTCATTGTGAATATACTTATTTGTTTGTTGTCCACATCTCCCCAGTCAGAATGTAAGTACCATGAGAACAGGGGGTTTGCTAGCTTGGTTCGCTGCTGAATTCCCCACACCTAAAACAATGTCTGGCACATAATAGACTCTGAACACTTATTTGTTGAATAAATGAAGAGAGCAAGGGAGGAAGGAAGCAAGGTCAAATACTTATACCCATCACATCGTACATTTTTACATCCATATTATATATGAAATGCCATTATCTTTCTCTGAAGTTTTTAAAATTTATTCAATACATATGTATTCAGTGCCCCAAGTCCGTCACCCTGGAGGAAGGAGAGGAGAAACAGACATACAAATGAATAATACGTATAGTACATCAGATGGCATTAAATCTGTAGAATGTTATTCCCCCTTTTTCCACCTCTTCTCCCCATTTCGGTGTGACAAAAATGGACTGGAACTAAATACCGGCTGAAATGACCATAGCCTCTCCCATAAGATAATTCTGTCTATTCTCGTGCAGATGCATCTCAAACTCGTCTTATCTGGTCAGCCTCTGTGGCATCTGAGTTTGAGATCCCTGTCAGAGTACTTGGTTCGTATTGCATCATAGTTACTTTCATAAATACCTATCCCCTGTATTACCCCATGAGCTATTCCCAACTCTTAGCACATAGTTGGCATGGAGTAGATATTTACCACGTTTTTTAAAAGAAAAGAAAAGAAATTAAGGCTTGATGATTTTGTTTTTGATTTTGGTGTTTTTTGTTTTTTGGTTTTTTTTTTTCTGCCATTGCAGACAGGAGCCAGTAGAAGGCTCTTTTCCAGGATGATGCATTGTCCAAAACAATGTGCAATTGCAGAGAGGAATGGAACAAAAATGCATGAAAAACAAACATAAGAATTCCTAACACACGGCAGTCTGAGGCCAGCCAGTGTAGGGCAAATAAACTACCTATGTTGACCTATGTTGACTCTGATATTAGTATAATTGATGGTAGTAATGAGCATGTTCACACATCAATGCAACATTCAATTTTCTTGATGGAGTCTACATCATAGTTTCACAAGGCGAGAAAGTATGCAGGATATATTAGGGGAAAAATACATCCAATGATACCATACATCTTTAGCACCTGAGAGGCTAAATACAAAGTTATTAGCAAAACTTGGCCCCATGGAATCACTTGTTTCCACAAAACTGGGGTTTTTACTGCAAATTTGAAATATCTGAAAACTTGCCAACTATTCAAATTTCTAATTGCCTACTAAAATTCTTCAATAACTGAGAATCTTTTTCTCTCAATTTTAATACTATTTATGAGAATTTATTGAGTGTTTGGAATTTTTTTTTTAATGTCCTTAGCTAAAAGGGTATAGTAGACATCAGGGGAAAATAAAAGTTCTTAACAGATAGCAAATACTTAGAAAATAGTCCTGCAATACCAGGTATTTGCATGACAATCATCTCAGTCTGTCTGTCTGTTTCTCCTCCCTCACTTCCTCCTTATTTCTCTTTCACTCTCCATTATCTGGTCTTCTGCTGCCTAACTGTGTTTAAATTTGTTTATCAGGATTTAAGCAAGTTTATACTCCACTAAATCTTGCCTTGCAGTTGAAACATTAACAGAATTCTGTACTGTGAGTCTGTTGACGTACAGTTACACCCAAACACTGCTACAGACACCACACTGGTATCGTTGATTCGCTTTTGACAGGAAGTGATAGAATCATATTCAGAGCACTCTCCCATCCAACTCAACCTAGTTTTATGCTGATGATTCTGAAGGTTTGATACTGCTCACTGATAACACTCTGTATACCCAGAAATCCGGTTTATTATGATAACTAGGAAATCTTGCTTTTAAAAGGGCTCAGAAGTATGTTCAAGGTTACATTGCAGCTATTGCCAGAATTGTCAGACATGGTTGGGCCTTTGAAAAGTAAATCTGATTGAAATGCAAAGATGGGGCTGGAATGAATTCCAGAGGTAATTTGCATACAGCCTGTATTTTCACTCACTTGTTCCACTGCATGATAACACCTTCAACAATATTTGAAAATCTGAGGTAAGTTTGAGGTTGGAGGAGAGTGTATATATGTGAGATGAAATTAGAGGAGACAAGAGAAAAGAAGTTAAATTAGTAGCAGTAATAATAAGAATAATGTCTATTTATTGGATTCTAAGAATGGGACAGACATAAAGGCAAGAGCTTCATATGCATTATCTCATTTAATCCTCTCAACAGCCCTATGAGGCAAGTGCTATTATCATTCCCACGTTATGGATGATGAAACTGAGGCTTAGATAAGTTTTGTAACTTGCTTAGATTTACGCAACTATCAAATGACAGAGCCTGAAAATAAGCTCATGCTTTTCTAACTCCTGATTCTGTGTTCTTAACCAGGATAAACCAGCTCAGTGCCTTTTACCAAGCCACCAGTGGGAGACCAGAAAATCAGCTGCTCAAAATAGCCCCAATGACCTCCTCCAAACACTGACCTATTTTTTTTTTTTTGTGAGGAAGATCAGCCCTGAGCTAACATCTATGCCAGTCCTCCTCTTTTTGCTGAGGAAGACCTGCTCTGAGCTACCATCTATTGCCAATCCTCCTCCTTTTTTTTTTTCCCCAAAGCCCCAGTAGATAGTTGTATGTCATAGTTGCACATCCTTCTAGTTGCTTGATGTGGGATGCGGCCTGAGCATGGCTGGAGAAATGGTGTGTCGGTGCGCCCCCGGGTTCCGAACCCGGGCCGCCAGTAGCAGAGCCCGCGCACTTAACCGCTAAGCCACGGGGCCGGCCCCTCCAAACACTGACCTAAATCTCTCATCCTCTGTGCTGCTGCTGTGAAAATAAGACATACATGAGAGGAATTGTCTCCATGCAGTCTTTTTCAGTCACCTTAGGGACGTACCAAATATTGGTGTTGTTTCCACTTGCTCCTTGATAGAATGAGTAGAGAGATCATGATGGTCAATGTGTCATTAGGCATAAGAAAACTGGGAGCTGGATGAGTCACCTGCTTTGAGGGTCTATGAAAACAAAAAGAAAATGGCAACAGTTCAAAGAAAACTACTGAGTATCTATTCTGCTGATCACTCTACTTGAGGTAGCTAGATAAATAGATAGACAAATACATACATACAGGCATATATATACATACACACACTTGTGTGTATGCATGTTTTATGGCGAACTACACACAGACCAGTGATGAAGGCATTAATTCCCTTTCAGAAGAAAACACTGAATCTCAGAGGTTAGGAAAATTGCTCAAGGATACGGACTTAGTGAATGACAAATCTCATGATTTTGGGCATATCATAGAACCTTCCTGAGCTTCAGCTAACCCCTCTGGAAAATGAGGATAATAACACCTGCCACCAGGAATCGGTGAAATATTGTACCTAAGACTACCTCTGGGCCTGGCACGAAGCAGCGGCTCATTACACGTATGCTGAAATAAATCTGGCCCTACCAACTGCCCAGCAATAGCTTCACGTGGATGGACACAGAAGGAGTTAAAGAGCGATGCTCTGCCATCCTCTGTGTACCTCTGAAACTTCCATAAAGGTGACAGTAGGCACTATTGGAATGGATTATCTTTGACAAAAGTAAGAATATAGCATGCTATCTTAATTATGCTTTAATTGAAGTACAGTATACATCACTACTTGGCATAGGCCCTTTGAAGTCCAGGCATCACCACCCTGCATCATGGGAATGTGCGACGTTGCCCCCAGCGTAATTGTTGGAGCAACTGACACATTCCCAGCAGCAGATATTTCAGCAGGTAGTGAAGATAATTAGCAGAAGATTTTGATCTTGCTGACTTATGGTGAAAAGCAAGGTATCAAGGGATATGAATACAGAGACAATCAAGTCATATTAAAGTCTACTATGAAAGCTCCCTTTAATATAAGGGACAAAAAAGAAGTAAAAACAAAGCTATTTTCAATTTGAAGAGAAAAAAATTCTATCCTTTGATCCCTGACACAATATGACAGGGAAACAAAGCACTCAGACAAATCATCCTGGACGCTAATTTTCTTATCTGTTTGAAATTTTGTGTGTGACAACCAAATTGCCACTGCTTTAAAAAGTTCATTTACTTTGTTCATTCAACAAACGTTTACTAAATGCCTAACACATGCCAGGCACTATGTTAGGCTCATGGACCTTTGCACCCAACTGGTCACAGTGTCCTGAGGGAGGTGGAAACATTTTTTCAGATAATTACAGTACAGTGTGTTAGGCATCAAGCAAAGTAACCAAAGGTGCCTTTGAAGCAAGGAAGGGGAACACTCTAAGACTTACAGGAGGAGGGTAGATGCATGACAAGGTCAGAGGGGGCTTCCTGGAGGAGGAGGCATTTGATCAGTCAATCAAATAGGATTCAGCTGTAATAGGGAAAGGCTGTTTCCTACAGGGCAAAGCATTTATGGAAAGGCACAGAGGCATAAAGAAGCTCAGCGAACAGTAAGAAGTTCAATTCACTTGGTGTAGGTGGAAGCGTTGTGAGAAATGAGGATAAATGGGGCAAGAACAGTGCTCTGCTAAGGGGTTTGCTCTTTAGCCTAAGGGAAATGGAATATCTTTGAGTATATTTTTAGAGTCAAATTTATATCTTGAAAGATCACCTGATTGTATGATGAATTGAATCGAAGAAGGATGAGTTTGAAACCAGGGAAGTCATCTAGGAAGCTGTTGTAATCACCAGGAGAGAATTCCTAAGGGCCTGGACTGTAGTGAGAGGAAGAGTGGAAATGAAAGAGGGAGCTAGAGAAAAATCTATGTTCTTAGAGGCTGAATTTGGAGTAGAATTAACTAAGATCTAAGACTATATTTTAAGAGCAAATAGAAGTTCATATTTAATGGAAATGGTAAATAAGATCATCTTGGCTTAATATATGGGATATATGTGTTCTTGAAAAAAATTCTCTATGTAAATTAGATTTTCATAAAGTAAATCACATTTGAATATGTTAGAAAAGCTTGTTATTTAAAATACTCCGATTCTGACTGATTAGAGCATAAATGATAACCCTCCAACATATTTGCTTACCTAATTTGAATTTTCATATTTTGAGTTAGCTCAAAGCTTGTTTCATATGCCTTTGCTGCCAATTCAATTTTATTTAGTCAAATGATATACTTTGGTATATAATAATGTATAGATATCTCTCATCTACTTCAGTAGTGTTTTTCCTCACTGCATCAGTTTCAGCAATGTTTTGGTTAATTTTAGTAGTTCACATTAACCTCAAGTTAATGTGAATGATCCACTTACTACAAGAAGTCATTTTGTGAATGGTATGAAAAGTGTTTTTAATGGACTTATAGATGGATGGACACATAAATATGAAAATAGATAGTGATAAGTAGATAGGGAGATGTAGAATTTATAGACCCTTACACCTTCAATAACTCTAAATATTAATGCGATGTGAGGAAACTGAGGCTCAGAAAGACTAAATAACGGAGCCAGAGAAACTGGCCATAAATGAATCAGAATTCAGATCACCTAATAAACAATTTAATGCCACTTACCCACATCGTACTGATTAATAGACTTTATATAAATAGATAAATACTAAAATAATTTTATAATTCTATAGCAAACCAAGATAATGGCAAAAGAAAAATTAAATGAACAGAATGGCAGTTCCATCAATTTCCACAAAAAAAGCTAATTTCAAAATTTAAAAAGAAAATTGCTTTACATCAAAAAAATGGAGGAAGAGATCATCAAGTGTTGCATATGTATTGTCCCATTTAATCTTGACAGTCAACCTACATGTAGATTTTATTCTCTCTCTTTACAAATGAGAAAATTAAGACTCCAAGAAGTTAAATGACATGCCCAGCATTGTTCATTTCTAAAAGTTGAAGGAGGGAGTAAAACCTAAGTCTTCATAACCCCTATGGCCATTTCTAACCCCTCCCATTGAAACTGAGATGCTATAAGTCAGTTCTTCGCTCTCTGATGTGAAGACTCTCCATGAATGTCTTCTGTTTGCCTTTAAGGCATTGTTTTTGAATTGCTCTCCAGGTAGTAATTGGGTGAGTTACTGGAATAGTTTCTTGTTTCATACTTTGTAGATAATAAATAATTTTCTCCTAATAATGCAGTGTTTTAAAGAGCTTAAAGTCATGTGTGGGCGTTTCTGAAATCTCTCAATTACTTAATCATGTTTCCATGAATGAATACAAAAAGAAAACATGCTGGGTCAGATCAGTGGTCCATTCCACCCAGTGTACAGTACTAATGCCGACACGAAATGATCATTTGTCATTTGTGCTCCATAATGTCAACTTCAAAGGATGCAGCAACTGCCCAAGCAGGTCAAGCTTGTCCTAATTACAAATTGTGACTAAACCATTCATCATTTTAGCACAATCCTTTTAGAATGTATCCGTATAGATTTATGCAGATTTTATTCACTTATGCACCTGTTAACTCAAAAAAATTTATCGAGCGCCTTTTGTGTGCCAAGCAATTTCCAAGATATAGTGGATCCAGAGATGAATAAGACCTATTGCCTCTCAAAAGCTCAGGTAAATAAACAAATGCTATGTAATTGTAGAAGAGTTATGATGGAGAATAGCAGATAGGACTATAGAATTACAGTATGGGTGCTGTATTTCCCTGTTGGGGGTGGGTTGCTTCAGGTAGCATGGTCTGTTTATCCAGGCTCCGGAACAAACACACAGAAAGCAAATATGCACTGAATCCACGTGTTGGCGCCAAGCTCAACAGATCCATAGCCTAAAGCAGAGCCATCTCGCCAAGCGAGCCTATATCAGACAAATGATAATCAAATCCCATGACCGACTGTGAAAACAAATGCTTGTTGTTCATGAACCTTTTGTTTGGGTTGGTTTTCTTTTACTTAAAATTATTGCAACATTAGCCAACTAATACCAAATATATGGTTCTAGTATGTGAAAGATGCTCAACAAATGGTAGATCCAACTGCTCTTACACTTCTCCCAGCATTAAGAATCCATTGAAAATAGAATGTGCATTTAAGCAAATCTGTGTCTACACCATATTTAAACAAAATATTCTACTGTTCCATCACCAGAGATTATCTACTTCTCCATTACAGGAAGAGAAACCAAGGCATAGAGATTCACCATGGTGCCTAAACTCCATTTAAATATTTAAGACATACAGGGTCAAGGGGCCGGCCGGGTGGCACAAGCAGTTAAGTGCGCGTGCCCCGCCGCGGCGGCCCAGGGTTCGCCGGTTCGGATCCCTGGCGCGCACCGACGAACCGCTTGTCAAGCCATGCTGTGGTGGCGTCCCATATAAGTGGAGGAAGATGGGCATGGGATGTTAGCCCAGCGCCAGTCTTCCTCAGCAAAAAGAGGAGGATTGGCAGATGTTAGCTCAAGGCTGATCTTCAAAGACATACAGGGTCAAGTGTCATCTGTAAAAACTGTTGCCTAACATGCAGTGGCAGCTCCATAAAGATGTTAGCTTCCCCTCAAAGGAGAATTAGTAGTGGAAGATGGAAAGGATTGGCTGGGTTCCTGCCTAGACCCAAGTGGCTTTTCCTTACAGACAAGCCTAAATGTCATGCTTGAGAATGTAGGTAAAAAGAGGCACCAAATGATTCTTGGGAGAACCTTCACAACTACTACTGGGGCAGGTCACCAACCTGGTTCCTCTATTGATGGAAGCTGTTCTGAGCCCCCAGAAAAGACAGAAAGGGAATTCTTGCAGCCTTCTCTAAGAGACAAAAAGGGCCTGGTGTGATTGTTGGACTTTTCTTTACTTTTAATAAAGGGAGAAACTCAAATTTATTGTAAGTAAACTAACCTAAGTTGAACTTGGAGGTTTCATTTACAGAGTCCACATGAGATGGCCTCGTATTTGAGCATCTTGGCCTTTACCCATGTCATCACTCTACAGGCTATAAAAGGATACAATGGGACATTTGCCCTTTTCATTCATGCTACAAGTGTGTCCCTACCACTTATTTTGTGGCAGCAGATGACTTAAAACGTAGTCCAGGTTGTGAGGAGAAAAGGAAAAGAAATTAACATCCACGGATGGCCACCTGTGGCACTGCTTTTCTATACTTTACTTTTAATCTTCACAACAACCTCTAGGGTAAATAAAGTCTTTTATATTTTAAAAACTGAGAAAATTCAGTCTCAGAATGGTGCATTAGGTCGGGTTTCCTGGAAACAGATTCTGCAGCAGAGATTTGCCTGTGGGAGGTTTATTGGGAAGGACAGATGGGAACCACATCTGTGAGGAAGAGATAGGAGTGACTCTGGACAGAGAAGTTGATGCAGTTACAACAGAGGCCTCAATTGATTCTACAAGGGGCTCTGAAATTGCCCCAGACTGAGACAAGGAGACAGGATATATCCAAATAACTCCACAAATAGAATTCTTTTAGGAATTTCTTATAAATAATCAGTTAGGAAGAATGAATTCACTTATTTACTTTATTTGCTCATTCATGCATTCACTGATTGATTTATTCATTCACAAACACTTAGAGGGCGCCTACTCTGTGCTGGAAACTACTCTAGGTGCTGTATAATCTCTAAATATTGATTAAGTGTACTTTTTGCCCTTTGAGGACCTTGCAGTCCAGGCTTATGAAAGGCTAAGTAAGTGAGGTCTTTAAAAAGAAACACAATACCATAAAACTTTTATCAAATTACAACAAGAAAGACATAATCTGCAAACAAATTTTTCTCTACAGGCTACAGAAAATCCTGGAGGGATGAGAAGACACTTGTATGGAGAAACCAAGTATTCCCTTCCCCCTTGAAAACCACTCTGTGTGGTTAGGAACTAATTAAAGAGTCTACTTTTCTGTCTCATGTCCTCTGTTTGATGGATTTGGCTCTGCACAGAGTTCAGAGTCTGGCTTGGATTGCTTCTGAATTTTCCCGTGCATCAACTGCAATCTCCAGACTCTTCCCTCTGCCACAGGAAAAAAAAATGTTCTTACGATGACTAATAACCCCTTAAATGAAGTGACTCTAAAGAAAGTAGATTGGAAAATAAAGAGTGAGCTAAATAAAAATGTCATAATAGGTAAGAAGTCCTGCCAGCATTTTTCCACTGGGACCGTTAGCCCACTACCCATCAATATTTTGGGCTTAAAGTAGACAATGTAATTAGCATGACACCATTTGCTGAGACCTCCATGGACATGAAAAGCACAGTTCTGGCTTCAGAGCCTCCTTCTTGTCAGCAGAGCAATATGAACCAAGTATCAACAGCTAGAAATACTTCATAAAGACACGGTGAGGTTTCTTTTCAAAGTCAACCACCAGATTTTTAACAGATATAATGCACAAACTGCATATTGACCTCTGAATATATCGTTATATTCCAAGAGGAAACTTGCGATACTCTACTACTACATATACTGTACTGTCGTGTAAAATGAGATTAAAAAGAATAAGAAGACCTCAGTATTAGGAGAAAAAGCAAGTTGACATTTAAAGAGTGTCAAAGTGAGGTTGAATTATGCTGATTTAATTTCTTAGAAGCACTCAAATCAACAAGCTTCATTGCTAAAAGAGAGTAAAAGAAAAGCCCTCAGGAAACTTAAGAGTAGCTCATTCATGAGCTCATTCATGAACTGATTCATTCATTTGCCCATTAGCAGTATGTATTGAGCACCCACTATGTGCCAGACCCTACTCTAGGAACTGGGGATAAAGTGGTGAATACAACAAAAAAGTCTTATTTTTTTTGGAACTCGCATTCAAGTTGAGAATAAAAGATAATTATCAAGTATAAAAATAAATAAGGCAAATATAATATTGAAGACTGATAAGGGCTATGAAACATTAAAGCATGGTCCTGGTAGAGAAGATAATGGTGGGGTCAAGGATTTCAGATGGAGTTGTAGATATTGGCTTCTCAGAAGAGGTGTCATTGGAGGAACAATTTAAAGGAAGTAAAGGAGCCTTTTAGGGGATTCTATGGAAAGAAGGATACTCGGAAGAGGAAACAGTCAGTGCAAAGGTCCTGAGGGAGAAACAAGTTCAGCATAAATGAGGATATTCTGGCAAGCCAGTTCATGGTCTGTTCAAGAAGTTGTGTGCCCTGATGCATGGTCTCCCAGAGAGAGGGCTACTTGTTGTTCCTAGTTGCTCAGAGACACTAGATGCAGCCCTGGGAGGGCCAGGAGTTTAGTGAGCAAGGGCAGAATGGCAGGAGATGTAGTTGGCAAAGCCGAAGCATGATGTCATTGGAAAAGCAACGCACCTAGAGTTGGATGTCCTGGTTTTTGATTCGGATGCTGTCACTCATGACATGTGACTCGAGACCAATCCCTGCTCTACTTAGAACCTCAGTATCTTTTCTACAAAACAAGAAAGCTGAACTTGATGCTCCATAAGGCCCTTCCTCCCACACTCTTCACGATTCTATGAACTGTTTAATGTGCAATTTAAATGGATGCCTTAGAACTTCACACCGTGGAGATGTCAGCGGCTCATCTCATCTTATGATGTTTGGCTTTGTTTGTTTAGGTTAAAATAATTAAATCAATTATCTTTTACACAATAGCCAGCAAGCAATTTTTTAGGGAGATGAGTAAGGGAGTTTGGAGACTAAACATGTTGGAGAAAAAAGATAGAGAGTGGGTGTGGGTCTTTTGCCATGGGTGAAGAACACCAGGCCTCATTTGCACCGCTAGGTGGTGGTTGACTACACGAGTTTTCTAGATTTTAAATATTGAGCTTATTGTTAGAAATAAATTACAGGTTGTCAGGAATTTTTAAGTAAGGTGGATAATTGGATAAGATGCAGTCAGATCATCCACTGAATGATGCATATGTCTACATTTTCAGATTACTAAAGAAATATATTCCCATTTAATTTAACTATTCAGCTTAGATGGAAGGTAACCTCTTCATTCTACAAATGAACAAACAGAGCCCAAAGTAGCTAAAGAAATTGCTTAAAATTGCTAATTTCCAGCAAAGTTAGGGCTAGAATCCAGGTATCCTGATTCTAAATCCTTCATTTTGAGATGTGTGTAATCGAATGGCATTTAATTTAATATTCAGGACTGATTCCACAGAGCCCTGATTTCTCTTGTTCCGTCCAGGCTTCTGTTAACATAAATGGTCCTTTTGTGTTAATTAGCAAAAATAAATAAGTAAAGCATCCCCAAGTCAGGGTACATGGCTTTGTCAGTAGACCTCAGGTTAGATTAAAGCCCCCCTCCATCCCGTCCTGACAGCCCCACCTCTGCAATGTACAAACTACACAACTGTATGTGGCAGCCTTGATACTGACCCATCAACTACCTTTTGGCCATTTGAGGACATGGTGGATTTTCTCTTCTTTGACAAAATAGCAAGAGGAGAAAATATAATAAATATTACTTATATTTGCTTTGTGTTTTCCAATGTACTGAACTATTCCATAATATTTTAGTTGATCTAAGGAGTAATCTGATGAGACAGTGAAGACAAAGAAAGGGTTGTGTCCCTATTTGATTGGTTAGGAAGTGAAGATTCAGAGAGATAATGTGGTGTCTCCATGTTTACCTAGTCAGTAATTGGGGAAAATGAATTTTGATCCCAGAACTTCTGATGCCAAATATAACTATTTCCCCATCTTATTTCAGTAAAGAAACTTAAGCTTGATGTATTCTTTTTTTTTTTGAATCCTTGAAGCTCCTGAACAAGAATTAAAAATATGAGGTTTTGGGAAAGGAGCTAAAATGTGAGCTGCAAAGGAGTTCTGCTCTGACCTACGGATTTCATTTTTCTAATGAATCTTTGTGTTCTATGAGGTTGAACCAGTTAGTTGTTCTCACACACTGAGTAATGCTGCATGCAGGGAAGTGGGTTAGAACCGGCTGCACAGTCATTCTTGCCTATTTGGGGCTTAGACCTGTCCAAGTGCAGAGAAAATGACCATGTTACTTATGAAACACATACACATAATTGAAAAACAAAAAGCAATTATGTTAATTAAAAAAATTGCTTTGATTTTGGAACACGATGAAAGAGATTTAAAAGTTATAATAATTTCACCAAAATAAACTGTTATATTTAAGAAACACTCCCCCACACTCTGTATTATGTTTATAATGCCACATAAACATTGGCTAATAACCGTTTTCACTTTTGAGCACTCTGTGCTGGCATTCTGGGAAGGACCGGAGACATGCAGTTGAGCTCCTGAGCAGAAGGCGAGATAATCAGGACAATGCATCTTAGCACTAAAAATGTGGGCAGACACTCTGGTTAGACAGAGAATTGCTGTGTGAAGATTTGACTTGTGACAGAAGTAGCTTAACATCAACATAAAATCTCGTCTAATTTCTGTTTAATTATATTTGGAAGTGTTTACATTCAAGAATATCTAAACAAGCTTGTGGCCAATCAGCAAGTCTTGTTAAAATATGTTGGCCTAACTGGAATGGCTCTAATTCTGCCACTTACCATTGCTCAGGGCATCTGTCCAGGCTCTGAGTCCTAAGTCCTGCCTGGTCCTTGTTGCAGATCTCTAAATGTGCATTTACTTCTTTCTTCAGGACTGTTCCCTGTGAACAAACATTTTGGAACTCCCCATGCTTCCTGGGTTCCAATCTCAGATTCTGGCTTCTCCTCAGCTTTGCACCTCATAACCAGAGGCCAGCCCTGCCCTGAGATGCTTAGCCCTGCCTCCTAAGTGCCCTGCCCAGGCCAGGGCTGTGGGACTCCCACTGGCCGTGAAGGGAAATTTGGATGAAGACACTGTGGCCATTTTGAGAAAGTTATTGAGAATCTTTGAAAAAAGAAAATGAGTTAGAAAAGCTATAGGCTTCTTCTGGAGGCAAACCCAGATATTAAAAGATAAAACATTTTAAATTAAACTATAAGAAACACTTAACAGAACTTCTATTAGCTAGACTCATTTTGGAAAGAATATTTTCTCTCTGTTCTATGAAAGCATTGAAAATTACTCCTTGTATGACTAAGACCTGGGTTTTACTATCAATGTGAAGACACAAATGTGTAACTGTATTTTCTGTTTGGCCTTTGGTGGCGGAAGAGTGACAACATCTCTTCAAGAAGAAACAGTCAGCTCTTATACAGGCTTTAGAGATAACTAAAACTTCATGATGTCTCCAAATGAACTGAGTTGGCATATTTTAATAAGATTATATTAACACTTTAGCTGTTATTGATAATATATAAGAATGATGATAAACGCGTCAAAGTATATGAGAGATTGTTTTCTTTATAGTTGAATTTGAAGCCTATAAGCTTCGTGTTAGTTATGTTGATGAAGTTTTCTGTTGTAAAGGAATGTTTTAAGAAGGCACACTCCTCATCCCTACTATAGGTATCATGCTTGTGGGTAAGGTCTAGTATGTCAGAATGTGTACCCAAGCTACACACTGCAATCCATTGGCCTCTTACTTTTATGGGGAGCAATTCTGTTGAGCAATATTTAAAAATTTTTGATAGTTGATCTGCCGGTATAAAAACATAAGTTACAGGCTACTAGCTTTGACTGGTATGTTCATCATCTTAATGACAGCCCATCTACCAAAATGAGCCACTCAACTGCAAAGCAACTACATTCCCAGGATTGTAGTTCCCAGGAACTACATTACATCATTTGGGAAGGAGAGAGCCATAGCATGTGTGTGGACAACGAATGAAGTTCCTTAGTGGTTCCAGGGATGGTGTGACTGCATTTCTGAAGAGAATAAACAAGGCTAGAACAATTTTGTAAAGCAAATGCATAGAGTATGCATGTATATTTAACCTCAGCGTAATGGTGCAGGGAACAAATCTAGAATCAGACTACCTGGGCTCAAATCCTGCTCTTGCCACTTCTGAACTGTGTGATGCTGTGCAAAGTGTGCTGCGAGCTTCTGTTTTCCCATCTGCAAAATGGGAGCTGGAACTTGTCATGGGCTTTTTACAGAGATTAAAGGAGATTTTATATGTCAAGTTCCTGGCACAGTTTCTGTCATTCAATAATGTTAGCTATTATAATTTTCTTTAGCTTAGAAGAATGAAGACCACATGCTGAAGTAACTCAAGAAAATTGACAAGAATGCTGTCCTACTGAATAATGCTCAAACCTCTGATTTATAAAACATGTGTTGGAGATAACTGAGAGGAGAAGAAGAAAAGTTTTACAATCACAAGACCTGAATTTGAATTTTTCCTTGTGTAATCTAGAGCAAGTTGTTTATCCTTTATCTCTATAAAAACGGCAATGACGATGCTTACCACGTACTATTTTGATAGCGACTAATGAGAGCATGTATGCAAATTAACTAACAAAATGCCTCTAAGGGAAAAAGAAGGTGCTAAGTAAATATTAGTCCCCTCACCCTCTTTTCCTTTCCTCCGACTGAGGTCATAGTTTATAATTTGTCTAAATTGGAGACTTGAGTAATGACATTTCTCAGTGAAGTTTTTAGGTCAAGACCATTTGTCCCTAAAACCAGTTCATGAGCCCCTATTTTAAGTGCACAGATTTTTGTGTAGATTGGACAGATTTTCATCACAAAGTAACTTCAAACTGCATCGGTGGAGGAAACCCTGTTTCAGACTTGGTTCAGCTTTATGCTCACGTGCATTTCATGTATCTAACATGGCTCTTTGTAGACTGGAATGACATCGAATCTTACATTTCACATTCAAGGCCTTGAAATAAAGTGTCTGAGATAGTTTGTGAATCTGAGTCATCTCCTCCGGACTCCAGACCTGTCTGGAGAAAATGTCACCCCCTTTTTATTGGAAATGCCTGAAGGTGTAAGCTGTTACTCAGTAAGTTTCTCACCCATTGAATCCAGCCTCTCCTCCTCTTGATTCAGATTGTTCTCAGGAAGCTAACTGACAATTTCTAGTCAAATTAAGTGGACCAACCAAAGATTTTATTTTACCCACTGTTTTGCTAGATTTTAATAAGGTCTGATGGTGACTAATGTGTTCCAGTTTCAGGCTGGGACAAGATAAACCTTCCCAGAAAGCTGGTTCACTTTATTTCAAAGATAGAATTGTTCTGTACAGTTGATAGATCAGTTAGGGATTTCCACTCTGGTCGGAAGTCTGGTAAATGTATGCTAATTTTCAAATACAGGGTTGACTTGGACTTCCCTAGTGTAAGGAGATTCTGTTTAGAAGTCAATGGAAAGATCAATTCCTTGCTGGTTAAAAAATAATGCATTCACTTCTTTTAAAAGTGAAAGAGAGCCGGAAGTCAAACTTCCTTTTAAACTTGAACCTTACAGGCCACAACTGCTTCCTTAGCAAGATATTTTTTTCTATCACACACAACGTAAAATAAATGCTCAGCATCACGACCAGACCCGACATTAATGCTGTAATAAAGCATCATGATGTTTCTATTCAGCATTCAGAAAATGATGTGCATTTCCCATGAAAGTATTTGAACAGCTTTTCTAGCACTCCAGTTCTGAGATGCTTTTCCTCAAGGAAGTTCCATGCAAAGGTCTGGCTTTTGGTCTATCTTGCTGATGTAGCTTAACAATAAGGCTGAAAGCATTCAAGGACACGTGCTGAGTTACTTAAGCATTTCTACTGAGTACACCCGCTACAAAGAATTAGACGGTAAATAGTGGTACGCCATCTTGGTGTGTGTGCTATTTGATGCTTCCCAAAGCCTGCCGCAAGTCTTCAGCAGTATGGGAAGTGCCTTTTGCTTGTTGTTATTTTGATTCCTTTAGCACAGTGATTCAGATTCAGATTTAGCTAATGTTTGTAGGCTTTAACTGTGTGCAAAACACTGTGACTGGCACTTCACCTCTGTTACCTCGTTTGATCCCTTGCAATGGTCTTTGAGGCATGCGTTACTGTTTCCATGAGCTTCGCAGGTTAAAATGACTTGCCCAAACTCACTCAACTCTAAGTGGCTAGGGCAGTAACCTAGAAAATGACAGAACCAAAATTGAACCTGTCTTCCCAAGCTAAGCGCTAGTTGTATGTTGTCAAATCTGTGTTCAATAGAACACACTCCTATTGTAGAAAGAAACCAAAATAACCCAAAAGTCCTATGCTTAATAAATTTGTAAAGCATAGGATAAAACAAAGTTAACTGGTTTCTTAAACATAACATTTTCTTAGAACCAAGAATGAGATTTCATATTAGCCATGAAGAGACTATGGTTGCATTATGCCCCAAACATTTTACTATTGGAATCCTTTCTATAAGGAGTCACTCATAGGACTCAATGCCTGTTGAGAAATGTTGTCTGACAGCATTCTGAGCCTATCATTGTGTACTATTTTCTGAGCTTTTATAATATCTCAATGAATGACAGAGCTTCTTTTGGCTCATAACAGAGCCCCACTGTTCAAGTTGTTAAATGTGTAGCTGGGAAAACACGGCCCACACCCATGAAGCCATTAAGAAGCGACAGAGTATATATCCTGCTGAGTTTATTTCAAGCATTTCTGTTCATGCAAAAGTATCACTAGGATTCTTTACCTAAAATCATGAGTTTGGAAACACCTTATGTAGTGAGCTACAGATTACATCTTCTAAGAACATAGGTTCCAAGAGCCACAAAGGGACTTTTTATGCTCCATTTTGTGATTCTTTGCTAGAAATTTATAGGAATCAAAATTCTGGGAAATAAACTCTTGTCCTTGTGAGGACCAGTGATCATGAGGATTTTAATTTTTTAAATATGTGTCTGAAGGAGAAGAAATTGTTTATGAGCTCTTTCACTCTCAATCAGCTGGGAAGGAACCAAGAGAAAGGAGACTGCAGAAGAAGCAGTTGCCAAATTTGAAATCATGATAAAATCCACCGAGCCAAAGAAAAATTCCTGAATCTTAGATGTCCTGCACATTCATATTCCACATTTTGGGCTGGTTACTGTGGATGTGCAGATGTGATGGGAACTGGAAGTCATGCAGGGAGGGACAATCCTTCCATCCGTTAACCGTTGTTAACAGCAAATGAACAATGTGAAACAAAGAAGGTGAAGTATGACTAATTCTCTCACTCTAGGTTACTGTACTCACTTTCTGAAGAGATCACTGCAGCTGCACTTGATTCGTGTGTGAACGTGGCTAGAACTCTTGATATGCAACTGCAGTTCCTTCCACACCAAGGGCATGTTAAGTCTGTCTTCCGTGTAATGTCTGCATGAGCAATGGGCAGTTCTTGCATCATGATGGCTGTTGGTCTCCAACCTCACCCTCTGCAGATGTCCATTCACACTCTCAGCCTCTTCCCTTCCATCAATCACCTTGACACCCTGAGTACACAATTTAAGAGCACATCCCCCTTTATACTACGGAATGTGGCCACCATCTCTGTGAGCTGACGGCCAACCCCAAGGTTTTTGTCTTGATAGTATTTTCAAGTTTTGGGAAACATAGACACACATATACACACATATAGCCATATACAAATACATTTCAAGATATATATCTTAACATATGTTACTATAATACATGTTAATCTATGTTAAAACCGAGTTATGTGACTTCATTTGTCCATTATCCTGAGTGAATTGGAATGTTGGTATAGTACAATAGACGTGGCCTTACCATACCACTAGACATTTGACTTTTGGCAAGAAACTTAACTTCTCTAGGAGGACAATTCTTCCTCTGGAAAATGGGGCTGAAAATACACCTCACTGTGTGAGTGTGAGTTTTAATTATGCATTTAAAAACATTCTGCAAATTGTGCCAAGCAATATAATTTTGCTGTCTTATTCATTGACTTAGCAAAAATATTTTATGAGTCTGCTCTGTGAGAACACTAGGCAAGATCTAGGAGCCCAAAAGTAAATAAAGTCTTATCTACCCACAAGGACCTCATATCTATGATAGAAGAAACTTAATGCAACAATGCTTACTTGATCTCTTTGTAGAATTTAATCATATCCTCCTTCTTGAAACCTATTTCATGTTCCAAGAAACTGCAGTTCAGGTGTTCCTTCTCTCTTTCCCTTTTTCCTTCCTCAATTGCTTTGGCCAACTAAGTCCTTTTACACAATCTCTAAATATTGGAGTTCCTAAGGCATTGATCTGAAGCCAATTCTTGATCTATACTCTCTCCTACACAACCTTATCTATTGGCTTTAAATTTCATCTCTCTGTCAAGGCCTCTAAAACTTACATCTCTAGCCAGAAGAGTGATTTCTTACGCTCAAGACTATTAGTACAACTAACAGGCTTTCAAACTGAACATGTCAGTATTGGAAATCTTGACCTGTGTTTGCAAATCTGTTACTACACTAGTTTTTCTTATCTTAGTAAATGTTACCTCTGTTCATCCAGCCAAACAGGACAAAACTTTAGTTATACCTTCCCCAACATATCCTTTCAAAGCCTATTATGAATCTTCCCATCTCTATGGCCAACATCCTAGTGCAAGCCACCGGCATCACTCGCTGGAACCTTGACAATGACCTTCTAACTGATCTCCCAGAGTCATCTTTCTCAAACAAAAATGTACTTTCTTGCTGAAAACCCTTCAATAGCCTCCTTTGCATTTGAAAAAACAAACAAACAAATAAAAATCCTTAACATGTTGCACCAGGCTAGGATGACCTGGCTTCTCTCTCACTTACCAGTCCCCTCAGGGGTCACTCCTTGCTGCCATCCAATCACTTTAACCTTCTTTTGGGTCCTCAGACACACAAGCACTCTTCTGCCTCAGGATCTTGCATTTGCCCCAAACTGCCTTGAAGGCTTGCCCCATCTACTCCATCTTCACTTAGCTAAGACCTACTCATATTTCCAGGTATAGCTTAATGCAACTTCTTGAGAAAAGGCTGCCCTGACTCACCCATCTAATGTGGATCCCCTGTTATTCTTTCTCTTAGGAGTCTGTACTTTTCCTTCATGGCACTTATAATGATTTTTATATTTCTATTTATTTCCTTAATGTTTATCTTCCCTCCTTGAAAATAAACCCTATGAGAGAAGAGACTGGACTGTTTACATTTCTGAATATCCAGATCCTAGAATAGTGCCTGGCAAATGGCATACATTTAGAACATATTTATAGAGTGAATTAATTAAATAATGATACATATTTTTTATGATCACCTAGATAATTGAAGCCTGATCCTTTAAACCACAACTATTAATTAAAACATTTTGGATGATAATTTTTATTAATCGTTTACCTGGCTTCTTACATCGAAGGAATAAAACATAGCATCATTTTTTTCTTGATGACCTAGGTAACCAAAGAACAAAGGTTACAAAATTTAACGTAGAGAAGACTTACATTTAAGGTCAAAACCAACTATACTAGCATAAGTTACAGAAACTTGGCTTTACAACAGTTAATGAGAACATAACTCAGGGGTTTTAGTTTGACTATAAATTCAAAATGAGTCAACAGTGGAATATGGCTGACAGAATATTAATATAGACACAAGCTATATTCGTGGAACTATAGATGCTAAAATAAGACAGATGAAAGTTCAGCTCTGCTCTGGACCTGAAATATCTATTTATTTTAGGACACCAGCATTGAAGAGGCACATACACAAGCTGCAGGGTGTCAGAGAAAAGAGCTAAATGTAGAGAGGCCATCTTATTGTCCTGGTGGGGTTTCTCAACCCTCTGATGTTGGTGTTCTTTAGGACTCTAAGTCCAGCCGACATCCTTTGTCACTGGATAATCATAGTCTCTTAGACAAATTTCTACACTCTCGTTGTTCCAATGACTTACTATCAGCCACTGATTTCTTAGATCAAAATTGCTTTCCCAGGTCTCTCCCTGAGCTTCAGATGTCCCAATGCCTGCTGGATATCTCTCCCTAGTTATCTTGTAGGTATCTCAAACTTAAGCCAGCACCTCTCCCTAATGCAGTGTTCCATTCCTAGCTGCACCTTCCACTGCCTCCAAGTGAAAAAACAAAGAGGTGTCTTAGCCTCATCTTCTTCAGTTCCCAAACCTGCTGAAGTGATGAGTTTTACATCCCTGGCACACATCAAGATGCAAATGGTCCCCCATGCTCTGGGAATATTTCAGAAACCTTTCTTGCTTTGAGTGAGGGATTGGGTGTCTTAGCTCTATCTGCTAGAACAAATTGCCACAGACTAGGTTGTCCAAACAACAGACACTTCTTTCTCATGGTTCTGGAGGCTGAGAAACCCAAGATCAGAGTGTCAGTATAGTCCAGTTCTTGGTGAGTGCCCTCTTCCTGGTTTGCAAATGCCACTACAATGGTGTTATGGACTCAATTCCAATGTGCGGGAGGGTGAGGGGTTCCCTACACCAACAGGATATTCTTGGAACACCAGCTGGGTGTCCTATAATTCAACCCAGTTCTGACACTATCTACCCAGAGATAGCATCAGATCCCACAGGTTAAGAGGTCAGTCCTACAAGTCTCCCAACTTCAGATGCTAGTCACAAGTCCCAGTTATTACCTGTGCTTCTGACTGACTGGCTATAGATTGAGGCTTCCAACCACCACCTCCTTGGGTTTCAGATGTCAGTCACAAGCCCAGGTTGGTACCTGTACTTCTGACTGACGAGCTACAAATTGGTGGTTCCAAGGATCCCTTCCAAATCAGGATGCCAATCGCAAGTCCAGGTGATTACCTGTACTTCTGACCAACTGGTTACAAGTCAGTGGTTCTCATGACCTCATCCTCAAGTTTCATTAATTTGCTAGAGTGGCTCATGGAACTCAGAGAAACATTTTACTTACTAGATCATGGGTTTATTATAAAAGCATATAACTCAGGAACAGCTGGATGGAAGAGATGCATAAGGCAAGGTATGGGGAAAGGGCACAGAGCTTCCATGTCCTCTCCAGGCATGCCACTCTCCCATCACCTCCATCTGTTCACCAACCTGGAAGGTCTTCAAACTCTGTCTTTTTGGGGTTTTTATGGAGGCTTCATTACATGGCATGGCATGATTGATTAAATCCTTGGCCCATTGGCAATTGATTCAACTCCCAGGCCCTCTCCCCTCCCCAGAGGTTGGTGGGAGTTGGGGGATGAGACTGAAAGTTCCAACCCTATAATTGATGATTGGTTCTCCTGACAACCAGGCTCCATTCTTGAGTGGGGTCCAAAAGTCACCCATTAACGTAACAAGAGACATCTTTTTCACTCTCAACATTTAGGAAATTCCAAGGGTTTGGGGAACTGTGAGTCAGGAACCACTGATGAAAACCAAATATACATGAGAAATATACTTTGGTCATCTGAAAGATCAAATATATATTTTTCTTATAAATCATAATATCACAACCAACATCTTGCTATGTTCTCACATGGCTGAGAGAGAGAGAGCGCTGGTCTCCTCCTCATTTTATAGCTACACTAATCCCATCATAGAGGTCCCACTATCTTGAACTGGTCTAAACTTAAACACTGAGTCCATATCATTATGATGCTGTTGCTGAAACAGTGATTCTGTTGGAGTTCGTGAGTCTGTCTCTTTCTATACTATATGGCCACAGTCCACTATTGTTTTAAATTTTTATGTCTAATTTTATGATTTTTACACTTTTTTCACTTCCTTCAAAATATTTGTCTCTAATATCACCTTCTTTTCTTCACCTACCATTTGCTGAGACTTAGGGAAGCAGAGAATTAAGTTGCCTGAATTTTCTAGAAAATAACAAATAATTAGAATGTGAATGAGGCTCTCTGAGTTCTCCCATGGCTGTACAGTACAGCTTTAAACAATTAATTTGGCCATATTCACTTTGCCTGCCTAATTATGGTTTCTAGCACATCAAGCTATTTCACATCACACCTTTGCTTATGCTGTCTGTTCTACCTGTAATGCCCTCCCTAGGCTCACTAATTCTCTTTGCCTGGAGAGTTCCCACTCATCCTTTAAATCTCATCCAAGGCCATTTTCTCCAAAGATATCTTCTCTAACTGTCCAGGCTGGGCTAAGCCTTTGTAATTTGTGGCTGCCCAGCCCCCTGAGTCTGCCACTGTCATGACCTATATTAAGTTGTGTTATAATGGTTTGCACAACCTGGATGGCTCCAAAATACCGAGCCTTTCCCTTAACATAGAATCAAATGTCATGAATAACTGTTCCAAGTTCTGGGGAAATTCCAGGGCTTTCCCAATATTTCCAAGGATTCTGGGAAGGTGGGGGCTAAGTATTACATTACTTTGTCCCAGCTCAATCTGAATTTCTACTCCTTTGGATTCTCAATTCCCAATTCCCAAACATCATATGACCTTAGGCATATGCTGTCCTCACTACTGCTTTCCTTCACAACAATGCTTGATATATTTAAGTCTCAGTCTTTTCATCTGTGAAAGAAGAAATAATAGGACCTTCCTCTTGGTTGTTGTGAGGTTAAATGAATTGTTACACATAAAGCTCTTAGCACAGTGCCTGGTACCCAGGAAAAGCTTAACAAATGTAGGTTGTTTTTGTGTTATTGTTATTATCAACATAATGAACAAGTAGAAGTTTTCCATTTATGGTTTCTTCAACTCAATTCAGGTCAAATTTTTAGTCTAGAATCATAATTTTCCATGTAAGTGGAGAATGTGTTTTCTCCTAAGGCAAAGCAAACTCCAGAGGCTGATTCTTTTCCTCTCCGTCTGTCTCCTCAACCACCCTCCCCACCTGCTTTTCCCTTTGCTTCTTTCCTTCCTATCACCCCCTCTTCTTCTGCTCCTCCTACTTTTTGTTGTAGAATTTTGTGGCTTGTCTTTCCTGCTATAATTTGAACTCCTTGAGGGCAAGAGTTACGACTTATTCGTCCAGTAAGAGCAGAGGCTATAGCACAGTAGATCTTCATTAAATCTTTAACTACTGAAACACAGAAGCTATTTTTTTGTCTGACTTCCACTTTCCTAGATGTGTCCTGGATAGTGCATTGACTTGGTAAGTAGACTCTAGATAGGTATTCCTTTGTGCTTATTTATTTGTGTGTGGTGTGTGTGTATGTGTGTGTGTGCTTGTGTTATAAATAACAACAGCTAGCATTATTAGGGAAACATATGTACATTGTTTCATTTCAGTATTACAAAAACTCTATGAGATACACATATTATCGTTATCCGCACTTTACAGATATAGAAACTGAGACTGATTATTGAGTAATTTGATTAATTTAAAAATAATCACTAGTGGCACAGAGGAATTAAAACAAGGCAATTCAACTCTGAAGCCTGTGGTTTAACTATTACACTGTACAAACAAATATATATACTAGTTTTATCACAGAGAATGGCTCCAAAAGGAAACTGGCAATGTCTATTAATGTGTCAAAGAAAACTATTGGAAAGATCTTTTAATCCATATCCAATATAGAAAAAGTTATTAAAACAAAAAAGAAACTATAATTAAAACTTATCACCTTCTCTAGGAGACTAATCATTGCTCTTAATAATTCTCTGAAAAATAACCATCAAATTAAACTCCATACTCAGAAGAAAGAAAATTGCTCAGAAATGTCATTTTGTCATCTTTTCGCTTAGACACATGAAACTGCCTTGACATAGTGATTAGCAATGGAGACAGACAAAGGTAACCACAAATCTTCTTACTTCACCAGTTCATTTACTGGAGAAGCAATAATATTCTAGCCCTTTGCTCATGGGGTGGGATTAATCAATAAGTCAGTTTCCAAAATCTGAATGGCACTAAGCAAAGGATAAGGTGGGTTAGCAGTTTCTGGTAACATGCTTTGAAAATTAACTAACATAAGAGGTCAAAGACAAGAGGAGATGCATAAAAGCATAAAAACGCAAAAAGTAGGCCAAGTTCTTGATTTTGATAATGTACACTAGGCTGTGGACTTTAGTGGGCCTGTTGAGGAAAAAAAAATGTCTTGAAATTTCTCTGGTGAAAAGTCAGCATAATGAAAGAAGAAGAGTGACAGAGATTTAGTGCATTACATAAATAAAGAGAAGAATTGGTGCAATTTCTGCCCCCAGACCTATCTCTTGGAGAGTATGCATCTTTCAAAAGGGTATAAATGGACCTTGAAGATCATCTACTCCAACACCCCCTCCTTTTGTTCCCCAAGATTCAAGGTGGTACCCACTGAAGGGCTTTACACTGGAATCTCAACTCCACCATGGACTGCTCCTGTAGCTTGTGTAAATAATTTCCCCAAGCCTCCTCCTCTTGCAAGGATTAAATGGGACATATAAGAGGCATACATAAAACACCTTGGGCAATGTTAATTTCCTCCTTGACCACTGTGGGTGGAAAAACTAGACCCCTGTGTCAGTGCCCTCTTGCCTCTTCCCCATAATCTAAAATCTACATTTTCTTCTAGTCACAGGTGAAGTCTGAAGGAAGCCTTTCCACAAAGGGCCATTGCTATGTTCTTCCTAGCCTTACTTTTTTTCTCCAGCTAACGTCTGTCTACTTGATTCAGTTCTCAACTTATTCCTTCCATCCCATTGACTTACTGAAATGGCTCTCTTCAACTTCAAAAAACAAGGCCACCATTCTCAAGCTTAAAACACTTTAACAAATTTATAAAGTCATAGCTTACATTTTCAGCATCATCTTCCCCTTACTTTCAACCATCCAGTCACAGTGGCCTTTCCCATACTGTAATATACCAGATTCCTTCCAACCTCAGGGCCTTTGCACATGCTCTTTCTGTTGCTTGGGCTGCACTCTTTCCATCCTCACCTAGTCTATTCCTACTATCTTTCAGTTCTCAAATCTGCTTATTCTGTATTCTCATTGGCATCACACATCTCTGCTTCACAACATTGTTCATGATCACCACTCTATACTTACGTAAGGTGCTTTGATTAATGGTTCTCCCATTAGACATTGTAATCCATGAGAGTGGGAATTCTTTGTGCCTGCTCATCATGGTAGGTACTAGGCCTATTCACTGATATTAGGACTCTCCACCTTCTAGGCACAAGGTAGCATTGCACTTCCTGCTCCTAACAAGCTAGACAAGGCTGTGTGACTTGTTTTGGTCAATGACAGGTAAATGCAGACGACATATACCACTTCATGTCTTATGGACAGTGCACAGCTCACTGTTTTCTTTCCTTTTGCCAATGATTGGCAATGCTCCAGATGGGGGCTCCAATAGCCTGGGTCCTGGTGGGACCATAACATGTATCAGAGTCCTAGTTAAGCCACAATGAACCTATGTGGTGAACGAGAAATAATTTTCAATGTTTTAATATACTGTGTTTTTAGGTTACAAATACTATAACCTCACCTGCTCTTACTGACATGGCAGGTTAGCTTAGCACCTGGCACATGCCCAGCATATAATTATTGAATAAACAAAACAAATGAATAAAATCTCTACAGGGGTCAGTATACATGTGTGAAGGCAACAGAAAGACATTCCATCTGAAAATATTACTTGAAGATATCTTTCAGAACACTTAAAAATGGCTGATTCCATTCGATTTGATACAAAATTGTTGAGCACCTAGAGTGCAGAGATGAATGAGATCAGCCCTTGCAGCATCAATGGAGCCCATAAGCTAGCAGACATATGCATCTTCTGTAATCATTGCAGTGTATATCAGGTTGAGGTAGCCACAAGCAGAGTACTCATTTCCATCACGGTGGGGAGGATGCAGATTACCAGAAGTGGTCAAGGAATTAGAACACCACTGAGCTGGGTTTTTCAGAATTATGAGAGTTTACTAGGTAAATGCCTGGAGGTTGGTGGTGGGGAAGGGGTTAAAAGGGAGCATTTGATGATAACTTCTGATTTAGTTGCCTCGGAAACAACCAAAGGTCAAAACTAAGGAGTTTGGAACTTGTGACAAAAGAGCATTGGCAGCGAGTGTTCATACCTGCATTGCCCAATATGGCAGCCACGAGCCATTAGTGGCCATTGAACACTTGCAATGTGATTAGTCCAACTGATGAACTAAAATTTTATTTAATTTTAATTAATTTAAATTTAAAAACTAAGACAGTGTATGAAGCCGACCCAGTGGCGTAGTGGTTAAGATCGTATGCTCCGCTTTGGTGGCCTGGAGTTTGCATGCTCGGATCCTTGGCATGGACCTACACACTGCTCATCAAGCCATGCTGTGGTGGCATCCCACATACAAAATGAAAGAATATTGGCACAGATGTTAGCTCAGGAACAATCTTCCTCAAGCAAAAAGAGGAAGATTGGCAACAGATGTTAGCTCAGGGCCAACCTTCCTCACCAAAAAACCCAAAAAACAAAACACTAAGTGTAAAATCTTTTTGCCACTAAATAGGACTTTGTTGTTTTTGTAGGAGTATATTTCACTTTAAAATTTAGCTTCTGAATTGAGCTATGCTGTGAGAGTTAAATGCATGTCAGATTTCAAAGATTTAGTACAAAATACGTAAAATATTTCATTAATAATTGTTTATATTGATTATATGTTGAAATGATAATGTTTTGGATATATGGCTTAAAGAAAGTATATTACTAAAATTAATTTCACCTGTTTTGTTTTTACTTTTCTAAATATAGCTATTAAAAATTTACGTGAGCAGCTCACATTATATTTCTATTGACAATGCTAGTCTAAACCATCAGAATCACCTGGAGGGCTTGTTAAGGAAATGAAAACAGGATCTTGTAGAGATATCTGCACTCTCATGTTCATTGCAGCGTTATGCACGATAGCCAGATATGAAAACAGCCTAAGTATCCGTCAACGGATGAATGGATAAAGAAAATGTGATATGTATATACACAATAGAATATTATTCAATCATGAGGAAGAAGGAAATTCTGTCATTTGCAACATCATGGATGGACCCCAAGGGTGTTATGCTAAGTGAGATAAGTCAGACCAAGAAAGACCAATACTGCATGGTATCACTTATATATGGAATCTAAAAAAATGAAAACTCATAGAAACAGAGAGTAGAAGAGGGGCTCAGTGAAATAGAGAGTGATTGGTAGCAGAGTACCAACTTTCAGCTATAGAATGAATAAGGTCTTCTAACTTGCTTCCAATACTCTTTTTTTTTTTCATTTTTTACCTTCACCCTCCTATAGAAGGTATATATTTCTCCTTAATATGGCTCATTAGATGAAATGTACCATATAAATGTTTTTGCTCTAAAAGAGAGGTTAATAAGTTTGCAAGATTGCATTTTATGGGTTGTCAGAACCCTGCCAGGGGAATCTCTAAAATGGAATTTAAAATCTTAGACTATGGATTTGCCTGTATTTAATAACCATGGTGAGAACCAGAGATACTTTATCCAAAAGATTCAGAGACCCCAAGTGACAGTGGTGAATGTCCTTTGGGGAAAGGGAAGATGTTGAAAAGTTATGGGATTTCTAGCCTAACTGCTTTAAACACTTGATTAGTAAAAGTCAAAGACTTTCCTAGTAGTCGTTGATCCACCTAGTTGACTGTTAAACTTTACTCTGGAACTTTTGTTTTTCCTTGCTAAAAATCAGAGGAAAGCAGCAGATTTACAAAGAATGACATCAGAGGAATTTTACCATTCCCTAATCCATCCCAATGAGTCGGCCAGGAATTTTCATTGTTCACTACTCCCTCTTTTGTTTGTTTCTACCAAATATCTGACTTCATTGAGTCTCCAAATGTACCCGCTTGTCTTTTTTTTGGAAACATTCAAGGGATTCTTTTGAAAATGAGTCTTACTTATTGGGTCTATATCCTCTCACTTCTGAGTAAATTGTAAACTTGCTGAGGGCACGAACAACATCTATATTCCACATTTTGATAGCTATAGCACATGGCTTCATTGACAGCAGGATTCCAATAAATATTAATTGAATGGGTGGATATGTGGAAGGATGAATGGAATAGATGGATGATAACATATACATGTTTAGGGGCAACTTGTGAAAGCTGTCTCAGTTATCGATGATAAAGAGGCTCTCGTCTGATTTTCCTCCTGTTCCACCTTTCTCGTGCTTGTACTCACTTTAGATCTGATCTTGCCTGAATTCTGAGGTCTCAAGCCTACCTGATCACATCTACAGTACTTGTCTACACCTAATCATATAATTTTACAGGACTTGGAAAAAAGTATCTCCTAATTATCCTTCAAGCACTGCCCTTTTTGATTTCACTTCTTACAAATAACTAGCCTCAGAACGAGGAGCCTGTTGTTTATGCCCTAATCTGACTCCAAACTCTGATCGCTGCCAGCCCTGTCAGAACACTACTGGAGAATCACTTAACCCCAACTACGGCACAATATTTATGGTCCGGGTAACATGGGAGAAGGTAGACCAAACAATATCAAATTCAGTTAATAGGAAGCAATCTCAGAGCTGTAGGTACAGAGAAGAGTAAGAAAGAACTCTTACCCTAATAAGGCTTGGAGTTGATTTTTAGAAGATTGCTCTGAAATGACCAAGAAGAGGCAAGAGGTGGAGTCAGTGGGGACGTGGAAAGAGAACAACACGGAATTAAAAAAAAAAAAAAAAAAAAGGACTGCAAAAGGATTTATCTGAATAGCATCATCTCTCAAGGTAGATCCAATTCAATCATAAAGAGGCGTCACCCTTGCTACACAGGGTCATTTTTCCAAGATGCCATCTTGGCCATTGCACAGTAAGTTCATGAGAAAAAGATGCAAGAAAATGAATGACAGAAAAGTATATAAAACACCCATCCATCTCTCTGGGGATATGAGCAGCAAATCTATAGGAAAAAGAAGCTGGCTAAGGAGATAAGACATCAGGCTGGAGAGACTTTGTGATCATTCATAGGCTCCCAGAAGGGATAATGGTCAGGTCGTTGTGTTAGATTTAATATGTGTGCAGGGAGTGCAGAAGGAAAGGCAAAATAGGAAAAATTATTACAGCTGAAAAGGTTAACAGATTGCAAATGGAGATTTTTTTTTTAAGCTCTTGAGTGAAGCTTGAAAGTGAAATGTCACAGGCAATAATATAAAAGAGCCAACAAAACCTACAAATTCTGTAGGGGGCTGTGGGACCCAAGATGGAAATTATGCTCAAGGTTTGCCAACAGTGTGGGCTCATTATCATACCAGGTAAATGGACTTTAGAGGAAAGAAAATGGGTACAATCTTAAGCATGGAATCTTCCATAATGCAAGAATGCTGTATGCACTATTCATTTCATTCCTCCAAAATCCCCACATGCATGAGGTTTTGCATGATCTCTCTACCCCTACCTTGTTTATGTCACCTAGTGCTGCTAGCCATGGGTTCCATGATCTAGACACCATAATCTTGACCAGCTCCTCATTCATGTTTCCTGCCTTAGAATTGCATAAGTGATGCCCTCCGTTGAGAATGCTGCACCCCATGCATTTCCCCCTACATCAGTTGTTCTTCACAGGGATATTTGGAAATGGCTGGGGACATTTTTGTTTGTTATAAGTGGGTAGACATGCTACTGATATTTAGTGGGTAGAGGACAGGGATGCTGCTAAACATCCTACAATGCACAGAACAGCCCCCACAACATAGAATTGTCTGGCCTCAAATGTCAATTGTCCCAACATAGAGAAACTCTGCTCTACATAACTTTTAATTATATATCTTTCAGGTTTCCACTTAATGGCCACTTCTGACTAGTTTAGGCAGCTCAAGTCACCCTGCTTCTCTCCTTTGTAGCAATTATCACAATTGCAATTAATTCATTTTTCTGTTTAAGTGTGTACTTAACCGGGTCAAAGGAACAGCTAGAAAGACAAACTGAAAGAAACTTATCTCACTGATAATTAAATAGGAAAATGCTCAAATTCCAGAGGATGGTGCAAATATTTTTATTTCCCTCACTCATTGCTGTGTACTGTTTTGATGCATTCCCCATCCACCTTTCTTTACTCCGCTTCTCCCTAAGAATCCAGATTCATCCAGACTGCTCCTTTTGCTTAATCCATTTCACTCTAACGTTTCCTTAGATCCAAGGCCCAAGTTGGCAATTAGAGTTTTTCCCTGGACCTCACGTTCTTCAGGAGAGAGCATTGATATGGCCTGCAAACTCTTTTAAAAAATATTTTTGCTGATAACGATCACCTGTCATAGATAAGGTTGATGTATTTTCATGCCAAAGGAAACCCCTGCTTCAATAAGGGTTATATAATAGAGAGGAACAAAGACTGCTCCAAACAACTAATTCCTGCCTGCCACACATGTGGAGAAGTGACAGATAATGGGACTGAATGGAGAAGAAGGGTCCACAAACCTGGAAGTCTACACACAACTTCAACCTCCACTTCCAAGTCATGCCTTGTTTCGGGTCTTATCCTTCCCTACACTATGTATCTTACTTAGATGAATTTTCTCTAGACTCCATAGCACAATGCGGCTGCTCTATCCTAGCACCTATCATAATAGACTGTAATGGATTATTCTAGTATTTCTTCCTATGCAAGAGTGAGCTCCTGGAGTTGAGGGACCACATCTTGAGTATCTTTAGATCACTAAAATAGTGCTCTAGCACCTAGTATGAGCATAATGACCATGTTTCCATTGTGAAAGAGCAGAGACTTATTAGAGAGACTCATCTTTTTACAGCTGAGAATAACAGTTTTACCAAGTACATTACCTTGCAATTCTGGTGTGTTTTGAGAAATCCTTTAGTTGCAAATCTCCAAAGACAATGGTCTAAGTATAGGACTAAAACCTATCCTATTCTTTGAACTGACAATTCATAAAATTGGAAAAACAATTGGCTAAGAAAGATATTCAAAAATACTTAACCTTATGAGTAATTGAAAAAATTTTAAAGTGCTTAAATAGGATTTTTACTTATTTTTTTATGTAAAATGAGAATATCTAGTGTTTGCAAGAGGGTAGGCACATAGCCATTCTCATTCATTTGTGCTCCAAGTGTAAATTTTTAAAACGTCTTTTTAAAGGCAATTTAGCAGTAAGTGATAAGACACTTGAAAAATAGCTGATATCAATAAAAATTGGTTTGTTGTGAATTGTAAAAAGTAATTTAGAAGTATCACAACTCTTCCTCTTTCTCTTTTCCTCCTTTTATAGTTCCTCTTCCCTTTCCTTTCCTTCCTTTATTTGTGGCATGACCAGGAGCCAAGAAGGTGGCAGGACCTGGAGGTAGAGGAACTAAGGACGTGATGGCAGGAAACCTAATGAGGAAATACAATATTAACAGTAATCCTAGAGAATCATGAAATCAATCTAACTAAGCCAACATCAGTCTTAGTTTCAGGACTATTCAGTGTTGTAAACCCTTCAAACAGAAAGTCACCAAAAGAAACCATTGGAGATGGAGGTTAATTAAACACATAATTAGAATCTGGCTTCTTGGAAAGTCCTGGGAGAGACTAAAAATAAAAATTTTCATTTGCACTTTTTTGATTGTTTGTTTTGCTTTGGGTATTTTCATATCCCAAAACTTTCTTTCTAAAGCCAATATGAAGACCATTATAAAAAAATTATTTTTCTTTACTCTTTAATAGTTGCTGGAGGCTATTCAGGTTCTTTCCCAAGTTTTACACAATTATTGTCAGCTACTCTTCATCTTTGAGGCTCTTGATTCAATTAAATTTGTCAGGCATTATTGAACACCTACTATCTACCAGGCACTGTGCTAGGTAACAAGCATATAAAAATGAATGTGACAAAAAAAAAAAATGAATGTGAGACCAGCCCTGTCGTTATAGAGCTCATGGCCCAGCAGAAAGGACAAGGCACATATAGAAATAGTGACAATAAAATGGGAGATGTGTAAGAATTGTCTTTGGTACCAGGTACCACAAAAGCAGAAAGGAGGAAGCAAGGTAGTACCACCTGGAATGCACTACACACAAAAAAACTGATGCCTGAGCTTGACCTTGAAGGGATAGCAGATTACCAAGCAAAATGGAAAAGGGAAGTGATCCAGATAACAGGATGCACAGAGAGATCTGGAAAAGGCCATGGAGAATTCAAGGACCAGCGAGAGGCTTGGGCATGCAGGAACTGGCTGGGAGCGAGGGTGGATTTGAGAGTGTGAGATGAAATCAGTGAGTGCCATGACTCTCCCTCACTTTATAAAGGCCATAGGGAAGGTGAAGAGGCTCGCTTGTGTTCAACAAAGACCACTTGGGCAGCAATATGGAGGGTGAGCTGGAGCAGAGAGACACAGGAGCAATGGCATCAATCAGGAGGGGATTGGAAAGATTTAAGAGAAAAGGATGTGAACTTGAAAAGAGCCTCTCAGGAAGTATCAGCAGGAAGCCACTTCTACACAAAAATCTCCAGATCCACCACTCTTCCCAGATGCTCTGGGCACCTGGGTGGAATGTCATACAAAACATGCATAGATCCTTCCCTCCCCAACCCCCAGCAAATATGAAGAGGCACAGACAGAGCAGACAAAGCTGAAACAAGATGGCCTTGGATTCAGAACTGAACGGATTTAGAAGGTAAAGACCTGAAAGTAACAAAGACTTCTGAGTTTGAAAAGCTGTGCAGCCTGGATTGACTTCCAGACAGTGAATTGAGTTCCTGTGACTTATTCTAAGTCAGTAGCTGGCTGTCAGAATGAGTGCTTAATTTCTATTCCTAGAGGAATGTTTCTGGTGAGATGAATTTCACATGTAGCCACTAAGGCCAATGATTGAGCAGCCATGAGAGCTGGGACATCAGCATCTGGCTGATGGGGATCTGACTCCTGCTTCTGCCCTCGCTTGCTGTGGCATCACAGACACGCCATCTAAATTGTCTTCATCAATCCAGTATTGTTATTGAAAGAACAAATGTATAGCATTTGTAAAGCCTTAGTCCAATACCTGGCATGTGGGTACACAATAAATATTGGTTGGTTGGATTGACCAATAAATATTATAGTTCCTGACACTTTGAAAGATGACATTTATATTTTTTAGTAGCTCCAATACCCATAGTGTATCCTTTGATCCACTGGATTCACAATAATCCTATGAGTGGAATCGGGCAAGGATAATTATCTCCACTTTTACAATTTAGGAAGCAGGCTCAGAGAGCCTAAATATAGCTCCCAAAGGTTGTACAGCAAATACAGAGTAAATCTGAGAATAGATTCCACATTTCAGACTAGGTTTTAATACATTATAAAAAATAGTTTTATAATGTATCACTCATTCTTCTTTCCTTCTGTTCTTCCACAAATATTTATTGAGTTTCCATGATGAGCTAGCTCCTGTGGTGAATATAATATTCTAGGTCCTAAGGATGGAGGCTTCAATAGCCCACATGTCATCCTTTGTGTTTACCCTCCTCTTCTTTTAGGACAGGGAAAGCAGTTTCTTCAACTCTCTCGGTGGAAAGTAGTAGAAATGCTCATTAAGTGGCCAGTAAATGGGATCATTGTTGAATGGATAAGCATAATACAATATATCCATGACAGCTGTCCCAAGCATCATGGGAATTGAGCAGAAGGAAAGATCTCTACTCTGCAGAACCAGAGGTGTGCAGTAATGCATGGGCTTTGAAGTCAAATAGTCCAGTTTTAAATCCCAGCTCTGTGTGACTTTGGGGAGCTCCCTTAACCTCTCCAAACTTCAATGTCTTTATCTGGAAAATGCAGCTAAGGATACTTGCCTTCAGGACTTCTTTTGATGGCCTATTGAAAGCACCTCGCACAATGCTGGCACACAGGAGATGCTCAATCAACAGTAGTGATTATGACTGACGCAAGGCTGCAGGGAGAGGTAGCATCGATTGGAGTTTTACACACATGGTAGGTATGCAGCAAGACCATTACTAACCAGAATTATGGCTGGAATATCCCACCAGGCCACAATCTGATTGAATATAGGATTCTTTCTCAGACTGAGACCCTTTGGGGCCCTTTCCTTCCCCACTATCATGGGAGGTAGGACCAAGCCCTGGCCTCACAGAGCTGCTGAGTTTCACTCTGGGGCTGAGTCATGCTGACTCGAACTCAATACAACTTGTGCCGGTGTCATTAAGGTGCAGAGGTCTGCAGGCGCCACCAAAGTGAGTCTGGCTTTTTATCCCCCTTGCTACAAAGGCCAGAATCACGCACGTAGGACAGAAATGTAAACACACGCCCCAAGCCTCTGTTTGCTCTCAAGTTGGCCAATGTGTCCCACCGCACCGCGCCCCCCTCCCACCTTCCACACCAGCCTCAAAGACCGGAAGTGCAAGTGAGTGAAATCGTCAGTGCTTATTGATTCAAAGAGAAGCTTTGAACTTGCAATCCAGGATTTTTTAGATTATTTATAACGTTTTTAGTAAGACTTGGACAACAATCCATTCTCTGCCTAGATTTGACAAGCACGGAAATGTTAGTATAACAGCTGAACCTAGAAATACAAAAGGACTAAAACCTAGAATTCCAATAAATAAAAAATGGAAATAACCGTAATGATCAATAACAGGAAAATGATAAAGTAAAATTATAGCACATCAGATATTGGAATATATGCATTCCTAAAACAATGTTAGTTTAAGTGACATCAGAACATGTCTAAAATGTACCATGTAAAAACACATATTAGAAACTTTGCATACAGCATGATTCCAATTAAAAATGCACATGAAATATACTGAAAAGGCTACTTCTGTATGGGATTACAATACTTATTTTTACTTATACTTTAAGTATATCCACATTTACACAAAAAATGCTCATAATCATTTATACTAAAAAATGTTTTAAAAATGTAATAGATACCTTAGATAACTTCCGATCACCTTTGCCTTTGAAAGTGTTATAAGACAGATAAATTCAATAAGAACTTAGTTAATAAGCACTTATATCTTATAAAGTTCTAGTTATCTCCATAGACATGAAATGGTTAAAGATTTGTGGACAAACGATGAGTCAAGGGATGTCATAGTTGCCAAATATTTGGAAAACAGTGTTATGTGGAAGAAAAAACTTGATTGTAAGTTAGGAAATCAAAGTGTTAATACTAACTCTGCCACTAAGCGGCTGTTGAACTTGACTAGTTCATTTTCTTTCTCTATTTTTTAGTTTTTCCACTTGTAAAATGAAGGGATATCATTCCTTTATGTATGCATTTATTCAAGATGTGTTTCTTGAGGGTCTGCCATGGATCAGGTACTATTGTAGGCACTGGGGAGAGAACAATGGACAGAAGAGATATGGCTTCTTCCCTCACTGATCTTATGTTCTGGTGGAGAAGACAAACCACAGACTACTAATCAAATAAATATGCAAAAGAGTAGCAAGTGCTGTGAAGAAATATAAGGCAGGGTAAGGAGAAAGAAAGCAGTAACAAGATCTCTAAGGAGGTGATTTGTAGGTAGATAACTAAGTAAAACATAGGAGTAAGCCATGCTGTTGTCCAGGAGAGAAGGGTGTCTAGGCAGAGAGAAGGGCATGTGCAAAAGCCCTGAGGCAGGAGTGTGGCTGGAGTAGAGAGGCTCAGGCTAGGGTGGTGGAAATGAAGTCGGTTCTTTTCCACTGTAGTTTAACCAAATAGAGCCCACTGGAGAGCCTGCCACCAAGCTCAAAATGCTCCCAGTGCACTTGAGATTCAAAGTCCAAGGCCTTTGCACAGGGAGTGCATTTACAGAAACTTCATCCACCCCACCACGGGCTTTGAAGGCCCGTTGTGCAACTATTAGCTGATCCCACTTGACAAACAGTGACGCAGTCATCAGGAATGTTTGTGCCCAAGCAGGTGGTGATTTTCTCTCCACTGACTCCAGTCAAGGACTTTCTGCTTCCAGATTTCAGGCTCCAGGTGATATTGGGCACAGGAGGTCAGGTGGCAAGTGGAACAGGTCACGCGCCAGGCAGGTGACATGATCTGTACTCAGCTCAAATTTCAAAGAGCCCACTTTTCTGCCCATGTTTCAAGCACACAGTAAGTTTGAATGTTGCAGGCAGAGTAAGATGATTCATCAATTTCCAAACCTTTGCAAAAGGAACCTATTGTTTAGATTTTTTAACATGTTTTCCTAACCCCTACAGAGGTAACTATAACTCAGGAAGATATACTGAGATGAAGGTAAGGGCAAAAAAAAAAAAAAGCAATTACTGTGATCCATAATTATAAGCCCTATTGTTTATTGTTTTTATTGTGCACTAATAGTTGCGTTTCCAAGCAGACAGCATTAATTAGTGAAAAACAAGGCAGTTTGCATTCATCCCAATTCAGAAAAATTCAAACTACTTGACCAGACCAAACATCAGTAACTCAGTCTTACTACTTTTTGTCTTTTTAATAGATGGGGAAACTAAGGCAGGGAAAATGAATGGATCATGAAAAGAAGAAAGTTTATCCAAAGCTTCATAGAAATCAGATTGTCATCAAGGATAACAGTGCATTGGGACAATTTGTGGAGATGGCTTAGCGCAGGAGGACACGGAGACAGGGAGATGAGGTCGACCTCTCAGGAGCACCATCAGCTTTGACATGGGATCAGATCTCTGAGTCTGTTTCCCTGTCCATGAAACAGGACAGTTAGTCCCTGCCTGACACGATTGTTCTGCAGAATAAATGACAAACATATACGCCTGTAAAGCCGGCATGGTTTGTAACGTGAATGGGTGCTGTCTGGACCCCAGCAGAAGCGCCATTGCAGGAGTAGGAAGCAGCTCCGCATTAATCTAGAGTGTTTGGGGCTAAATGCTTCTGGAAGAAGGGAAGCTGGGGCCACACAGCCGGAAAGAAATCCAACTTGTCTTAAGGAAAAATGTCAGAAGTGTAGTTGGGTTTCCAGTCTGAGGTATGAGGGAGGATCCTAGCAGGTCCATTTTCCACAAAAACGATTCACCACTGGAGTTGGGAACAGAGTGGGCTGTGTCTCCAACCATCCAATGACTTGGTTCTGGAACAAGTGTGATTTGTGAGAGCATTTACACCTACTCTTATGTGATGCTACCTTTGTGATGCAGAGAAGTCCTCATGGCTACAATGTTCAGTTCTGTACAATTAGAACTTCTTGCACATATATGAAAAGTGACATTCATAAGTACCTTTATTTATTTACACGTATTAGGAAAACACCTATATTGGATGAGGATAAACAGCACAGGTGACCAGGAGTGTTTTTCCATGTTAGTTTCTTTTTGTTTTTTTTAAAGAGTCAACTGGTATAAAACAAAACAGAAGAGGAAAAATTATTACACTATAATAGAAATCTGAGACACAATCTAGTAAAGGCTTTTAAAACTAAGGAAACAGAGGCTGAGAGAGAGTTGCTTTCCCCAAAGTACAAAGTGTCATCAGTGTTTAGTCTGAAACCTGATAAAAATCCTCTCTGACCCTACACAACATGGCTCCTCATGGATGCACCTTCCTACGCCTCAGTCAGCACCTCGGAGGGTCAGAGGACAGTCATTTCTGAGTCTTAAGTACCAGCCACCCAAGAGTCTCATCCCCGAGAGAAAGAAATAGAAGGCGATGTGATTAAACAAAAGCAACACGTTGTTTGGACTCACTCAGGGGCCTGATTTTAAGTCCATCATCTGTACTTTTTAGTTGTGATCTCAGATAAATCAGCCAACTTCACTAAGCATCAACTTCCTCGTCGGTTAAACAAATGGAGGCTACTTCACTGGTTTGTTTGAACATCAAATTTAAAGAGAAGATTATATATGAAAGACATAGATAAATAGGAAAACAGCAAAAAAAAACTTCCTTTTCTTCTTCTTTTACTCCGTCGTCTTCTTGATGCGATTATTGTTATTCTTATCATTCTTATTGTCATTCAATGGCAAGAAAATAGCCTCTCATTTCACCTAGTTCTTCATCACACTTATCTGATTTGATTCCCTTTATTGAGTTCTAGGAAAACCAAGACAGTCTTTATATTGGCGTTATCTGTCTTAGAACAGCATTTGTCCTTCTGAACAACCTGAATGAAGGCAGAAAGGAGGAAGGCAAGAGGCTCTGAATCCATCCCTATTTATCAATGACTAGAAATAACGTAAGGATTCTATGCTTTTCCCAACTGCTGCTTGCCATGGACTGTAATATTCTATTCTATTGCCTTGAATTACTTGTGATAAGAAGGGAGTGTTTGTTAAATATTATCCAGCAAGTAATACCCTTATATGTAGAGGACACCTGTTATCCAAAGGTTTTACTTTACCCTACAAATATCTCATTATCTAAAAGACACTTCCAGTGCCATCAATTACCAAATCTCCTCCACAGCCTCAGTTTCCAAAAAAGGGAAGAATCTGGTTGTCTTTCTCAGACCATTATCCCACCCCTTGGAACATGTTGTGTCACAGTTCGAAAGGAGATTTTACTTTTCTGTTGAGAATGGGCAGGTGATAAGGTCTGAAGCATTGGACTGGGGTCAGGAGATCCATGCTTCCGTGATGATGGCGACAATGGTTATTATGTGGTTATTATGATACGGTTATTATGATGATAACATTCTTGATCACCTACTACATGGCATTCAGTTCTTATGTCTTTACTGATTTCATCCTAACCAAAATACTGGTTAGGATATTTTTGACATAGGTAGCAAAAGAACTAACTAAGAATGGTATAAATTAAAGAAAATATCATTATCTCACCTAAAACACTTCTGGTAGTAGGATGCTTCCAGGTTTGGTTCCACAGCCTTAGCCATGTTCAGCCTGTCATCTTTTGCTTTCAGATTTTTCTTTTAATGAGCGCAAGGTGGCTGTTGTAGTTCCAGGTATCACATCCTCACACAAATGTGCAAAATTAGAAAAGGGGAATAAATGTCCATTTTGAGCCTCTTTTTAAGAGCAAGGAAAATTTCCCAGAAGCTCTCTAGAGGACTTCCTTCTGTGTCTCATTGACCTATGCTCATTATTGAGTCATTCACAGGCAAAGGGGGGAAATTGACACCACTGGCAGTGCACAATTGGCCAGCGCAAGCACACACACACATACACACACAGGTACGTCCACACCTCATCCCACGGCTAGGGCTGAGGAGGGACCCAGACTCCATTAAAGCAAAAGAATGCCATTTAACCTATCATGATTAGGGTCCCATTAGCAAGGAAAATGGGAGAGACTGTCAGGTAAGTAGCTATTATTAGCCCTATTTTACAAATGAAGAAGCAGAGGTTCAGAGTAGTTATTAACTGCATTAGTCAGGGTAGATTAACCACGGTGACAGAGGACTTTAAAGTATCAATGGCCAAATATAATAATATTTTATTTCTCACTCATGTCATAGTCCGGTTGTGGGGAGGGGACAGGACAATGCTCCATGTAGTCATTCAGGAACTGAGGCACCTTCTGCTGGTGAACCCACCCTCCTCTGCATGCTTAGAATTCTCCCATTCAGCTGGGGATAGAGAAAAGCAGGATTGTCCATGGAAAATTATTACGGGCCAAGCCTGAAAGTGGTGCATATCACTCAGCTCCCATGTCATTGGCTATAACTCGATCACCTGGCCACACCTAACTGCAAGGGAGGCTGAGAGGCTAATGGTGTGCTGAGGAAGAAAAGGCAGCACTCTCCCACTCTCACAGAGCAGGCGGCCCAGCTGACATGCCATGGAGTAGGTCTGAGTGCATGGTAGAGCCATGCTACCTCTCATCCTCACAATGCTCCTATTTGTGTGGCAATTTTAGCTACCAATTCATTTAACTTTCCCCTTAAAGTGTTTCCTGCTCTACAGTCTAATCCCTGCCCTTGTAATGGTAAATAAACTGTCTAAGTTTCTTGTGAAACTTACCCCTGATTTTGCCTCAAGTCTCAATGTCTTTGACTTCTTTGTGACACTAGATTCTATTGACTCCCTGCTGTAGAAACACAGTCTTTCCTCAGTGCTTAGACATTGTTCTTTCCTTTGTTCTTTTCCATTCTTCTTTCTGTTGGCCCATTTGCTCTCAACATTGGTTCCTTTTTCTCCTTCTCTCAAATCCCAGTCTTCATGCCTCTACTTCTCTCCCAAGGAAAAGACTATTCACAATGATGGCTCTATTCTGACCTCTGCATTATCGTCTGCAAAATTTACACTGTTGCTCTGAGCCTCTCAACTGATCTTCAGGTAGTAATTCAGATGTTAATATTATGACAATGACTATTCATATTTATATTCATACTGCTATTATTGTTACCCCTACAAATTTCTTAGTATATGCCAGGTATTATGGTAAGCACTTTGCTGAAATTATCTTTAAGCCTCTCAAGAACCCTAGGGATTGGTTTCCCTCCCTCTTTTTCAGATGAGAAAGCTGAGGTTTGGAGAGAAAAATAAAATGCTATTAAGTGACATAACAGGAGTTCAAAACTAGACAGTCTGACTCTGAAGCCAAAACTGCTAATCGTTATGTACAGTTGCCTCTGAGAACATGAATCTGAAATCTCAACGCTGTAAGTTCCCTTCAAGCATCCCTGAGTCTGGTACAGAGTTAAGCACATGGCAAATATAAACATGTACTCAGTCTAAACTCACACCTCCAAAGGCAAGCAGATCGTTTTCTGCCAAACTCCTGCTACTGTATCTCCCTAATTCTTTCTGTACATACCATTCTTTCCCTATTTATATTCAAATTGCACTATTCTTGTTGACATATCCTTTTTCTTAGACTCCTAAACAATAACATCAGGAAACATCATCTTCCAGGCAATGCTGTTTGCAATCTTCCCTTGTAAGGTAAGTCTCATTATTATCCCCATTTACAGATTGGAAACTTAAGCTTAAAAATCAAGTGGAGGAGACAACGTAATCACCTAGAAGTCTAACTCTGCTATCCACATTCTTATCCAGTAAATTCTACTGCCTGTGGCAATGCCACTACCTCTAGTACATTCCTTCCATAGTCTCTTAAGGCTGTATTTGTTCCTTCCTCATTCCTATTGACAATGCCCAGAACAGATTCTCAAGCGTTGATTATGGAAACGGCCTCCTTCCTAGGCTATAGCTAGTCTGACCCTTTTAAATTAATTTATTAACTATTAGCTAAATATTTTATATTTTAATTGGCTCCATTGTCTATCCTCACCTTGTCTGTTAATATCATCTTCCAAAACCTTTACTCTTTGCATTAATCAAGGCAGAAGTCTCCTTGTGTTTGTATAAGGTGGATTTATCATTCTGTCCGTGATTTAAACTTTTTGTTAGAAATATCGGGTGGGACTTTTAAAGCATCCTGCACATCAAGCTGTGAGAAAGGTGTTCCAGGTCCACGGAGCACCATCTGCCAGGATTGTTCTTGCTTCAGCAATTGTTTTCCGCTTTGCTGGCTCATGAAAGGGACACAATCAATCTTCATGCGAAGCAACGTGATAAAAAGAACACAGGATTTGGATTTATTCGTTTATCCAACTACTATTACTCAATAAGCACTTACTATGTGCTGGTTCTATCACATTACCTACCTCAAGGGATGTCATGAGAATTAAATGAGGTAAAAGCCAAGTCTTTCGCATCGTTCCTGGCACATAATAAGTGAGCCATACATATATATAAGTCCCAATCTCCATTTCGTCTTGAATAAATGAATGCGTGAATGAATTTGCAACTCATCTTTCCTGTGGCGTTGTTAAGCTGTGTCTCTCCTCCTGGTACTTTGTATTACTATTCCCCAGAATCTACCTTTTCATCATTGGCTGAATATGATGCCCAGGCATTTCTGCTCTGTGTGGATTCTGCCAACTGTTGGTTTTGATCCTGCCTACCAGCTCTGCATTATGCTTTTCATTCAACATTGACTGATGAAATATTTATTAAGTACCTGTCACGTGCCTGGCACTGGACTGGGCTCTGAGTATACAACAGTGAACAAGATAGACATGGCACCTACACTTTAAGTAGGAAAGAAACAGTAACAATTAAGTGTGAAAAAGAATACACTTGGGAATTACAGGGCGGTATGAGAGAACATACTCAAAGCAAAACACAATATATGCATAACACAATATTTTTCTCATCCCACTTTTCTGGGTTAATTTCTTTTTCTTGTGTCTAGTTAAATCCCACTCACTTGAGGGTGCTGTTGGTCATGGTTACAAGGGAAAAAAAACCTCAAAATGACTTACATAGCACAGGACAGTTTTTTGGTTCATGGGACTGAAAAGTCCAAGAATAACTAATTTTAGGAGAGGCTTCATATGGTGACTCAAGATAAGACCAAGATTTCTTTTATCTCCATTTCTCAACTCCAGTTGCTCAGCGTTGGCTCCATTGTTGACAAGCTCCTCCCTCAGTGGTCCCAAAACGATTGCCATCTGCCACTGAGGATGCACGCTTCCTAGTTCACAAAAAGCAAGGAGTGCACCTAATAAAAGTCCAGACTTTTGTCTAATTGGATCCCCTTAAGTCCCGTTGCTGTTCTATGGGCAGGTAAAAGAATTTCCACCTATGTATTTCTAATACATAGAATTTAGTATTGAGCTATGTGCCCACCTCTAGAGGCAGGGGTGAGGTCAACTCTCCTAAAATATATGATCTGTCTGAGAGAGGAATCACATGATAGGCATAGTATACACTCTTCAGATTTACGGTTATTGCCAAATTGCTGAACAAATGGGATTCCATTCTAAACTTCTGCCAACAGCAAAGGAGAGTTGCCATTTCTCCACATCCTCACCAACACTTGGTGTTTTTTTAAACTTACTTATGTGAACAGTAAAAGATGTGAAATGGAATCGTATTGTTTATGGGCCGTTCTTGTCTCCTTTTTCATAAGATGCCAGTTTAAATCATTTGTCTATCCTATAACTAGGTTGTTTTTCCTCTCTGTGTTTACCTTTTACAGGAACTTTTCCTCAATGACACGTTTTGCTAATAATTTTTACCAGTCTGCGTTTTTCCATTTTAACGTTGGTCCATTTGTTATGCAGATGATTTGAATTTCAAAGTATGCAAAGGCAATCAATCTTTTCCTTTATGGTTTGGGAGTTTTTTTATGCCTTATTAAAAAACTCCTTTTCTGGCCAAAGACAGTAAAAATAATCTCCTATATTTCCTTTTTTTTTTTTGTGAGGAAGATTAGCTCTGAGCTAACATCTGTCTCCAATCCTCCTCTTTTTCTTTTTTGGATATAAACTTTACCTTTTATTTTTATTTATTTATTTTTTGTGAGGAAGATCAGCCCTGAGCTAACATCCGTGCCAATCCTCCTCTTTTTCTGAGGAAGACTGGCTCTGAGCTAACATCTATTGCCAATCCTTCTCCTTTTTTTCTTCCCCAAAGCCCCAGCAGACAGTTGTATGTCATAGTTGCACATCCTTCCAGTTCCTGTATGTGGAACGTGGCCTCAGCATGGCCGGAGAAGCGGTGTGTCGGTGCAGGCCCGGGATCCGAACCCCGGGCCGCCAGTAGCGGAGCACGCGCACTTAACCGTTAAGCCACCGGGCTGGCCCCTCCAATCCTCCTCTTTTTGCTGAGGAAGACTGGCCCTGGGCTAACATCCGTGCCCATCTTCCTCTACTTTATATGGGACGCCACCACAGCGTGGCTTGACAAGATGTGCGTCAGTGTGCGCCCGGGATCCAAACCCCAGGCCACCACAGCAGAGCTCACGCACTTAACCGCTACACCACCAGGCTGACCTCCTATATTTCCTTTTATAAGTTTTAAAGTTTGTTGTTCACCTTTAGGTGAATTCCTTAATTCACCTGGAATTTTTTTTGTGTGAATGGCGTGAGGTAAGAGTCTTGTTTATTTATGTACTTATTTATTGCAATTTGGATGGTCAATTTTTCGAGTACTATTTATTGGCTGGTCCATTCATTCCTGAGGATTTTTCTTTTTTTTTTAATTTTTTTTTATTGCAGTAACATTGGTTTATAACATTGTATAAATTTCAGGTGTATATCATTATACTTCTATTTCTGCATAGAACATCATGTTCACCACCCAAATACTAATTACAACCCATCACCACACACATGTGCTGAATTATCCCTTTCACCCTCCTCCCTCCCCCCTTCCCCTCTGGTAACCACCAATCCAATTTCTGTCTCTATGTGTTTGTTTATTGTTGTTATTATCTACTACTTAATGAAGGAAATCATATGGTATTTGACCTTCTCCCTCTGAATTATTACACTTTGCATAATACCCTCAATGTCCATCCATGTTGTCACAAATGGTTGGATTTCATCGTTTCTTATGGCTGAGTAGTATTCCATTGTGTATATATACCACATCTTCCTTATCCATTCATCACTTGATGGGCACTTAGGTTGCTTCCAAGTCTTGGCTATTGTGAATAACGCTGCAATGAACACAGGGGTGCATGTATCTTTATGCATTGGCGTTTTCAAGTTTTTTGGGTAAATACCCAACAGTGGAATAGCTGGATCATATGGTAGTTCTATCGTTGATTTTTTGAGGAATCTCCATACTGTTTTCCATAGTGGCTGCACCAGTTTGCACTCCCACCAGCAGTGTATGAGAGTTCCCTGCTCTCCACATCCTCTCCAACACATGTTGTTTCCTGTCTTGTTAATTATAGCCATTCTGACGAGCGTGAGGTGATATCTCATTGCAGTTTTAATTTGCATTTCCCTGATAGTTAATGATTTTGAACATCTTTTCATGTGTCTGTTGGCCATCTGTATATCTTCTTTGGAGAAATGTCTGTTCAGGTCTTTTGCCCATTTTTTAATTAGGTTGGTAGTTTTTTTGTTGTTGAGATGCATGAGTTCTTTACATATTTTGGAGATTAAGCCCTTATCAGATGTATGGTTTGCAAATATCTTCTCCCAATTGTTAGGTTGTCTTTTCGTTTTGTTGATGGTTTCCTTTGCTGTGCAGAAGCTTTTTAGTTTGATGTAGTCCCATTTGTTTATTTTTTCTATTGTTTCTCTTGCCCAGTCAGACATGGTGCTTGAAAATATGTTGCTAAGACCGATGTAGAAGAGCAAACGGCCTATGTTTTCTTCTAGAAGTTTCATAGTTTCAGGTCTTACATTCAAGTCTTTAATCCATTTGGAGTTAATTTTTGTGTATGGTGTAAGGTAAGGGTCTACTTTCATTTTTTTGGACGTGGCTATCCAGTTTACCCAAAACCATTTGTTGAAGAGACTTTCTTTTCTCCATTGCATGTTCTTTGCTCCTTTGTCAAAGATTAGCTGTCCATAGATGTGTGGGTTTATTTCTAGGCTTTCGATTCTATTCCATTGATCTGTGTGTCTGTTTTTGTGCCAGTACCATGCTGTTTTGGTTACTATAGCTTTGTAGTATATTTTGAAATCAGGGAGTGTGATACCTCCAGCTTTGTTCTTTTTTCTCAGATTCCTTTACCTATTCGGGGTCTTTTGTTGTTCCATATAAATTTTAGGATTCTTTGTTCTATTTCTGTGAAAAATGTTGTTGGAACTTTGACAGGGATTGCATTGAATCTATAGATGGCTTTAGGAAGTATGGACATCTTAACTATATTAATTCTTCCAATCCAAGAGCAAGGAATATCTTTCCATTTCTTTGTGTCTTCTTCAATTTCTTTCAGCAATGTTTTATAGTTTTCCGTGTACAGCTCTTTCACCTCTTTTGTTAAGTTTATTCCTAGGTATTTTATTCTTTTTGTTTTTATTGTAAATGGCATGGTATTCTTAATTTCTCTTTCTGCTACTTCGTTGTTAGTGTACAGAAATGCAACTGATTTTTGTATGTTGATTTTGTATCCTACAACTTTACCATATTCGTTTATTACTTCTAAAAGTTTTTTGGTGGATTCTTTAGGGTTTTCTATATATAAAATCATGTCATCTGCAAATAGTGACAGTTTCACTTCTTCCTTTCCAATTTGGATCACTTTTATTTCTTTCTCTTGCCTGATTGCTCTGGCTAGGACTTCCAGTACTATGTTAAATAGGAGTGGTGACAGTGAGCTTCCTTGTCTGGTTCCTGTTCTTAGAGGGATAGCTTTCAGTTTTCACCATTGAGGATGATATTAGCTGTGGGTTTCTCATATATGGTCTTTATTATGTTAAGGTACTTTCTTTCTATACCCATTTTATTCAGAGTTTTTATCATAAATGGATGCTGTATCTTGTCAAATGCTTTCTTTGCATCTATTGAGATGATTATGTGATTTTTATTCTTCATTTGATTAACGTGGTGTACCACATTGATTGATTTGCGAATGTTAAACCATCCCTGCATACCTGGAATAAATCCCACTTGATCATGGTGTATAATCTTTTTAACATATTGTTGTATGCGATTTGCTAGTACTTTGTTGAGGATTTTTGCATCGATGTTCATCAGTGATATTGGTCTGTAATTTTCTTTTTGTGTGTTGTCTTTGTCTGGTTTTTGGTATCAGGGTAATGTCGGCTTCGTAGAATGAGTTAGGGAGTTTCCCCCTGCTCCTCAATTTTTTGGAAGAGTTTGAGAAGGATAGGTATTAAGTCTTCTTTGAATGTTTGGTGGAACTCACCAGGGAAGCCATCTGGTCCTGGACTTTTATTTTGGGGGAGGTTTTTGATGACTGTTTCGATCTCCTTACTGGTGATTGATCTATTCAAATTCTCTACTTTTTCTTGATCCAGTTTTGGAAAGTTGTATGATTCTAAGAATTTATCCATTTCTTCCAGATTGCCGAATTGGTTGGCACATAGCTTTTCATATTATTCTCTTATAATCTTTTGTATTTCTGAGGTGTCTGTTGTAATTTCTCCTCTTTTGTTTCTGATTTTACTTATTTGTGCCTTCTCTCTTTTTTTCTTGGTGAGTCTAGCTAAAGGTTTGTCAATTTTGTTGATCTTTTCAAAGAACCAGCTCTTGGTTTTTTAAATTTTTTTCTATTTTTTTTTGGTCTCTATTTCATTTATTTCTGCTCTGATTTTTATTATTTCCCTTCTTCTACTGATTTTGGGCTTGGTTTGTTCTTCTTTTTCCAGTTCCTTTAGGTGCATTGTTAGATTGTTTATTTGAGATTTTTCTTGTTTGTTGAGATAGGCCTGTATCGCTATAAACTTCCCTCTTAGAACCGCTTTTGCTGTATCCCATAAATTCTGGCATGTCGTATTTTCATTTTCATTTGTCTCCAGGTATTTTTTGATTTCTTCTTTGATTTCTTTGTTAACCCAGTCGTTGTTCAGTAGCATTTTGTTTAATCTCCACGTATTTGTGGCTTTTCTGATTTTCTTCCTATAGTTGATTTCTAGTTTCATACCATTGTGGTCAGAAACGATGCTTGGTATTATTTCAATCTTCTTAAATTGATGGAGACTTGTTTTGTGGCCTAATATGTGATCAATCCTGGAGAATGTTCCATGTGCATTTGAAAAGAATGTGTATTCTTCGGTTTTTGGGTGGAATATTCTGTATATATCTACTAGGTCCATCTGTTCTAGTGTATCATTTAAGGCCAATGTTTCCTTATTGATATTCTGTTTGGATGATCTATCCGTTGGTGTAAGTGGAGTGTTAAAGTCCCCCACTATTATTGTGTTACTATCTATTTCTGTTTTTATGTCTGCTAATAATTGCTTTATATATTTAGGTGCACCTACATTGGGTGCATAGATATTTACAAGTGTTATACCCTCTTGTTGGATTGTTCCCTTGATCATTATGTAATGCCCTTCTTTGTCTTGTTTTACGGTTTTTGTTTTAAAGTCTATTTTGTCTGATATGAATACTGCTACCCCAGCGTTCTTTTCATGGCCATTTGCATGGAGTATCTTTTTCCATCCCTTTACTTTCAGTTTGTGAGTGTCTTTAGGTCTGAAGTGTGTCTCTTGTATGCAGCATATATATGGGTCTTGTTTTTTTATCCAATCAGCCATGCTATGCCTTTTAATTGGAGCATTTAGTCCATTGATGTTTAAAGTAGCTATTGATAAGTATGTACTTACTGCCATTTTTTAACTTTTTTTTCCTCAGTGTTTTAGTAGTCCTTCTCTGTTCCTTTCTTCTTCTACACAGAATTGATGGTCTCTTTAGTTTGACCTCTGTCTGAAAGCTCTACTCTTTAACTCCCCTCCTCCCTCCTTTTATGCTTTTGATATCTTATCTAACCTCTTTTTTGTGCATTTGTATCCATTACCCTCTTATCATGGAAATAGATAATTTTTCCTATTTGTGGTCTTCTCTATTCCCCTTAAATCAGTCCCTTTAACATTTCTTGTAACACTGGTTTCTTGGTGACAAACTCCTTTAATTTTTGCTTGTCTGGGAAATTTTTGATCTCTCCTTCCATTTTGAATGATAACCTTGCTGGGTAGAGTATTCTTGGCTGTAAGTTTTTTCCTTTTAGCACTTTAAATATATCATGCCATTCTCTTCTAGCCTGTAAGGTTTCTGCTGAGAAGTCGGATGATAGCCTTATGGGGTTTCCTTTTTATGTAACTTTACTTTCTCTTGCAGCTTTTAGGATTCTCTCTTCATCTTTAATTCTGGACATTTTGATTATGATGTGTCTTGGTGTGGGTCTCTTTGGGTTTATCTTGTTTGGGGCTCTCTGTGCTTCCTGTACCTGGATGCCTGTTTTCTTCTTTAGGTTAGGGAAGTTTTCATCTATTATTTCTTGAAATAGATTCTCTGCCCCTTTGTCTCGCTCTTCTCCTTCCAGGACACCTATAACATGGATGTTAGTGCGCTTGATGTTGTCCCAGAGGTCCCTTAGAGTGTCCTCACTCTTTTTAATTCTTTTCCCTTTTACTTGTTCAGCTTGCGTAATTTCTTCTAGTCTTTCATCCAGCTCACAGATCCGTTCTTCTGTATCCTCTACTCTGCTTTTGAGTCCCTCTAGTGAATTTTTCATTTCCAGTATTGTATTCTTCATTTCTGCTTGGTTCTTTTTTATATCTTCCATTTCTTTGTTGACATTCTCACTGAGTTCATCTATTCTTCTCCCCAGATCAGTGAGCATCCTTAACACTCTTAGTTTGAACTCTCTGTCGGGTAGGTTGCTCATTTCTGTTTCACTTAGTTCCTTTTCTGGAGTTTTATCCTGTCCCCTTACTTGGAATGTATTCCATTGCCTCCTCATTTTGCCTCTTTCCCTGTACTTGTGTCTACGTATTAGGTAGGTCAGCTACATCCCCTGCTCTTTGATAGGTGACCTTATGTAAGTGATGGCTTAGGAGGCCTGCAGTGTGCTTCCCTCAGTTCTCAATGTTCCAGGGGTGACCCCTATGTGGGCTACGTGTGTTCTTCTATTGTGGCCTGTTTGCTCTCCCTGTAGGTGTGCAGGGAGGCCAAGTTATACTCCTGGCCTGCTGTTGTAATGCTCAGCTGCTTGTAGTTGTTGGGGGCCCTTCAGTCTCTTTATCAGTTGTGGGGAGCCCCAGCACAGTTGGCTGCACGTTCTAATACCACATTTGTGTTGCAGTATTTCTTTTAAGTGAGTAGGCCCCCAGCGTCACAGGTTGTTAGGCTCAGGGGCTTACAATTGCTATAAGCCTCCTGCCTTTAGGTCTCTTGTCAGCTCTCTGAGGATTGCAGCTGGGTGGGGCTAGCCTGAGGCACGGTACCACACAATTGTTTCAGCCTTTGGAAGGGGGCAAACTCCCTATGTGGGTCTTTGAGAAGCACAAGTCTTCTGCAACTGACAAGCCCTGTCGCCCACAGTTCCACACACACAGTCAAAACAGTCCTGCCCCGTGTGCGCATCCCGACCTCCCGAAGTGGAACCAGTCTCTCCACGGCGGGAGCCCCACACACTCCACCACTGCCCCACACTCTCCACCCGCTCCTTGCGCATGCCCTGCCCCACTGAAGTCAGCTCAGTTGCCAGGCTGCAGAGAATACAGTCACCAATATGTGCAGGCCCACAAGTTGCCTGAGGGCTTGTTGTTGGGTGGGGCCAGTCTCTAGGGTGGGCTGCCTGCCCTGGCTGAGCTGGATTAAATCAGTGCTCTAGCGGGTGGGGCAGACCCTGGGCTAGCAGGCCTCAGGGAGAACTCCAATGGCGTCTGCATCAGCACACCCACACCAGGCCACCACAATGGCCGCCGCCAATGTCCCAGTCCCTGGAGAGGTCTCACCTCTCACTGAGATGCACACAGGGCCTATTAGGTGAGTCTCTTTTCACCAAAGGACTGTGTACCTTTCTTTCTGGTGATTTTAGGTTGCTTTCTGAAACGGGTGAGTTTGCGTGTGGGCCCTTTAAGAGCCGCTCATTTTACTTTCTTTGTGAACCAGCTTTTCTGGGGGTACTCCCAATGCTTTAATAGCAGGCAAAGTCAGATATTATGCCACTCGTCTGGATTATGCTGGGTCCACAAAATACCCACAGCAGGGGCACTCCCGGCTTGGGACCCCACTCCTCCAGGAAGGCTGCGTACCTGTGGGCTGCTCCAGGGCAGCCGAGAAGCTGGCGGCTTGTGAAGGCAGCGTTTTTCCTCTCCAGAAGGGAGTCTCTGCCTCTTCTACCTCAGTTAGGATTGTCCGTTGTTGCAGGAGTTCCTCTTATCCAGTTTTCAGTTCTGTCTCAGAGGTAATTTTTCCACGAGTAGTTGTAAATTGGCTGTGTCCTCAGGAGGAGGTGAGTTCCGAGTCTGCCTACGCCGCCATCTTAACTTCCTCCCCCTCCTGAATATTTTTCATGTACTCGTCTCCACTTATAAATGATCTAATCCTGGCCTCTGTGTTCTGTACATTAGTATTATTTTGTGCTTTCTAACTTCCTTTCTTCTCTTTTCTTCTTTTTCTTCCTTCCCTGCTTTCTTTCAGATTGACAGAATGTCTTGATTTCTACTCCTCTCTTCATGCTCCACTGATTTAAAAGTTCTTACTTCTATGCTGTTGTTTAGAGATTATCCTTAACATCATCACACTTAACTTTGATTTAGCAATGTCAAGGTTTACAATACATTAGCCTATCTCTCCCAAAATATAAGCATTTTAGCACACTTAAACTCCTATCATCCCTTTTTATCTTTCATTGTATTAATAACTAGTATTTTAATTCTATCCTACTTGTGATACCTTGATTAGTAATCATCTTACTATTTTCTATAGTCAAGACTTATTTAGATTCATCTACATGATTCTCAATTTATTTGCTCCTTCTTGCTCCTTGCATTCCTCTTATTCATCCTTGTAGCACTTTGAAAATATTATTTCACTGGTTTCCAGCATCCACTGCTGTTGCCAGTCTGTTATATCCTCATAGACATCTGTCTTTTCTTTCGCTTGCTTTTAAAATCATCTCTCCATGTGTGGTGTTCTGTATTTCTCCATTGTGTGTCTAATTGAGGTTTGTGTTTTTTATTATCCTCAGAATTCATGTGCCTCTTTATTCTGAAGACTCATATCTTCCTTTTAGTTGGAATACTTCTAAGTCACGATCTTCTAAAATATTACTTTCCCTCTTTTCCTCTATTCTCTCCTTTTTGGATAATCTACTGTATACATGTTGAACAAACTTATTCTACCCTCCGTATATCTTAACCTTTCTTTCATATTTTCTGTCTTCATTTTTGCTGAAACACATTTTGTATAGTTTCTTGAGATCTATATTCACTAATTCTTTCTTCTTCTGAATCTAATTTTCTGTTTAACCCTTCTGTGGAGGTTTTTTTTCCACAGCTACATATATTTCATCTTGAGAAATTCTCTGTGTGTGTCTGTGTGTGTTATAAAATGCATGTCCTGTCCTTTTGTTTATAGTACACTGTTCTTTCATTTTGGTTATCATTCCTTTATAGTTAATATATGCAAATTTTTTTAAATTTTATAGCCCCTCTCAGATTATTCTATTATATTGAATTCTTGGTGTGCTATCTCCCCAGTGGTTGTGTTTGCTGGCTTGCCCTTGTGGTGTGTCTTTCCTCAAATGGTGTATAACTGGTTATTGTGAGCTCATTTTCAGTGGAGGTTGTTTCTTTCACCATTGGAATCACATGGGCCAAGTTGTGAATGTTTTATATTTTTGTCCGTAGTGACATCCAGTTTGTTCTTGGATCTATAACTAATTTTTATATCAGTAACTCTTTGGGATTCCTATGCCGCATGGGAACTGTAAATTCAGATCCCATAACCTTAAGTGGCATAGCCTTAAGTTTTGATTTCTCATGGGAGACGTTTCTTATCTACCCAAGGCCCTGTTACTCTAAGTGGAACCCCTTGCAGGATCCTGTATCTGCAAGATATAAGTTTCACCTCTGCACTATACTCAGGCTCCAGCTTTGATCTTCCTAATCACATAGGGGGCATTCAAACCTCAGCCATCAACCACAAAAGCCTATTCTGCAGCCAATATCCATTCACAAGTTACCACAATGTCAGCTCAAATCTTTTCTGCCATGACCAATTTGAGTTTCTTCTTAATTTGGGGTATTTAAAGAGTTATCTTTTTTTTTGGAGTTTTTGCCTATGTACTTTTAAAAATGCTTATTTTAACCACTTTTGTATATATTTGGTGTGAGGCTGTACTGCTTTACTTTGCTTTTCATGTTATTAAATTTTCATGTTATTAAATTATTAAATTTAATTAAATAAATTAACAATTTATGCATTAAGGGCTATGCCTCCCAGATTCTGGAAGGCAGAGTTCTCAGTATGAAAGTAATGGGATTTCATTCTACAAACAACGGCATGTGGGCCTCTGCTGGTATCCAGGTCCTAGAGAATATCCAAGTAGAGTTGCCTGGACTTGGGATCAGGTAGCATTTCCTAGCTTCCCTCCACACCTTTATAGAATAACAGCTCTCTGACACCCTCCTGCTTGTCACGTGTACTAGAATCACAGGGACAATAACTTTCCACCTCCTTTGGGAATATTTTTACTCCCATGTAATTTGCCATGCCACTTGCACATAATCACAACATCGTATTTTCTAATGTTGAAAGAGAAAGAGCAATTTGGGTTAGCAGGTCTCAGGGTAGAGAACTAAAGTTGAGGCATAAAAGCAGGTTAATACCTTATTAAGACCAAAGATTTCAATGAGGCAGCTCTTCTGAGGAGATCTGAAAAACCACTTCCCACTGCAAACGCTGGTACTCAGGTTGCACTCTAAGTGTTACTGGCTCATCAAATATTTCCATTCCGTGGGCCTCGCCCAGGTTAAATTCTTCAGCTGTGCTTTAACGTTGTCTCTCTCTTCTTCAGAGCAGAAGGGAAAATCGGAGTAGTGTCTCATAAAGTGTGTCTTGTTTTGGGAAACGGAAATAATGCTAGGTGACCAGGGGGTGGGGGGACTCAGGGCTCAGAACAAGCCTGTGACTTTCTCCTTTTGGTTTCTCCCACAGTGACCCTGGAAACCATTTGCTGTGACCTCTGTACAAAGACATGAGAAATGGCTGGAAGGAAGGTGAGATAACTGGCAACATGTAGCCTTGAGAAGAGACTGGAAAAAGACGTGATAAATGCCCTCTAATTTCTGAGCAGTACTTGAGTGAAAGTAGACTTTATCTGTGATGTTCCAAAAACTCAAAATGTGTGCCGTCAGTTATTAAGTCATCAACTTATTGAACACCTGCTCTGTACCTGGCTCTGTGCAGGGATGGAAATACTAGTGGAAATTTAATACAAGTGAATATTATATGCCCAGGGAGCAAGGTGTTTTATTTTTATTATCTCACTTAATTTTCGTAGTACTACAAGGACTGTATTATCTCATGTCCTTAAGAACTATATTATATTGCTTCTCAGTTTCTGGAGAGCAGAATTTCTCAACATGGAAGAAACTGTGATTTAACTGGAAACAAATGGACTTTGTAGCTAGATAAATCTAGGTTTATTTTCCAACTCTGCCACTTATTAGCTCTGTTACCATGATCAACTTAATTCAAATTCTCTTAGACTCAACGAGCTCACACATAAAATGGGCTAATAATAGCTACCTCATAGGATACTCACAGGATTAAAATGAGCTGTATTTACATAAATCACATTAGAAATTAACGCTTATTGATTACATTTTTGTGCCAGATGTGGCTAAACAATTTACAAACGCTTATTTAATCCTCACAACATCTCCTCTAAAGTACCAAGAATTTCAATTTCTTTTAAAGAAACTAAGGCTCCTAAAGTTTATTTTTTTTCCCAAGGCCATACAACTACTAAGTGTCATGGTTGACATCCCAACGCCATCTGTCTTACTCTACAACTGTTTTCTTAATCACTGTCCTTTAAAATATTGAGAAAGCCTGAGAAACTGTGGAACCATTCACCTTTTTTAGAGGTTTTGAAGAAAGTTGGTTTTGAAGTGGTTCCTGCATTGTAAAAGAAGTTAGAGGAGATCGTTTCTCAAGTCCCTTCCACCTCTGAATCTTGTTTCTGTAAAACAGATTTTCCAAACCACTAGGTAAGAAATAAGCACATGTTGGCCAAATTTGGCTCCAGTATGAGCTATAAACCAGTTTCCCTCACTGCCCATGACAGATGCCTACTTCTGCTCAATCTTCATAATGAAGATCCCTTGGTCCAATCTCAGACCTTGTTTCTTAGACTTTTCTCTTGGGATTTGCTTAGATCACTTCCCATTCCATTTACTGACTCACCATTAATCTCTACCCACACTGTTAACATCACATTCTGGAAACTTCCATCATGCTCAACACTTGATGCCTAATTTCTCCTCAGCTAGAGGTCCACACTGGCTGTTGCCACTGATTCTTCCAGAACCCATTCCCTGAGGCACAATGAACTTGATCTCGTTCACTTAGCATTGTTATTTTTTACCCACCCAGGATCCTCACATTGCTCTTCTATGTCTATATCATTAGAGTAGGAGGGGCTAATAATCAAAGATGCAGAGATATCCCACTCTCACCACGACTCAAGAAATACATCTCAGGAAAACCCGCTCAGCACAAAATAACTTCCTTTTGAGTCCACAGGCCTTCCTATTAGTGTGTGCACCTAGGTGCTATATTACAAGGTTTATATTACTGGTGTCCCACCTGATTTTTCTCTTAGACTTGATTTGGCTTCAAGAGAAACAAAGATCTTTAAACATAAATGAATGATAGAGAGAAGAAAACAGAGTTCCTCCCTTCACACAGGGGAGACTCGATGTAAAGAACCGAAAGCGACATTGGAAATGTTGCATCTAAACTTTTCTTTTCACAGTTGTGGAAACTAAGAACCAGAGAGAGAGCCACACAAGTCTGAGTGTCTCATCCTTGATTTCCTACTTATTTTGTTTGTCTTTTTCACTGCCCCACACAAACACAAACACACACACACATACACACACCGTCATTGAAATTATTCCATCCAAAAATTCAGTTGGATAAGTAAACCTCAGGTCTTAACAATGTGACTATTTCATGGAGGATAAACTGTACATGAGATATTTTTTTCTAATTTGATGGATTTTCTCATTAGAGCACAGCACAGTGGAAAGAAAAGACTTTTGAGTCTACCTGAGTTTGGTTTGAAATGACTCTCTCTATTCATTCACTACGTGACCTTTGGTGACATATTTAATGTCTTTGGGTCTCTTTTTCCTCTTCTAAGAGGGAGGATAATCTCTTCCTCACAAGACTGTTGAGAGATTTAAACAAGTTTCTGCAGCTGAGAGTGCCTATCTCTGGCTGGCACATAGTAGGGTCTTCAATGAATATGAGTGTCTTTCCCTGAACCAAGTGAGGTTCAGGAACTTTGAAGAAAGAGGGTTTGTGCTGCGGTGAGGTGAACTGAAGTAAACAGGCAAGAACCCAACAAACCCTCAACAACAGACCTATATTTGGGCTAACCACACCCAAATTCACAGCAGCATAAAGTAAAACACACAAAAGGAATAAAAACATAACTTGGCCTCCAGGTAATGGAGACATTTCTAGAAATTCAAAGTAGCTGGCTTTCTAGTCTCCATGGGAGGGTCTCCCTCATGGGGCACTGAACACACCTGCCAAGGCCCCTTCCAGCTCTGTGGCGCTAGGCTCTTCAGGATGAGGAGGCCACAGGGTCTATCCCTCAGGCTGGAGGAGAAGCAGGAGGCCCGTTTCCTCTTGTGGAGCCTGGGAATCCTAGTCATTGCCCCAGGGGAGGTCGCTGGCAGCCTTAGCCAGAGTGATCTGAGCTGGGATGAGCCATGGTATCGAGTTCCAGTAAAACCCACAGAATGTTCTGAACTTGTGACTAAGCCTGAGCTAAATAAACAACCCTCAACATCCACCTCAAGGAGGATGGCTATGTGTGGTGTGGCCTAGTAATCTCTTTTCTCAAAAAAAATGAAAGCGCCAAGAGGCTATACTTTGCAGTTTTCGACATTCTTTTAACAATTACATGTCAGTCCCTATTTCATACCAATGATTGTGTTAGGAGTTCTGTCAGATGGGAATGTTATTAGCTATGTTCTCTGAATCATGGGACCTCCTCAGGACCACCATGGGGCTGAGGTGGAGCTCAGCAGCCTGTGCCTGCGTGCTGCTCCCTTGAGTCAACAAGAACAGCTTCTCTTTTTTCTATTTTATTGTCCTTCCTCATAATAGTTTACTGAAAAGATACAAATGTAAAAAAATTCTGCTTTTTTTTAAGTGTGCTAACAAGGTAGGGAAGGATATAAAGTTAAGGGGATGATGGGCATATCATTTAGAGCTAAAGAGAGAGAGAGAAACAGCTGATGTTTATAGTTTATGGTGTGTCAGACATGGTTTTCAATTAATCCTCAGATGATCCTAGAAGTGATTACTGTTATTGGCCCCATTTCAGAGAAGAGGGAACTGAGATCCAGAGAATATGAGTAAACTTGCTCAAGTCAGATAGCCAATAAAGGGTCCAGGAGACATCTAATCCCAGGAGCATTGACATTAGACCGCGTGCTCTTGGCCACCATATTATTCTGACTCCTCCCCAAATCTCCCTTTGTGACCACGGAGTCCTTCACTCAGCCTGACCTCTCCATCTTGAACTTTGCCGTATTCAGCGTCTACTCAAATGTTCCCTCCTCGGAAGAGCCCTTCCTGACTACCCCATCTAAAATAGCACTCCCTCTGCTCAGGCTGGTTCTCCTTTTCACTGCTTCATTTTCTTTCTTAGCCCTTATCCCAAACTGATAAATATTGCATAGGTACTTGTTTATGGTCTTTAGTCTGTGGCCCCCTAGAACATCAGCTACTTGAGGTCAGAGGCTTTGTAATCTTCCAGATCATGGTCCATCCCCGACAACTGGATTAGAAATGCCCTGTGGAAATAAGTATGTAAGGAAGTATAAGAGTGGAAGAGGGAAAGATCTGGAATGAGAAAGGCAACATGGTAAAGGGTGATAAACCTAGAATTTAGAGTCAGACAGTTTCAATTTGAATCACAGCCATGCTATCCATTAGCCGTGTGACCATAAGCAAGTTTTGGTTTCCTCGTTTGTCACAGGGATAATTACCTTAGACTCGCAGTGCTGTTGTGAAGATTAAATGAGATAGTGTGCATTCATAAATGACTCTTCATTGTTTATTTAGTTCATTTTTCCAGAGCTGGTCCTTAAAACAAAGCTAAGCACATAGTAAGCAATCAATAAATATATGATGGATGATGGAATGCCAGGTCATAGTTAATGATGAGAGAGGCCACGTTGTGTTATGGAAAAAGCAATGAAAAAGAATAAGGAGACGAACAACTAGACTCAATTCTGCCATATAGCTAGTTGTGTGCTCTTGGACAAGTTGCCTTGCCTCTTGGGTCCACATTTCCTCCTATGTAAAACAAGGAGGTTGGACAGGATGATGTATAACTTGCCTTTTATCTCTGAAATCTATGAAATTGAAAACATCTCACAATTGATCTGGTTTCCCTTGGATTTCCAGTAGCAAACCATCCCACCCTGATTGTGGTCAGGAAGCTGGAATGACATGTTATGTTTTTTATTTGTTTCCTGGGTTCCAGTCCAAATAAAAATTCTTCGTACTACTCATATCAGAGAATAACAGTTGGTGGGTTGGCCAAAGAATACTAATATTTACAATGGGCAATTAATTCACTCTCTTATCTGGGTTCTGAGGGTCGTTCTGGATTGGTGAGCCTCTTGAGTAGGTTGAAGGAATTCCATCACCCCTTGTACTTGCCCTCAATGAATGGGCAGGGAATGAGATGTATCGAGGTTGTCTTGGAGACTTCTGTTCCAAGTCCACTTGGAAAGTTCAGTGGGTTTGTTCCTGTTCCATGGAAAGTGTCATTGTTTCTTTTGACATGCTGATTTATTGGAAGAGGCTACTGCCAAGGATTTTGCTGGCCTGGAAAGTCATATTGGTGACCTGATGTGAAAATTCTGTGTTGTTAACCATCGTTTCCTTAGCCATCACTTCAAAGCAATAGATATTTTACCTTTTTCTTGTATTCAGAAAACTACTAGCCATAATTACTTCTAAGAATTCAACAGAGTCATCATCGTTTTGTGGATTGTGTCCTATGGCCAGTGGACTAGCAAACACATCTCACTCATAAAATATAGATTACCTGAAAACTCAGTATAAGTCTCACCTTTTATTTGACGTTAAAAAAATGAACAATGTACAGTGATTTTTGGTTTTCAAATCATTTTCACATATATTATTTGTTCCTCATGAAAGCTGCATGGAACTGGTATTATTACAGATATTATTACAACCCCATTTTTCATATGTAGAAGCTGAGTCTTAGAATGTTTTAAGACTTGCCGAAAAACAGATTAAAGTGTGAACTTTCTGACTTGAATCATTGGCTCAGAGTTGAAGGAGAGTGAAGGAGATTAGAAAATAACACAGACCGAAGTTTCTATGTAGAGCAAAACAAGAGACAGTGCTGTTTACAGCATCCTCTCAACTTTCTCACCCCTACAGGGGACACAGAAAATCTCTAGGAAAGGGGAAATGACAGCAGTAGCTAGCAACCTCTTTGCATAAGTACCAACAAAATAAGACCTGAGATGCTTCCTGGCCCCATAGAAATTCAGCAGGAGTATGGAGGTTAGAAGGTGGGAGAGGAGGTAGGGACTCCGAGGACACCTGCTAAGGAGTCAGCTGGACCTCAGCTAAAAAACTAGCTGTGCCACCTGACAGCTGTGTGATTTTAGGCAAATGATTTCCTCTCTCTCTGCCTCCCTTTCTTCAGGGAAAAATGAGAATATCTCCCTCATAAACTCATTATAAGAATCAAACATAGTCGTGCACAAAAAATATGGGGTAGAGTCCCTGGAACAAAACAGTAGCTGCAACTATGTGTGATTGCGAACAAATCATTTCATCTCATTGGGCCTCAACTTTGTTATGTGTATTTATAAGGTGGTTGGACTAATGAATTCTAATTTTTTTTCTTCAAGCTCTATATATGATATATGATTGTATTCCATGGACTAGAGTGAGATAGAATTGTTAGGGATTTATAGAGTGACATGCCACTGATATATGTTAAGGTGGGTAGCAGAACCTTATGGGTGAGTAGAAGGTGGCTATGGTTATTGCATCTCATTGGTAATAAGGATAATATTTTAAAAAGCTATTTTATTGAGAACCTGCTAAAATATGTTATCCTGTTAATTCTCCATGAAAATCCTATAAAGCAGGTAATATTAGCTCATTTTACATATTTAGGGAGATTAGAGCTCAAATAGGTTACCTGACTTTTTAAAGCCACCAGATCGTCCATGGTGGATCAAACTGTGTTCCATCTGAGTCTGGCTCTCATGCCCTTTGCAGTGTCCTGTGTTGGCTCTATTTATTAAAAGAGCTATTTAATCTCTTTATGACCTTTGTTTTCTTTATTCCATGTCGACTTCTCTTTCTCTGTTCATCCTTAGACCTAATAACAATATAATGCATATTTAAAATGTACCCTCTGCTGCATTGTGTGCTTTTCTAAGTGTGTGATCTATTATTATCTACTTAAATCTATGTCTTTATTGCATAATTCAGCATTTTAATATTCACTTTGAAACGAGTTTTGAGTCACTTCCCTGCAAAGGTACTGTATTAAATTACATTCATTATTCTTGCTAAATGTAGACAAGTCATGGTTCAGGTGAACTAGAACGTAACTCCCATTATCCTCAGCACATTCCATCACATTTGTTATTCTCTGTGACATTTATCAACACAGCATTTAGACATTTTAAAGAAGGAAAAAAAATCACTTTAAATTCCAAAGCATTTAACTAACACTGAGCCAAATTCTGCAGGTGAAAAAGTCACTTCTTTGCCACAAGTTACACATGTTGCCTTAACTCTTTTGGGAGCACAATGAGAAGATAGAAAAGCAATGTGCTGAGAATCAGGGTGTGTGAACAATCAACCTGTCTGCTGTGACTTACATTGCATCATGCTTACAACAATGCTCATGTTCTTCTTAATAACATATGACTCCTCATGTACCAAGGATACAGAGGTTGTGTTGATATTCTCCTAGGTCCCCTTTGCCACCTCCATGTGTTATTTTTCCACCTTTGTGCAAAGACTCTTTTAAGGGACATGCCTTCTGGCCATACTGCATTTCAACAATCCCCTTGGCTGGCATTTACCAACCTCGCTTCCTTTATTATTTCATGGAGAAATCACAGCCTTACTATCTACTCCAACTTTAGTCATTTTATGTGCTGGGGGGAGAGTCAACATTGTCTTAGGTTGGGGTCCCCAGAAGCAGATCCTGAGATGAGGATTCAGATGCAAGTGATTTATGAAGGCAGTAGTTCCAGGAGAATCTGATAAAGAAACGAGGGAAGCAGGGTGAGAAGGAGATCTCAGACGAAGTCCTGTGGAAGGGATCTTCATCCTTATCCTGAAGAGGGGTGCTCTGGAGCCTAAATTTCACCTCAGAGCCTAGAAAGCTGACTGTTCCTACTCCTGCCCCCTTCAGCCATTGGTCAAGGGCCACCAGATATAGGAAATGAGGTTATAAACTCCCAGGGACAGTGTGCAGGTGAGGGAAAAGCTGCTCCAGTAGCCTGAGGGCTATCCTCCAGAAGGAAGATAAAGCCCAGTGTAGTGGGGCAGGGCTTGAAAAAATGGTAAAAGGCATCTAAGGGAATAAGAGTGAAGTACCAAGAGTATCCACTAGAGGCAGCCACGTGGATCAACCATCCAAAGCCTAACATCACAATTCCTTGACATTTGCATTAGTTTGCTAGGGCAGCCATAACGAAGTACCACAAACTGAGTGACTTAAATAACAGAAATGTATGTCTCACAACTCTGGAGGCCAGAAGTTCAAAATTAAGGTATTGGTAGGGATGGTTCTTTCTGAGGGTTGTGAGGGAAGGATCTGGTCCAGGGTTCTCTCCTTGGCTTGCAGAAGGCTGTCTTCTCCCTGTGTCTCCTCACATTGCCTTCTCCTCACATTGCCTTCTCTCTACGCACGTCTCTGTGTCCAAAGTTCACCTTTTTATAAGGACACCAATCATATGGGATTGGGGGCTCAGGGGAGTCACCCTATTCCAATATGACCTCATCTTAAATAATTACATATGCAATGACCCTATTTCCAAAGAAGATCACATTCTGAGGCACTATGGCACTGTGGGATTAGGACTTCAACATATGAATTTTAAGGGGACACAATTCAACCTACAACAACATTCTTCCGTTTCAGAAACTTTATTAAACCTTGATTCAGTAACCTACTTCCATGCCCACATTCAACCTCTTACTTCCTGGTACTGCCATCTGGAATCTTTAGCTCTTTACTTCATAGCTCCGTCATATCTGTTTGTTGTCATTCTCAGAATCTTCATGAACACAACACAACATAGGACACTTACAAAATTTAAAGGTTATGAGAAAATGCTTTGTAAAGTGTAAACTCCTATATGAGTTTTAATAGCCATTTATTAGCATTCTCTCAAAAAATATATATTCAGCTCCTATCTTGTATTTAGGACATATTCCCCTAAATATTCACACAGATTTAGCACATATAGAGAAAAGTCTGTAAGTGCAGAATAGATTAAAGGAAGGAGATAGTAATTGTGAGGCCACTGTTGTGTTGCAAATTCACCAAAAAGATTGGAGTTTGGATTAGGGAACTACAGGGGGGATACCAGGAAAGAAATGGGAGACAGAACCCCAACGGACAGCTGCATGCACTTGGTGACTCAGACATTGGCAGGGACATCACAGGGATAAAAGGCAGATCTTGATACTTTTTTTTTCTGTATCAAATACCACAGTGCATCCACAATAAAATACTTTTATTTTATTGTATTTCTACACTGCCACTGGTTCCCTATTAACTGCCAAATAAAAGGCACACTCTTTCAGCAAACTCTGTTTTCAACCTTTCCTTTCCCTGCTCTGCAGCCTTATGTTTCTCCATTTTCCCCTCACACCTTTGTTCATACCTTGACAAACTACTTGGAGCTGAGCTTCTTACCTTTGCTTCTTACTGGTGCACCTGTTCTCCTCTTTTCTTGCAAAGTCCTTCCCCGGTGGACACCTGACGAGTGCCCAAACCAAGGCTGAAAGGTGGAAGCCTGCTTGGACTCTCCCGAGGAGACTCAGCCTCTCCTGCTTTTGTGCTACCTTTGCACCCTGTCCATCCTTCTATCATCATTCTTCTCACAATGGGTAGCAATCACTTCCTATTGCGTGTCCCCCTCATTAAATCATAAACTCCTTGAGGACAATAACGTGTTAGATTCATCTTTGTGTCAGCAGTTCTCAGCACAATGTCTTGTCCTTGAATATAGTCAAGAAATATTTGTTAAATGAATAAATGAATGTAGACACAGACTAAATCAGATGCTGGATAATGCATTCCACCCCATCCAAGGGATTTTACTGACACTAGGAAGTTGGTGTAGGAATCCTTCAGGGGCTGCATTCCTGATTTCTTTTTAGAATCTGAGAAAAATATATATTTCTCAGATGTGCTTTCTTCTAGTGCTCTCAATTCTATCATGCCGATGTGTTTGACCTTGATTTAATTACCAGATACTTCCACATATTAGCTCAGCTTCCAGAATACCTTTGTGGGACGCTCAGGATGTTCTCTGGCAGCCACCGTGAATGCCCAAGGGCATCTCCATTGTGTGTTCACACCAGTTCTGATAGTAGAGGTTCCTGATGTAGGAGAGATTGGTTATTAGTAAGACAAGCTCCCTCCTAGCTAATGAGCAGCTTCTCACATGGCTGAAGCTGCTGAACTTCAACAATTGCCCTGTAAATTAGCTATTTTTTCTACCCAATTAGGATATTCCTATTCAAATTATGATACAAATACGTTGACTCACCCCCAATTTTCCATTTTTCAGAAGGACTCAAACACTAATATCTGGATGCCCATAATCAAGAAGGCAGAGTGTAGCAAAAAATATATATATATTAATTTTAGAGACAGAAATCTGAGAATTCAAAACTTAGCAATGCAAATTAATAACATTTTGACCTAGGGCAAGTTATTGAAAATCTCAGTTACCTCATCTGTGAATTAGAGATAATAATATCTGAACTTACAGTATTTGGTAATGATTACAAATTATGCAACCCACATTATAGGACATAGCTCTGTGTTTCCCAACAAGAGTACTATTGACATTTAGGATGGGGAAAATCGCCTTTTGTGCAAGTCTGTGGCATACATTGTAAGATTGTAAACATCCCTGGAATATGAACTCCAAGTGCCAGTAGCACCCCTAGTCACCGAGATAGCTAAAAATGTCCCCCCCCCCACAAACACACTGCAAAAAGCTCCATGATAATAAGAGATAAAACTTATCAAGGGCTCCAACATGCTAGGAAGTGTTCTAAGAACTTTATTTGATTCCTTTCATTTAATTTTCATAAAAACTTTATCATGCACTGAAAGATTAAACAAATTGCTAGGTTATATAACTAGAGGGTTAAGGATCTGGGTTTTTAGGGTTGTGAGTTTAGTGTCTGAGCCACCCTGACTGGAAGCACAATAGGTACTCAAGAAACATTCTCTTCCTTTCTTCCTCCCAGTTTGGTTTCATTTGCAGTGCCTTTGGCTAACTCCTCAGAGAGCACAATTAGGTTTTGTCCCCACATCTCTCTCAGGGACCCCAGGTGCACAGCCTTCATTGGCCCAAGTCCAATCTTGACAAGACTGAGGACACCTTTTTTTCTAGTGACAGATAGCTCAAGGCCAAATTTGTCCTGCTGTAACATGGCATAGCCCGCTGAGGGTTTTCACTGGAGATAAATGAATAAAATATTAGCCCACACGTTTTCCTCTCACTTGGTTTTTCTTCCCCTTCCTTTCCCCCAGGGCCCTCCTATGCTGTGGGTAGCACCTCTCACTGGGCTGATTTTTGTCATTGCTGCATTTGGCTGGGGAGGTAAGAGTCCTGTATGCAATTCCAATGTCGGGGTTGGGGAGGTAGGGGATTTTCCTCACACATTCAAGCAATTCTCCCACCCCAGCTGGGTATCCTACAATTCAACTCGATTCTGATACTATCTGCCTAGAGATAGCATCAGATTCTGCAAGTTAAGGGTTCAGTCTTACAAGGCTGCCCGTCCCCCACTCCAGACATCAATAGCAAGCACAGATTGTCACCTGTGCTTCTGACCAACCAGCTATAAATCAGAGGTCCCAATGACCTCCTCCTTGGGTTCGATTAATTTGATAGAACACTCACAGAACTCAGAGAAATATTTTACTTACTAGATCACCAGTTTATTATAAAAGGATATAACTCAGGAACAGCCAGATGGAAGAGATGCACAGGACAAGGTATGGGGAAAGGGCACGTAGCTTCCATGCTCTCTCCAAGCACCCCACTATCCCCAATTCTCCAAGTGTTCACCAACCCAGAAGCTCTCTGAACCCTGTCCTTTTGGGGTTTTATGAAGGCTTCTTTACATAGGCATGATTGATTAAATTATTGGCCACTGGTGATGGATTCAACCTCCAGCCCCTCTCCCCTCCTCGGAACTGATAGTTTCAACCGTCTAATAATATGGTTGGTTCTCCTGGCAACCAGTCCCCATCCTTAGGTTGCCTAGAAGCATTCCAAAAGTCACCTCATTAACATAAAAAAAGACACTTTTTATCACTTAAGAAATTCCAAGGGTTTTAGAAGTTCTGTGCCAGAAACTGGGATGAAGACCAAATATATATTTCTTATTATAAATCACAATATCACAGTAGGCTTTCAAAATAAAATCAGAGTAAATGACATTCAAGAGCCCCCAGCTCAGGGGCTTACTAGCTCACCCGATGTAATGCAGAAGTAGCCCAATCAACTCTAGCATTGTGGGACCAACGTGCTTTTTGCCACTTGCTGCCTGCCAGTTGTAGGGAATTGGTGCTGCACTGGGGTTCCGAGTGGTGGGAATGAGGCATGGGCAGTCCACTGAGGTCAGGTGCTGGGGCAGGAAGAACTCTGCACTTAAGGAAAGAAAGGACTTCTTCTGCCATCAGCTCAATTTATGAATTCAGACTCCTTCCTATAACAAGAAAATGTTAAAATGAATGCTCCTTTAGCTAGTCTACTTTAAAATTCTGGTAAATTCCAAAAAGTAGGCTCAAAGTCAATAAAGGGGCTGCAAAGAGCAGAGCAGGAAGCAGAGATGGACAAGTACAGGTAAGCTCAGTTCGAGGTGGCATGCACTGAGCCCCTGACTGTGTCCGGTGGCTACCGGGGGAACAAGGTGAGCGACGTCAACCACCCCAGAGGGGCTCATAGCCAACGCGTTAGTTATTGGTTTAAATTAATAAGAAGAAAAAGATGGTAGATTATTTAATTTTTTCTAATTTTGTCTAGGTTCCAGAAGACTTGACCTAAGAAAACAATGTTGGAATCAATGAGAAGTTAGAATGGGAATCAGGGTGCCTTAGGAGTGCCCCCAACACTCCCATATACCCCATCGTGGTGCTGTCTCAGAGATGACAGTATCACGTGGCAGATCCACATGGAGTCTTGATAATCTTTCAGATCTAGTTTACATCCCAGTAGTTCTGCTTTTCAGTGTTGTGACCTTGGATACCTGTTTGCTCTCTCCAAGCCTTACCTCTCCCCTCTGTAAAGTGGAGATTATATGATCTAACTCCCAGGGCATGTTAAGTATTAAATGAGGTCATATATGTGTGTACGTGTGTGTATATATATATATATATATATATATATAATCAAAGTATATACTTTGTGTATACATTGTATATACAATATAATATATATAATCAAAGTATATACATACACACACACATATATAAAGTGCTTTCCATATAATACAATCTGCATATAATTACTACTATTGAAAGGACTCTCAGAAATCATCTCATCTAATCCCTCAGAATACAGTGCAGGAACTGAGGTCCAGAGGTGCAGTCAGTTGCCCAATGTCATACTTGCCCATTGTTCATTCAATTGAAATCTAGTTTCCAAAAGTTTCACACTCAAGTTGAAATCCAACCATAGACCAACTAGTTGCCTGAGACTGTGCTAGTTCTGTTCACAGTTAACCTCTGAGGATAAGTATTCTCATCTCCATTTTACAAATAAGGAATCTGAGTCTTAGAGAGGTCGTAAGGGACCTGCCTTCCCAAGGTCACACAAATAGGAAATGATGGTGACAGAGCAGAACCTGCTCTGCCAGCCTCCGAGCCTATGCCCTGTTCAGCTGTACTGTGTGGACACAAATGACCCATTATTTATAAAAGATTGTTTGAGTTTCAGAACAGGTACACCCTCAATTTGAAAGAATATACAGATTGATTTCATTTGTGCAGGTAGGTTTTTCAAAAGCCTTCGGGGAAAGAAGTCTCTAGCTTGTCCTGGACCCGTACTTCTGTTCATTTCTCTTGTTGCCATTTTGGGGTCATGAGAACTAAATTGTATCCCTGTGGCATTAAAATGCCCAGAAAAAACAAGTCAGAAAAATGGGAGTTTTTCTTATTTCCTTAGCTTACACAGAGATACCTCTTTTGCAGATAAGCTCCTCAGAAATGTGAATGATCACTGTGATTGCATTTATGGGTGAAAAGGTAGATAATTTTCTGAAGTGAGGAGCTGGGTCCTCAGGAATTCTGCAGGGATCAAAAAGCAGAAGAGAGCAGTAGAGCCAACCTCAATCTCTGTGAATAAAGAGACACATCTTGCCAACAGAGGTGGCTCTGGGAAGGTATTAAAATCCATGTAGAGGAGACTTGTACCTGTCAGCCAGGGCCTACTGGACCCAGAAGTCAATGAATCCTTAAAAGTCAGAATGAATGGGCTCAAAGGACATCCAGACACATCTTGCCTTTCCTGGCAATAATGATAGGATGCCTTACTTTCAGTGATGCATGCACTTAGAATCATTTGCCAGGAATGGAAATGGATTTACTCATTTATGCAATCATTCCATGCATTATTAGGCCTAATTCATGTTTCAGGTACCATGCATAGTCTCCCCCTCTGACTGGCCAAACTCATGACCATTTGCACCTTTGCACATATTTACAAAGTGATGAACAATGGCTACAGAGATGAGCAAAGTTGTGTGGCCTTAGGCAAGAGGATTCCCAAATGTGGCTTCATTTTCCTCATCTGCAATATCATGAGGTTGGACTAGGTGACCTCAGACCTCTTCCAGCTCTGTTATTTAAGGATTTAAAAAGTGGTCCCCAGGGGAGAATAAAAGCCATGTCTGTATCCCATTAGGTACTGTTGTCTGGGTCAATGACACATCCATGGCTTCCATCCATTAAACCATTAACCGTTCCTCACTCTCACACTCCCACGGCAAACATGTTCTGAGCATCTCCTCTGTGTATGTGTCAGGCATCAGGGAACACCCAAGCTACTCAGTGAGACAGATTGTGTGCAGACATTGGCCATCTAGTGTGCTGCCCTATCCTATAGCAAGGAAAATGGCCGGGGCCAAAAAGGGTAGAGACCTCCTTCTATCTGGATAAAATACATGTAAGCTTTTCAATGGAGAAAGAAATAAGCCAAGAAGAGAATTGGCCTCACACAGAACTAGGAATGAGGCAAATCTCAGCTCTGTCACTTACTGAGTGAATATGAACACGTTTTTCATCTCACTAAGCCTGTTTTCCCATCTACTCTATAAGAGCAGTGATAACACTACTTAAAAATAATAATAATACCTCCAAAAGTGTTTGGGAGGAGTCAATGAGGTAATCAATGAGAAAATACTTGTTAGACTGTAAGAAATTTTGAGAATCCTTTTCGTTTATATCCACTCCCTTCTTTCACTAATCCTTAGCATGAACCGCAATACCGACTGAGTATACTTAGAAGCTCTTAGTTGACATTCTTTCTTCGTAATTCTAGTGCTCATCTCCAGCCCAAAATAGTGAAATCACTGAATCCATTCTCTCGCTTTAGAGATTTAAAAATCTCTCTACCACTTTAGACCTTCTTTTCACAACCTCCCAGGGTCTAAGAGAGGATTAGCTTACATTTATGACCACTAATGTATCCTGCCCATTTGGAGGGTTGAAGCTGATAGAGCAAATCCCTAGCAATTGATTTCCCTCCCAACTTTAAGTTCACAGTGCTCTATCTTCCCTGCCCTTCTGTGTTATCTTAAAAAAATACTACTTCCTTATGCTCATTTAATAGCTGTAACAGAGGCAATAGAGCTGAAATTGGCACAATGAGTTCTCAAGAATTCAGAACCAGAAGTTGGAATTGGGGAACCAGGTTTAAGATTCAGCTCCAGCCACTAATAAGCTGTGTGAACTTGGCTAAGCCACTTAATATCTCTGAGCCTCAATCTCTTCACCAAGTTTCCTAAGATTGCTATGAGGATCAGAGAAAAAGAGATGATAGATGTAAAAATATGTCTTAAATTTTAAAGCCCTGTACAAACATTAGCTGTGTAGATAATTAATATTAACATTGATAATAGAAAATGTTGGCACTTACTGAGCTGTATCTAGCAAAAGCACCAAAATGAGTTTTATTTATTTGTTCTTCATGACAAACTTATGGAATAATATGTGAGAGTGTAACCATGTTTGCTCATGGCCCTAGTAACAGAACACGTGAAGGTCTGAATGGTGTGGCCACCTCCTGCAGTCTGAGGGCAGAAAGCCCTTAGTTTCTTCGTTTTTCCAATCTGTTGGGGCACTTACTCTCTGAAGAAGCTATTGATCCCTGAACTTCCTGACACTTCCATGGAGCCAAGGAAGCATTTATCTTGCTTATTTATTGGTTCAAGGATAAACTTCAACAGAAAGCAACTTAAGGTGAATCTGAGTTATCATCATCTTCCCCAGTTTTTGGATGTGGATCAGCCCTGTATTCTGACCTCAGACAAATACCTCCTCACTCTTCTGTGCCTCCTTTGTGCAGCTTATATAAACTTCTATCATGACACCCACAAGATGTTACTGCATTTGTCAGTTATTTGTCAGTCCTATGCCATTAGACTCAAAGCCCCTTGAGGGGAGAGACCAGTAGTGCAAATCTTTGACACATAGTAAGTAATTAATATGAATATATGAATGAATGAGTCAGTGAGTGAGTGAGTGGGTGATTGGATAGATGGATGAATGTGTCCTGTCTGCTTGGAACCCAGCACAAAGAAGTGCATGCCATCTTTCAAAGTAAGTGTGACTTTGGCGTCAGAGCTGGTGGTTGAAATGGCTTGACTTCTATTCATACATCAATCCCTAAACCTCACCACCACTACCACCACCACGGACAGCCTCTTGCTTATTTTATCCTCTCTTCAATGTCTCTTCAAGTATTCAAGTTCAGCCCCGGTTCTGGCCCTGGTCACTGGGGTCCACCAGTTGACCTCTCCACAGTGAGCCTCACAAAGGCAGTTGCTCTAGGGTCACCAATGATCATCGCTTTCACCTCATAACACAAAGACCAGGGACACTGGGACTCTCTAGATTCACTAATGCCAATCAGACATTTCCCCAGTCAGTCTCTTCACTTTGTCCTGTCTATCTGCCTTAGATTGCACAGAAATCCCAGCTCAGCTACTTAAAGCTGAAGGCATTCTAGTGCACAGGTCAGCAAACTGTAGCCCACAAGCCAAACCTGGTCTGCTGCTTGTATTTGTAAATAAGATTTTATGGGAACACAGACCTGCTCATTCATTTACAGATTGTCGATGGCTGCTTTCGTGCTACAATTGAAAAGTTGAGTAGTTGTGACAGAGACCAAATGACCACAAAGTCTAATATATTTACCATCTGGTCCTTTATAGAAAACATGAACCAAATCCTTTGTAAATTAACTCAGATATATAAGTTAGTTGAGGAACACTCTGATAGAGTGCTTGGCTCTGGATTTGGTGGAGAGCGGATCACCATGCTTTTATTCACAACCACTCCAAATTTGGACACCACCAAGAGAAAATGACTTTGTTGCACAGGCTAGTTGTCTGGTGGAACTCAGACAATTCTAAATTCCAAAAGGAAGAAAGGAAGGAAAAGAGAGACATAGGAAGGGAGGAAATAGGAAGAGAATGCAGCAACAGACGTTCATGAAACTAAGATCAACCCAGGGCTTGTGGGAACAGCCCTTTAGAGTGACAAGAATATGGATGAATGTGGGTTCTCTACCTAGTTTTGATACTTATTACCTGAGTGACTGTGCACAAGTCACTTATGAGTCTCAGCTTCCTCATCTGTAAGATGGTTAGAATATTTACCTATATACAGTATTTGAGATAAATGTATGTGAGGCAAAGAGGAGAGAATATGCAAGCCTTGGAACCTAGACAGTGTCTTTCCTGGGGCACCCTAACTTCTCCATGCCCCACACTCGTAAGGAATTTTCCCCATGGGCACTTTCTATTTTATGAAGTTTTGATGTCAGAACGACACCAGTCACTGCAAATTAGGTGCCAGTATGCATTGTCACCAGCCCCAAAAACGTGTGGATTGAAAGTGGCAGAGGGTAAATCACTGACATGGCAGGCACAAATCACAGCTGGAGCACATCACAGGCTGGAAACCTAATTGAACCGAATGCCATTCACACAAAGAGAAATCTGGGAATCCTGCCAGCATCTTCCCAGAATAGTAATTTTTCATTTAAATTCACCCTATTTTTCCCCCTCAAGGCAGACTGCCTTCTCTATCATCATGTTAACTGCCTAACTCTTCCGCTCCTCCCATCCTTCTGGTAGAAGCAACTGGCTACTTCCTGGACCTTCCTAGAGATATTACACGTAGACACCTACAAGTCAATGTTATGAGCATTGTACATCTGCTTCAAGGCCAGGAGAGTCATGGGGGTAGGGACACAGAGAGTTTTACCTAAACTGCCAGGGTGTCATCAGGCCCTAGGCTTAAGGAAGAATGGAGAAGGTTTTTATTCAGTATGGCCCTAATGGTTCTGAGACAGGCTGGTTGTTCCAGACCCAGTGATGGAATAGTTCCTGTAGGAGAGTAAAGGAAATTTAATCCTGTTGCCATTGATCAGTATGGAGCTAGTGTAATGGCATTTCATGACTTTCAACATTTTATGCACAGAACATTATCTACAAGGATTAGAAAGTGTCTATCTTGGAAGTTCACCTGAATTTTAAAAGCCTAAAATACTGTTTGAGTTAAAAAGAAAATATAATGGGGACTTTGGGCAAGGATAAATTTAACTCATACTTGACCATTAAAACAACGTATACTGTGATGCACAATCCTAGAAATTTGCCAACAACTTTAGAGATGTAATTCTTGTATTAATTCAATTCATTCAGCAAACGTATTTTAAGTGCCTATTATGAATTATAACTATACAAAAATAACACTTGTATAAGGCTTTAAAATTTATAGAGTATTTTATCTCGTTGACTCTTACAAAAATTCTCTGAAGGAGAAATTACTGAAATCCTTATTTTACACGTTAAGGAGTCAATTCTTCAAGAGTAAGGTCATTTGTTCAAGGTCACGTCTTGAAAATGATGAAGCTATGAAAGGAATTTATGTCTTTGACTGCAAATTCCTGAATTCATGCCTATCCCCTCTGCCTTAGTTAAATTTGCAGGAATTGTGACTTAGTTCTAGATCCTCCAGGCTATTCTTTCCCACATTCTGATGTTTGTTTTTTTCTTAAGTCTAATTTACTTCCACAACAATATTGATCAGTTTAGACCTTCAGGAGTCTAGCCCAAAAAGTTGCCTCCAGAGATCACCTCTTTAGATCAGGGGTCATCAAATATTTTCTATAAAAGGCCAGATAGTAAATATTTTAGGCTTTTGGGCCATATGCTCTCTGTCATAACTACTCAACTCTGCCATTGTATTGGGAAAGCAGCTATACAGAATACATAAACAAATGTATGGCTGTGTTCCAATAAAACTTTACTTACAAACAGTGTCAATGGACCAGATTTGGTCCGAGGACCATAGTCTGCTGACCCCTGCTTTAGATCTATATTGCTTTCCGGTAACCTCTCAACTAGTAAAAATCCTCGAAGTTAAAATTTTTATTAACTGTTGGGTGTCCTAGTCATTTATGGAAAATGCTGACGTTTTCTACCCTTCATGTCAAAGAAAGCACATGTCTATTAGAGGAGAAGAAAAGCTATACAGTAAGGTCCAAAAGATGACAAGATAAGTGACTACCAACACACAAGCAGAGCAGTAGCTCAGCTCATCCAAGGCACAGTGTAGAAATAGGACCTCATAAGTGCTTTTCTGTGATGAGTAAGTCTAGGATATAAGGGGGTAAAGCAAGGAAAGGAATTATCATTTTAAAGTGCTTATTGTGAGCTAGCCACTGTGTAAGATATTTTACATATTTCATAATTCTCAAAACCATCATTTTACACCTTTTATAGATGGAGAAACAGAGCTTCAGGTTACTCAGCATCTCGTCCACGTTCAAACAACAAGTGGTAAAATTAGAATTCAAACTCACTCTTGTCTCATTCCAAACTGCACATTCTTTTGAGTTGGCATGGGGCCCCTTTAGGAATGAGCTAACATCCCTCACTGATAGAAATGCAAGCTCCTATGCATCCCCAGAATAGATACTATGGACAAGTTTATTATAAAGATATCATCGAATTCATGATCATTTTATTGAACTTCTACTGGCAATGAAAGATAGAGCTGGATATTTAAACTCACCAGAATCATTTATTCTGAGCCCTTGTCTCTTCTGTTGTTGACCAGCTCAATTAAAAAAGCTTTATGGTAATTTATGAGGGAAAAATACATCAGTAACCTATGTGATTAACAAATCAGCAAAACCAACGGCATGAAACTGTGAGTCAGCTATGGGCTAAATCAGAAGCCAAAGCAGGTGCCAGAACAAGCAAAACATTTCCGGAACTAATAAACAATAATGATGCATGGATTTATGTCTTTAGGTGAGGATGCAGGGAAGATGTTAGGCTTAGTAATATATGTCTCTATAACACAACATCTCTATTTTTTTCTCTAACCTGGAAAACACAGAGCTCAAAGGGCAGGAGATGATAGACTCTTTTCTGAAACAGTTATTATTTCTGACAATTTTCTATAATTGTATTTCTTTTGTATAGTAGCGTGGGAACCTTGATCTGAATAAATCTTTTGTCTAAAGATTATCTATTAATACTACATCAAATAAAAGACAGTAAACCAAGCTCTTTGAGGTTTTAATCTAAGTCCAGGATGGGAACAAAATTTACCTTTATTCTTATTTAGTTTAGTATATTTGGAATATTCAATTATTTAATATCTTATACTATCATTTCCTGAACCGTATTTTCTGGACAGTTGGCATCCTGAGAGAAGGCAATGGGTGATCCATTGGGAGGAGTTGGAAAGATAAGGTATAGAATGTTTTCAATGGCAAACTATTTTAGAAAGTTGTTTCAATTATCTACTATTGTACAACAAACTACTCCAATGATTAGTAACTTAATACCACACACTTATTGCCTCACAGTTTTTGGGGGTCAGGAATCTGGTTTCTGCTTAGCAGGACACCCCTGGCTCAGGGTCTCCCATTACGTGGCAGTGAGGCATCAGTGATGGCTACAATCATTTCAAGGGTTGACTGGGGCTGGCGAATTCATTTCCAAGCTCACTCGCATGGCTGCTGGCAGTCTCAGAAGGTCCAGTTCCACGTATACTCATGTGGTTATTTGTAGGTCTCATATCTGCACATGTCGGTTTCACCAGAGGCTTCTTGAGTGTATTAAATGACATGGCAGCCAGTGATCCTAGAGGGAGAGAGAACCAGAGAGTACCCCAGACAAAAACAACAGTCTTTTTATTACCTATTCTCAAAAGTGGTATCCCATCGCTTCTGCCACATTCTATTTGTTAAAAGAAAATCAAAATCCAGCTTATACTCAAAGGGAAAGTACTGCACAAGGGCATGAATACCAGGGGGTGGAAATAATTGAGGACAGTTTTAGGAACTGTCTAGCACAGAAGCGCTGGGTTAAACAACATTAAAATATTTCTTGAGTATAAAACTTCTCAAAGCTTTTAGTACACAAATGTGTTTTGGACCTTTCCAAAAGTTCATTTGAGCAAGAGTCAGGAAACTTTCTCTTAGAGACCCAGATAGTGAATATTTCAGGCTTATGGGTCTGAGGGTCTATGTCCCAACCCTTCAATTCTGTTGCATGAAAGCAGCTACAGACCATACATACACAAATTGGTGTGGCTATGTTGCAATAAAACTTTATTTACAAAAACACTATATTTTGCAACCCCTGGATTAGAGGCTGTGATTTTAGCTGATAGTATCTAACAATAACAACTTTTTGTCATGGAATGCCTACCCCACAGAACAGAGTGAAATGCTGCTATATATGCATCTGCGATTTTGCCAACAGATGCAAAGTTGTCAGCAAAAAGATAATGCTTTAAGCACACTTGCTGAAATATCATTGTTTTTCTTCCTTGTTTAGATTAATGGAGCACTTTAGGGTCTCAGGATTCTTGAAACTCTAGATGATCAGTTTCATGAGGGCAGAATCCCCATATGTTGTGCACCTACCACCATATTTCCCCTGCTTAGCACAGGGTCAGAGACCCAACAGGCATTAAATATTTTTGAATGAATGGGTGGATGATTGAGTGAATCCCAACATTCTGCGTGTATATTTTCCTTCTTCTTTTTCACTATCTATATTATACCTCCCCAAATGTCCACATTCCAATAAATGAAACATCCTGACCTGTAGCTGACCTCCTTCCCATGGAATCTCCCTTCTTTCCTGCCCTCAGTCTACACTTGAGCCTGCAGATCACAATCATTGTAATGATGGCCCTGATGGATTCAGCATGAGTCTGCTCATTTTCAGCCTCAGCTATATCACCTAAAGACTTGAGGAGGATAGGCTGGCAAGAAGAAAGGAAGAGAAGGGAGAGAGATGAGAAAGGGAGAAGCCCAATATATTTCACAAGCCTGTAAGGTGTCATGACTGAGCTAGGCACTTCTATACATGGTATGTTACTCAATGTTTAGGACACTATTTTAAAATGGATGTTACTGACTCCATGTTGCAAATGAGGAAAGAGTCTTAGAGAGGGCCCATGACTTGCCCAAGGTGACACAGTTAATTGGGGGCAGAGATGAAGGAGAAACTTGTTCTATACCGACTCTAAAGTTCAGTCCCTAAACCATAAATCCCAGTTTGCCTGGGACAGTCTCAGTATCCACCCACTATCCTGGAACAATTATTAAAATCATGCTCTGTACTCTCAAAAGTGTCTCATTGTGGAAAATACGTAATCTAATCACCCACCTATAACCTGTCTCCTTGGGGATAGCTCTGGTTCCTGCCATGGATACAAATTCAATCAGAGGCCATGGCTAGGATTTTACCCCAGAGCCAGGGGCATTCCAACAAGGAGACCACGAATTGCCCAAAATAATCTGTGGAGCTCTTGCCAGGCTACTGGATGGTATATTTTACATGCTATGGGAGGAGGAGCATGTAGCATGAATGCCGCCAAGAAAGCACATGCACAGGTGCATGTAGACAGATATAGGCACACACATATGCATTTATTTTTAAGCCCTCTTCCAAAGTATTTTGCTTCCATTTGCCGTGTGGAAAGAATTTTGAATGCAGTCCTTTCTCCACTGGATTTCTCATATAATAAAAATCTATGCCTTTCTTTCCTAGAGTCATCATTACTCCTTCTATTGTGGGTTAATTCTGTTTGCTTGGAAGTTTACATAACAGATTCGGGCTTGGCTTACGAAGAATTCCCTTCCTTGGCTTTTAATGTGCACTTATCATTCAGTACATCAATCTCAGCATATCATTGGCAATTCTTTTATGATATTGGTCCCTTTCCATCTAATGTGACAATTAGTTTGTGATCTTCCTCTCTCCTCTGATCAGGAAGCCCAACGTTCTCAAGGTGCTTCACAGTTTGCTAAGAGTGTCACATACATTATTGTATTTGATCCTTATAACAACCCCGTGAGGTTGTTCAGTCGACCCACATTTTAAAAATGAGAAAACTGAGATTCAGAAAGGTTAAACAACTCACCCAAAGTCACACAGTGAGTAAAAGTGTGCAAAGTTGAGATGACTTGCAGAAAGAAATGAAATAATATACATTTCTATATTCTACAGAATGCCTTGCTTATAGAAGGCATATAAGTTACGTTGAATGACTGAGTGAATTAACGAAAAAGTATATAGCATTTAGCCTTCCTAATCAACTGTGGTCTCTGTCCTAACTAGGACAGGATTTGAAATCATGTCCCATGAGAAATGATGGAAGGATATATTTAGATCAAGGGAGAAATGTCTTAGGGTAAAGAAGGCAGTTGAGAAGAATCAAAATCTGCCATGTGGAAGAATGATTCGATTTGGGCCTGTATCAATGGGGATGCACCTGGAATTGTTGTATGAAGGTCATAAAGACTTCAGGTCATTGTAGGGAAACATAGTCTAGCTAATAGAATTGTCTAGATTTAGAAGAATCTCATGAGGAAGTGAGGTTCCCATCCTAGGGGATATTTCAATAGGAGCTTGACACATCTTTGGCTGGAACATGGGATTCAAGCATTGCATATGGCAGTTGAAGTGGCTGATCATTATTTCAGTCTCCTTTGTCTGTAGGAGTCTAAGACTTTCTCTTAAGATGCATTTTGATGTCTGTATTTCATTTGATTGTCTCCCTAATGTGCCTAAAGGCTGTTTGAATTGACATGCCGCTGAGCATTCTGCAATACTGACACAGTGTCCACGAATGCTACATCTTTGTTCTGTCTCCCAGCAACCATTCTTGTTTTGATGTCAAAGTATCCAAGCCTTAGCCGCATATATAGTAACAACAGGTGTGAACCATTTAAAGATGGCTGCATCACAGTATAAAAAAATTGAGGTTGATGTCACTGGAACCGGCTGCTCAGAGACTACCCATTGCATGAGGGTTTGGCCCCTCCCTCAGTTCCTGAGTCAAGGGATCAGATACTCAGGAAATAGTTCCAAGATATTTTTCCAATCTGAGGCCCATGGGGAGAAGGAATTCCAGTTAACCAGTATATCTTTTTCCAGGTTAACCTGAACACAAAAATCATCCCTTTAACTGCTGAAGATAACTGGAAAATTAGCAGTGGGGGAAGATGGTATTTATAGGTTCTTAGCTCTCACTGGGTAGGAGGTAAGATACCTGTGATTCATTAAACAAAGCTGGGTAAACCTGGTAAGGAATTTAGAGATTATAAAAACTGAATCATTAATTTTACAGATAGGGAAACTGAGGCACAGATAGGGTAATTGACTAGTGCAAAGTAACACAGTTGGAACACCGGACCTTGAACTACTGATTCCTGCACTCTCCAGCCTCCCAGTCCTCTGTGCAAAAGTGGAAGACACAAGTGGGTATCTAAATCAGAACCCAAGAACTGCACTGCTTGTAGTAGTGGAGAACTCCCCAAAACATAGAACCTGGGGGACCCTGAAATTTCCCAATATCAGATACCATTGGGGCATTCTTCTATCTGAAATCTAGTTTCCTTTCTCTACAAAGGCAGGGCTTGTCAGTGGTTCATTCAGCTCACCTTCGCTGCCTGCCCAGAGAAGCAGTAAGCTTCGGTGGTGAAGCGTGAGGATTTTGAAGTCAGATCGCTGTGTCCACACCGCGAGTTCCCTTGCAGGTTCCTCTAAACCTTGCTGAGCTTCAGAGTGCTCTGCAGGTGCTCACCATGTGTTAAGACGTGTTCTAAACCCCTTGCATGTATCGTCTCATTGAAACCTTACACCAAAGCTCTGAGATAGGACTGCAACTACTCCCATTTCACACACGCAGAAACAGAGACACACAAAAGTAAGGTAATGTGCTGAAAATTGTAATATCTACCTCAGAGAGTGGATATTATATCAGATAAGTAAGGTAAAGCCCTAAACACAGAATAAGTGTAAATATTATCTTCTTGTACTGCGGTTTCTTCTTCCTCTACCAGCATCTCCATCAAGACCACAGCTCTACTATAATATTGCTCATTCCCTGTCTGGTGCCAGAAATATGAAAAGAAACATCCCTCTTTTTACTCTCACAAGCTAGCAGTGGAGTAAAATAATTGCACACAATGAAAACTACAGAGTGATGTGTGCTCTCAAAATGTTTCTGTCTGCAGATTTTCTCAGAGTGGTTAACACTCGTGGTTTACCTATCCAGCCTTCTCCTACTGACCAGCAAGAGCAACAACAGTGACAACCACAACATCCTGCAGTCACCATAGCTACCTGTCGTTTCTCAAAGTCATCAACTTGTTAGGACTGTCCTTAAACTCAAAGTAATGATATTATCATTATTATCGTTAACATCTATGGAAACTTACTATAAGTTGGTGATATGCTAGGTCCTCTTTAGTATGACCTCATGTAGTCCTTAGGATTCTTTGAGATAGCTAGTCCTGTCCTGATTATACAGATGAGAAAATTGAGGCTCAGAAAGTCCAAGTATGCTAGCAGCAGATCCAGAATTTGAACCAAAATTTGTTTCAAAACCAGCACACTTGCCTCAAAAATAAAGATTAAATGTTATCACTAATTTATGTAAAAAATAAAATATATGGTATTCAGTAATGAATTAATTATATGATGGAATATTACATGCCTATTAAAAAGAATGAAGTAAATTTATACTAACATAGAAAACGACTCAGGTAGATGAATTAAGTGAAAAAAATTGGAGTAAATGATAACATTTGTCTAAAAAGAATATTAGATCTGGGTCCGGCCCCATGGCCTAGCAGCTGGTTAAGTGTGTGTGCTCTGCTGCTGGCAGCCCAGGTTCGGATCCCAGGCACGCACCGACACACACCTTGTCAGGCCATGCTGTGGCGGCGTCCCACATAAAGTGGAGGAAGACGGGCACGGATGTTAGCTCAGGGCCAGTCTTCCTCAGCAAACAAGAGGGGGATTGGCATGGATGTTAGCTCAGGGCTGATCTTCCACACACAAAAAAAAGAATATTAGATCCATATTTATACACATATATACATTGTAATTTTCTTGAAGGTTCTATATGAAACTGTTGCCTGTGGTTACTTTTAAGAAGTGGCACTCAGGTATTTGGGGTAGGTGAGGAGGAATTTACTTTTCACCATATGCATGTCTGTGTAGTTTGAATACTCTTAAAAATGAAGATGTATTATTGTATAATAAAAATAAAACTGTATTTAGAAATTAAATTTTAAATAAATAAATTGTATTCAATTAGTAAAAAATTAAATAAACATTTGACATAGTGACTATGAAGACTAACTATATAGGAAAATGTGCCACAGATCACTTAGAAGCCCATGAAGACAGGAGGGAATAGAGATAAGGTGCACTGAGCACTCACAGAAGCCAGGCAGCATGGTACTGCCATCTTCACCCAGAGAGGTGGATATAATGATACCCATTTTATAGATGAGGCCACTGAAGTGCTTAAAGTTTAAGGAATAAGCCTGAGAACACACAGCTAGAACTGCAAGTCTGAGCTTTACCCCTAGGTCAGTCTCATCCTCAAATGCATGCTCTTTCTACCACTCCACCACTAATAATTCCAGAAACACTTTGAAAACCAATTTTTTCCACTCTTGGAGGTGCCATGGGAAGAAACTGTTTTTGAGGCTCTCGAGTGGCAGAGAGTAAAAGAAATCTGAATATATACATAAAAGGTATCTTTATTAATAACAATAAAAAGTTTAAATTGTTTTAGGAGTCATTTTAGGAGGCAGTGAAGTGCTTGAAAGTCATCAGAATTATTCATTTTAGGGAAAGATTCATTATCCTGTGTTTCTGGGCAGGGAGCCTGTATGAATAAGATCATAAATGCCATGGCTACTCTGAGGTCATCATGAAAAAATAATAGACCTTGGTGATAAAAGAACTAGTTAGTCATTAGTTCCATCCTTTTTGCCAACAAAAAAGATAATATTTAAAGAACAGTAATCATTTGTATTTAATTCAGACTCAATTCTTCTTTGGAACCGGATCTGTAAACACTCTGCCTAACATCATGACCTGAATTCCTATGGTTTTGAACAAACTTTAAAGAAATGGAAACACCATAACTGTCCTTTTAGGATTAAGAAAAGGATCATCTACAGAGCAGAGCCTATCATTTACCCATCACTCTGGGGGAGCTGAATGGGGGAATACCTAGATCATGGATGAGGGAGTCAGGTGGAAATGGGTTAGAATCGGGTTCTGCCTCTTACAGCTAGTGTCCCCTTATTCCTAAGCAAAACCAAAGAGGGCTGGTTTGGGTCCCAAGATTGCTGAAAATGTTGACAGACTCAGTATAAGTTTACTTCAGTTACTAAACAAGTAAACAAGCTTTGTGAATGGTAGAGAAGACAAAGATACCAATGAAGGGACACAATTCTCTGTTCCTCCCTTGTTCTCCATGCACGTGGGCCTGAAGTTGAGCGGTCCCATGAGAGGTGGGGATGAGAAAGCCAGGATATGACTTCAGAGGAGTAAGAAAAGGGAGAGTTCATTGTGTTTATACCACTACATTGGAGGAGCGGGTAGACCACCTTCAAGGTTGAAGTAACAAGGCAATTTCTTGTGGTACCATAATTCACATACTTCCACTTTCTAACTCTCTCTCTGCATCCTGGCACTCTAGCAGGCCTGCTCATGACCTACAATATCTAAACCAAGTTATTTAAGTTCTCTGAGCCTTAGTTTCTTCATGTGTAGTAGAAGGATAATAACACCTCTCTCATTGGCTTTGCATGCAGTTAAGTTAAATGAAATCACCTACGTAAGGAAACCTGGCACAAAGTGGGTGCTTTATTTGCACCATGCACATATATGCTCCTCCTTACACTCTCACCTTTCAAGGCTTCTAGGTCCATACAGGCAATCATGCCTCCAACTCTGTCACATTGAAGAGGGAAATTCATTCACTATTGAGTGTTTCTCACAGGACCCCCGCCTGGACATGTAAGAGCCCTACCTGGAGTTTATGCAACACCTCAAGGCTCTCTTATTTATATAGCACTTCCTCACTCTCAAGCAACATCCGCATATGGAATCCTCTTTTGGTCTTGGGACGGAAGCAAAACAACTATTATTACACTCATTTTACAAAGTCCAAAATTGAGACATAAGAGGCACGAACAGACTTGTCTCTGTCTAAGGGGCTCTTGAAGGGTTCATCTCAGCTCCTTATATATTTCACCCAACCCTTCAACCCCCGGAATTGAAATCCAGCCAGACTTTCAGGATGCATTACGAATTATATTATGTTGGGCTGCCTTCTTGTTGATATGCCAAGAGACAGTTTTGTCCCTTATACTTTACAATAAAATAATTTATCAACTCTTGCAAGATTAACAGCAAAATTGAAAGAGAAAGGGGAACTGTGAGGATCTGATGGGGAGGATCAAAATCATATTCTACATTTTACACATGAGAAGTCTTGGTCTTAGAGAGATTAAGTGTCACAGCTATTAATTGACAGGCCAGGATTAGAATGTACAACCCAGCATTCTTTCCATGGGAATACACTGCCCTGGGGAGTTGACTGAGCATTCCCGGCAACAGGCGCTCACTGCCTCATGAGGTTTGCCTGGCTCCCGTAATTCTTCCTTATTATAACTCAAACTCTGCCCCTCTGTCCATGACAGCTTTGGACCATTAATTAACTTTGAACTTCCATGTAAATCTCTAGAGACGGAACCATTTTGCCTGAAAATACTCTGTTATCTGCCTGACATGATAGAGCACATGCTAATAGAAATTACCTGGGGCTCTTGCCTGTTAAAGCTTGTACCTGCATTACTGATGATTTAAGGGTATTAGGCCCACTAAGTGATTGGACCTGAGACTGGAACCCAGGACTTATGATTTCCAGTCCAAGACACATTAATTTCAGCAAAAACTTACTGAGCACTTTCATGTACCATGTACTATGTTAGGATTAGGGAATGAGGTTTTAAATAAGACAGGCATGGCTAAAATGATCATATGACTTGTCTAAAATGACACACTTTAGAGAATGAAAGGGATGGTAATAAGAATCATTCAGAACAACAAGCATGTAACAGGACTGTCCAGATAAATTGGGATATGTAGTCAACCAGACAGTGCCCCAACCTTGCAGAATGTTCTTTTTAGTTGGGGAAGGCAGGCAACAAATAAGTAAAAAGTGAAGGTATGTAAAGGGTCTTAGGACATAATAGGGTGACGTGATGCACAGTGGCTGATGGAGGGAGGGCTACTCTGGAAGGAATAATCCTTTAGTGGGAAGACTTCCTCTCCTGAGGAAGTGATATTTAAGTGGAGAACTAAGGATTAAGAAAGAAGCATTCATAGACATCAAGGAGTGTTTCAAATGGAAAAAACAACAGCTAATGCAAAGCCTTCAAGTGGGAAAGAGCTTACTATGGTGAAAATACAGAAAGGAGACTATTGCAGAAGGTGTAGATGAGGCAGCAGGCGAGAACCAGAATATGTAGAGAGGTGTAGACCATAGGAAAGAATTCTCTGGGGTGTTTCAGAAGTTTCCCAGTATTTGACTCAGATATCCATAAAATAGATACTATTTTTAAAAACTGAAAAGCACATTCAAACCTGTTACTTAAATTTTAAAATCTCAGAGACCCCCTAAGGTGTCATCTTGGGCTAAATTTACTAGCTGTTGTGCAAAACTTAGAATAAAGCTTCTCTCCCCATCTCTGTGCATATGGTAAAACTTCATGGAAGTACATCATTTTTTAGAAAGTTTCTTGCTTGGAATTTCTTCTTGGAATTCAGGCCTGTACACATCTGCTTGCATAGGATGACACAAATGAGCACACATATACTGTACTCAGTTAAATGCTAGGCAGGGATCTATGTGCTCAGAGCATACTTTCAACACAGTGTGGTGTAAATGGTCCAATAAAAAGTATATGCATTACATGAAACACCAGAGCATCACAATTTTGTTTCAGCACTTACAGGTTTTCAATCCTCCAACTGTTGTATTTATAATAACAAATATGGGCAGTAGCTGGATTTTTTTAGTGATTCAACTTAGAGGAGAAAAGAGCCAATACTCTTTGAAGCTTCTTAGTCAATTTAACCAAAGAATGCACAGTGTTTGCAAGGCAAGGCCTTCCCTTACTGGAACTTTTACATCCATGTGCCCATGTGAGTAGAGTCTTACTTGATGCTGCAAAACCAAAACAAGAAACAAAAAACAAAAGTAAATTGAATGCTAATGCTCATATAAAATAATTATCATCTCAGATCTGCAAATCCACATATTTATTTCACCAAAACAACCTCAGGATTTTTTCACTTATTAATAGTAAAATAAATGTAATAAATGAGAACTTTGGAAATAAAGACAAGCCAATTGCTTTAACGGGTTTAGAAATTGGGTTTCCACATAAAATTTTCTTTGTTTAAAGTGTTCATTGCTAAAAATATTTAAGAAACAAGGAAGTCTTACTTCCTTTTTCCAACCACTTATTTGGATCTTTTGGGGAAATTTTATCTTGGTCAACCCCAAAGTTGGTTCATCAACGAAACAAGATTAGTAATAACTTAGTGAGAAAGATTAATAATAACTTACCACCTTAAAGATAAGGCATTGAACTAAATAAATGTTGATGCTTCTGTTTGAAAATCGATAATTGTAAGTTCATACAGTGCTGAGAAGGGAACCTTCTAGGACCTAGCATGTGGTAGTTGACGTTTAGTGATCAGAACTATGTCATCGTGTGAGGCCCACGTAAATAAAATACATGTAAGCCAGAGAGTCCTTCCAGAAAAATGCAGCTGTCAACATCAAGAGACAAGTAAGTGCTGTGATTCTGAGCTTCATTGAAAGAGTCACATTCAATCCACTGCTTCCTTAAAAACTGACTTTATTACCATGGCTCCAAGTTCCACAGGAGAAAAACCACAAAGTATGCGCCAACCAGATGAACAGTCTGTGCTGATGACAGAAAAAATAGAAGGCCATTGAGGTGCGGGGCAAGTCTGACAAAATGTCTTCTGTAAACCTCCTGGAACCATCAGTAAGAACTAGGTGCTAGAATCTGAACCTTTGATTGGCGGCCTCCAGAGAGGTGGAGAGCGGCTGGTCTCCTCCAGGCCACGAGGTGGAGCAGGGTCATAATTTGGATTCAGGAGTCAATAAAGAACAGGGCAATGTTGTGATACAGTTTCTGGGTTAGGAGAAAAATGTGTTGGGGAGGGGAAGAGATTTATTACCCTCTTTTACATTCGCCCGGCCTAGAGAACAGAAAGGAGACCGTATATTTGCCTGGAAAACATTAGGAATTCATGGAATTGGATGTTTTCTTCAGACTCCAACATTGATCATGAAATTTCAAACAAATCATTCAAACTCTCTGCACTTCAGTTTCTCCCATTTGTAATAAAGGGATTTAAAATGTCAACAATGTGATATCTGATATATGTAAGTTTAAAAGTGAATCCTTGGAACTCAAGTTTAATAGTTCTATGATTTTTGAGAATGCCTGAAACTTTGAATACCACTCTTATGTAATTTCTTCCAAAATGCAGTGAAATATAAATGAAAAATTGAAATCCATGACTTGTGAATATTTCACAAGTGTTACAACATATCTGAAGTTGAGAAGAGAAAAACAAAGCTTGAGAGGAGTCTAAATTATGGTATATCCAAGTAAGTGGTTCTCAGACTTCCAGATTTTATAAACGAGTAAAAGTTTTCTTTGTTTTTTTAACTAAGAGACTATTCTAAGCTTTTCAGGATCTTATTTTAGCTTAAAGAAATTATTTAACACAACTATTATCGAGCATCATTTCATAAAGCAATAATCTTATTAATTAAAAAAAAAAAGTTGAAAGAACATAATCTCAGAAAGAAGACAGTCTTTCCCAAGGAAGTACAGTTAGTAAACTAATACAAATATACGAAAATACAGAAAAATCCCAATATGCATTGACAGATGATAGTATTAAAGGGTATATAATTTTTTTTGTTGCCTGTTGAAAATTGGGCATCTATAGTCAACACTCCCATGTAAAGTAGAAATAGAAAATGCAACTTGATATGGAACATCATTGTTAGAAATCTATTTTCATGTGATGAGAATGAGAACAATGCTGTGAATTGTATTCATTCAATTGAGTTGAAATTTATCTGAGACCTTAGCTCAGCTTCAGATCTACAACGTGAGTCTGGGTCATGAATGACACCGCTTTACAGACCAGCATCTGAGAACCACTGTGATCTCAGTGATTGATGTTCCTGCCCCACAACCCCCATGATTCAAACCTGAGCCTTACAAAATTAGAAATTAAGACCTTATGAGATATTATTATTAATCCAATGTTTCACAATGAGGCAATGGAGCCATAAAGAGATTAAACAAATCATTCAAAGTCACACCGTTCGTAAGACATGTCTGATTCATAACCAGTGATTTCTGGTCTCTGAACTGACATAATCAATACTATCTAATAATAGCTAACATTTTGATCATTTATTATAGACAAAGCATCACGTGAAATATTTGACATTTGTTATGTTGTCAGATCCTCACAATGACCCTGTGAGAAGCATTCCATCATTTTTCCCATTTTACAAGCGAAGAAATAGAGGCCCAGTAGTTAAAATCACTTGCCCAGGGCCCAACAAAGGCTGCATGGCAGAACAGGAATTCAAACCAAGCAATCTGACTCCAGCCCTGCCTGCTTCACTTCTGATATGTGCCTCTGCATCTCAGGTGTGTAATTTCAACAATAATGCGGACTTCCATTCCTAGGGAGGTAGTAGTACAACATTGCTCCCACTAAAATGGCTACAAAAAATGAAAATGACAATTACTCCACAAAAATCATAATTTTAAGTACATTGGCAAGCTGGGGAAACAAAGAGGACTAAATGAACTAGAACTCTAGAGAGAAGAGTCCTTCTTAGGTGAGCTGAGATTGCCTATCATTTTCTTCCTTGAGGGCATTTGCCAATTCTGGACACAGGCTAAGGATTGGGTGTGGCCTAGGCTGATGGTCTCCATGAGGGGGAAGGGAAACCTGTGGAGGTTTGACAGCCATAGGGGCAGATGGAACATATTGGAAACCAGGGGAGCCCTGGGAACCTGAGCTGAGTGCTGGGGAGGTACAGAGGCTGAGACCAGAGTCTTGGAATGCTTAGTACACAAAGTCCCGATAGAGAAAGGAGCCTGCAATAAGCAGCCAACAGGTTTTCCTCTCAAGACATTTGCCATATTTTGATGCTGTCTGGAGTAGGAGGCTGAGAGATAAACTTCTGAGGGGTAGAGATAATTCCTCCAAAGGATAGTGGAGATAAAACAGAATAAGTCTTTAAAAAATACATGAAATCCAGAAGAAGGCAGGAAAAGAGGAGCACAGGGCAAAGAGATAGGACAAGTAGAAAACAAATACCAAGATGTAAATGTAAGCCCAACTTTATTAGTAATTATATTAAATGTAAATGGATGACTCATTCCAATTCAGTGACCAAAGCTGCCAGCCTAGATTAAAAAAAAAAAAAAAAAAATCCAATCATATGTTGTGTATGAAACACACTTAAAATTAAAGGAAGTTGGAAGTTGGTAGTAAAAAGACAGGAAAAACTGTACCACAAGAGCACCAAAAGAAAGTTGATATGGCTATGTTACTTTCAGACAGAGATGGAGTTGACTTTAACACAAGAAGTATCATGAGAGATTTTTTAAAAAATAAAGAAATTTTATAGTGATAAAAGATTCAGTTCAACAAGAAGATATAAATTTGTATGCACCTCTAATTTGTATACACTTAACAAAATAGCTTCAAAATATACAAAGACTATGGCAGCGGATAGGCATCAGAGTGGAAAAAAGGCAGTAACGCTACAATATTTGCAGAAATAGACCTGTCTGACTCCACAGCCCATGCTCCTCTTACAATGCCAATACTGTACCTACTTCTCACCCTCAGCCTCTCAGAAGCTGTTATTATTGGCAATGTCAGTGGCAGCTGTGTTCACGTGGACCATTGCATAGTTCATTTTATGATGCTGTGAAATGTAAAACTGGAGAGACGGAAGTTGCCCCAAGCAAAAGAACATGCACACTAAGTCTTTCAGGTTTTATCTCTTTTACTTGAATCAATAGTGCGTGGCTTAGAACTCTTTGTGGTTGAGTTGATAACCAATAACTGCCCGTGTTTACTTTGCAGAAGGATAAGTCTCATGTGAGCCTAACTTTTGGCGCAGTTTGATTAGCATGTACCCAAATATCACACCTTCCATCCTCCAGCAAAGAGCTGATTAACAATCATGAATAAAAAAAGGCCGAAGGACCATAACTGTTTATGGTTTTGTGCAGATTATTTTGTTCTTTCTGAACTTTGCCCCTTTCAAACGTTCTTAATCGCACCTACAGATTTGCTATCTCCCCTCAATTTGAGGGTAATTTAAGACATAGGCAGTGTCAAGGCCAATCCTCAGCAAAATTATAAGGAAGGCCGTTTCACATTGGCCATAGAGTGGAAGGAAGTGGTTTACTCCCTTAGAGATTCTTCTTCACCCACACCCTCCCCAGATGATTACAGGTCCCATAGTTTCTGTCCTTACTTCCATCAAAACCAGTTTTTAATTCTTTTAATTCTTATTTCTATTCAGGTGTTTGTGACTAATAACAGTTTAGAAGATATCTTCCTAATTATATTTAATTTCTAATAAATAAAAAACCCAAACTAAAGAATGAAGCTTGAATAAAGCAGGTTTCAGTAAAGGATGTCCTTGAAGCAGGCAGCAGGGACACATAAGTGTAAGGTGGTGGGGCGGTTTCAAATCACAAAGCCAGGTCTTTGTATACCTGTAGGAAGGTCCAAGGCAGATTCTTTCCTATCGTTTCCAGAGTCCTGTCATTTTACTCTCATCCCTGGATTTTATATTCTGCCATTTATTCATTTGTTTAACTGATGCACATTGGGCTACCCTGTGACAGGCACTATGCCAGGGCCTGGGGTGAATTATTGAACAAGAGCATCTCATCTCTCAAGTCCACTGTCTAGTGAGCAGTCATACTTAACTAAACAGCTGATCACAGTACAAAATATTCGCAAGAGAGGAGGAAAGCATTGAGAAAGAAATCTCTCCCATCCTGGAGTGTTTGGGAGAAGACTTCATGGTGGAGATTACATCTGAAAGAAAAAAGAGGAGGATTATTTAGCCAGAGGGAAGGGAATTCAGGGAAAATGGCATATCAGGTACTAGGAACTATGTGGATAAAAAGAACAGAAGCAAAATATTAGCATATTCTTTTGAAAAAAGTATAAGCCATTTGGAGTCGCTTGAGAATAAATGGCAGAAATGAAGCCAAGATAGTAGGCAGAAGTACCAGACCATGGCCATTGTCATCTTCATCATCATTCTCATCAACATCATCATCATCAAAGAAACTAACAAAACTGAAAGCTTACCATGTGCCAAACACTGTTCTAAACACTTTGCAAGTTTTAAGTCATGTATAACAGATTGTATAGTGCATTATATGCCAAACAAAGGAGCTTAAAATTTGTCCTGTAAGAATAAAGTGGGAAGTCATTGAAAATTTAAGTTGAGTGGGTAAGCTGGCTTTTAATTTTAGATGAATCACACTGGTGTCTGTTGTAAGAATGAAAAGAGGGAGCAACTAAAAACTGAGACGTCAGTTGAGAGGCAGCTAAAATAGTTGAAGCCAAAGAGTAAGAAGTTCATAGTTGGGACAAGAGTCGCAGAGATAGAGAGGAAGGGAGAGACTCAAGAAAGATTTAGAAAGTAAAATTTTAGATTTGGTGATTGGATTTGGACAGATAATTGAGGGAAGAAGACAAGAACTACTTTGTTGGATATCAGGCTAATAGCTTAGGGATCCAGGTGAATAGTGGTGTCATTAATTTAGAAAGAAAATACCAGGGGGTAGGACACTATGTTCTGATTTGGATGCATTGAGTTTGAGTGACCAAAGGACATTCGGATGGAGATGTTCCACAGTGGTGCAATTTAGAATCTGAGAAGGAAGCTATCCCTACCTGTAGGCCGCCACTGAAGCTGTAAGCCCAGATGGAACATTGTGAAACACCAACAATTAACAAATGGACGAGGGAATGGGAATCCAAAAAGAAGAACTTCTAAGACATATATGAAGAACTTGGAGAACAGAAACTTCTGCAAAGAATCACCAATGGTTTAAATGCAAAAAATAGGCCTGGCAGGCTAAGGTTTGGAAAATATCCATTACATTTGGCCAAAAAAAGAGGAGGGATTATTAGTACTTTACTGAGAGCAGTTCCAAGAAAAAATGGAGGAGATAAATGTCAGATTGCAGTCAATAGAGAATGAATGGATTAGAGGTGAAGTAGAGAGTGAATGAGATGGGAATAAGAGAGACGGGAAAGTGACCAAGGGCATAGTATCAAGGGATCGTATTTTTGTGATGGTTGACTATTAAGCAAGGCAAAAGATGGAGCCAACCTTGATGGTCTAGTAGTTAAAATTCGGTGCCCTCACTGCTTCAGCGGCCCCAGTTAGTTTCCCAGTCGTGGAACCACACTACCCACCTGTCAGTTGCTATGCTGTGGTGGTGGCTCACATAGAAGAACTAGAAGGACTTACAACTAGGATATACAACCATGCACTGGGGCTTTGGGGAGAATAAATAAAAAGAGGAAGATTGGCAACAGATGTTAGCTCAGGGCAAATCTTTCCCTGCAAAAAAAGGAAAAGATGGATTGGAAGGAAAAGTTGGGAATCTAAGAAAAAGAGAAAATAATCTACAGAGCAGAGCTTAATAGATTCCCAGAGTGCATAAAGAAGAATTAGTTTTGAACATGAGGAGGGGAACCTCACATTCTAAGACTGGAGAAAAGGAAGAAAGAATGGAAGTGGATGAAGATAGCTATGTATCTTCTCATGGAAAAACATCGAAAGTTTTTATTTCTCCTGGTCTCGGTGGTAAGGTGATCTGCTGAGAAGAGGTCATAAGGTGCTTGGAGAGAGTGATAAAGGTTTGAAGGAGTCACCGAGGGGAATGAGAAAGAGCTGGCCAAAGGACAGGTGGCGAGCTTGGAGGCTCAGCAGGGTTTCAGTTGGTGGTGCTTATTTCTCCAGGTTTAAGAGCAGAGAAGACAGATTGTAACTTGGTTCGAAGGCAGAAGAATGGAGTATCTTCTGCTTTCCTTCTTTTCATCCCTGCTCTCACTAGATATTGTGGGAGATCAAGATTTGGCCACCCTGAAATATATCTCTTTACCTTGATTGTTTTCTCTGAGGGACATTTGACCTCCCCCACTAACTGCCTAAAGAATTTGACATGGTGGCTCCTTCCTGGAACAGATCTTCTATCATGATGGCTGTAAAGATAATGTAGGATAGAGATTACAATAGCAAAGGCACCAAGCCTCTTTTATCAAAAAACTCTGTCTCTCCCTGACCACATTATCTATAGATGACCCCAAAAAGAATTGTCCTCCTGCCCTCTGAAGTCCCAGGCCACTACCCACCCCCAACACACTCCTCGCCTTTAGCTGCAATACTTAAGCAAGCAGCTTAGACAGAGGGGCGAGTTGATCATTTCTGAGTTTCTCCCATGTATACATGTTATTAAACTTGGTATTATTTTCTCCTGCTAAGCTGTCTTGTTGATTATTTGGCCAGCCAGAAGAACCTTAAGGGAAAGGGCAGAGGGAGATTCTCCTTCTTCCCCCGACAGTTTCCAATGCCTTTATTTAGCTGAGTATCTTTACAAGATAAAGAGATACAAAGTCAATCACATGGAAGTATTGGGTATGCGGTATGGTATCATGAAACCGCCTTATAGTCTTATGATTCAAATTCTGACTCCATCACATGTTGTTAGCAGCTTGACCCTGGGGTAAGCTCCGTAATCACTTAGACCATCTGTTTCATCATTTACAAAAGAATTTTAAGCATTAAGCAAGCTTATATCCATACAGCCCCTGGTTCATAGTAGGCATCAGAAAGTCTTGCTCCTCTTTTCCTTATCAACAACTCAAGAGGAAATAGCCCTTGTAAAACTGAACCCAGAGTAACCCAAACCTAAGAAATTACTTTTTCATAGTTGAATTTCCATTATAGCAGAACAGTTCACTTGGAGAGATAAAGACCTATCCTCCGTCAACTTGATTAAACCATGGTGAACTAGGACGATTCTTTAAAAAATAATCCCCATCCCAACCTTCCATCTTTTTGGGGTCTTGGTTCAGCATGAGTGAGTGTCTACATAACTTGATGCCACCACATAACACCAGTATATCCATTCTCCATTTTCCAAGGACCCACAGACAATTAAGCCCACAGCTGCCTACTCAAGTCGCCAATACAAATCTCTGGTTTAAAAACAGGAGTTTACATTTTTTAGAGATTATTTACCTCATAGTTCTAATAAACCAGAGCTTCAAATATTGAAGGGCAGGCAAGTCACTCTACAGCAAGGCAATGAGGAAGTCCTCATGACTAATTACATAAAACAATTAAATAAAAATTTCTTTACTAACCTTCAGCATCCATCATTGTCCACTGTCAGCCATTGTTAGCAGAAAGGAGAACATGACTAATATTTTCCTGAATAAATCAAACTGTTTATTTCCGATTTGTGCCATAGGAAGTATCTAAAGTTCCTTCTCTCCTACCATTAATACCAAGATAGACCATCTTGTGCATTCCGCTGAGCTGTGTGGTCAGTCACCACGTGAGTCATGTCTATTTCTGCAAATGCTCTGAGTGCCTGTTGACTAAAGAAAAGAAGGAAATCCATATGGTATCTTTCTTTCCCTGCCCTTCAAATCACTGCTACCTGCTGAAGTTGTTGGCTGTTCTGCTCTCCTTTGCTTTTTAGTACCCAGGTAGGGTGCCTGATTCCCACTAGGCTCTAAAAAAAAAAAAGTGTTGTGAACTGAATCCCTGACCTCCTTCAGAAGGGAGGAAGGGGAGGGGTAAAGCAGAAGAGGTTTACATGGGTGCAGAGGGAAGTCTTCTTAAAAATAAGAAGTGAGCAGGCTTTATCCTGGTGCACTAAAGCCAAGGAAATTTTAAGTGAGATAATTGCAAATACATGGGGTAATAGACATGAAGGGGCTTTTAAGCTCTACATAGTTATACAGATACTGACAGTAATTGTAAAGGAGGGGTTATGTATAGAATAAGGGTGGGGCTAGATGGTCTTTTTTATACTACAAATATTTATTGTGTTTAGGAGGTAGCAGGTACTATTCTGAGCATTGGGGATGTATCAGTGAATCAAACAAACACAGTCCCAGTGTTTTGGAGGATTCTATAGTTTAGGATTGTCTTTAAGTCATCTTTCCATTGTTCTCTGATCCTGGGCTTTCCTATGACATCTGTATTGGGTGGGGTAGGGGGGTGCAGTGTCCATCCTAGAACTGGAGGGTCGGCATAATGAAGAGATAGATGTCCTTTAATTTTGTCCCATTTGTAAATCCTCACACTTGATCTCTCCCAGGATTGTGCCTAATGTAGTTATCCTCCGTCATACAGAAACAACTTGGAACATTCCTTCCAGCCTGTGGCAATAGAAGTAGGGCCAGGAAAGATAGGAGATGCTAGGAGAAGGAAAGATGGCAAAACAAAGCAGAGCTGCTGAGAAGGAAACCGTGGTGGTCATTAGAGGCATAAAAGCCTAGTGTGTGGTGACTAGAAGAACCCCCAAGAATTGTCTTATCAAATCACCCCATTTACAAAATTGGTAAACTGAGGTTCAGAGACAGGAAGTAACTCACCCAGAGCCACACATCACACATACTAAATGGTCAACTTCTTTTTACCTGATGATTAAATAGTTATACTTCTTTTGATATGCTTTGCCTTCACTGGAGCTCTAACCATCCTGTACGGCATGGTGGTTAAGAACAAGGGTGTTAGCTCGAGACTCTCTGAGTCCAAATCCCTGTGTGACCTTGGGGAAATAACTTAAACTCTTTGCACCTCAGTCTCTTCGTCTCTAAATATAGAGATAATCTTGGTACCTATCTGTGGCTTTTAACGGCATTAAATTAGCTAAAAGAGATAAAAACTTAGAACGGTGCCTTATAATACAGAATGTGTTATGTAAGAGTTTATAATATATATGAATATGTATGTGTGTATAATTGCAATAGAGTCATCCCTCAGATATTAGTTAAATTAAGCGAAGCAGCTTAGAAACAGAATTTATTTCCCCTTCATCTACTACTTACTGTTCTCTTTTATCCATCCTGAATGTTCAATATGTCAAAGTGGTGTGTTTATTAAATGTTCTTTAGGAAGTTGGCTGGGTTTATGCAAACAAATCCATTCAACACATAGATTTTTATCAAGGTTGGAGAAGCACCATCCTCCAGGACATTTCCACCTCTCAGGACATTACTAACAACTCAAAAAAATGTCTCCCCAAAGAGATAGTCACTCGAGACAGGCAACGCCCGAGAAGTGAGGATGGAAGCTGGAGCTCTGAACTTTCTAGAAAATGACACAGGGTCTCACCTTACTCACATTCTCACCTCTTCCGGGACAAGCTAAGTGTCACTCAGAAGTGAAAGCTTTATTGCAAAATGAAGAGAATAACCAGGAATTTCTAGGCCAAGAAAAAATGTCTCTCTTCATCTTCAGTTGTTCAAATCTAGGACAATGTGTCCTCTTTCCTTCCCCTGCTGGAGGCACAAAATGACCCCCACTGCTGCATAGAGGGAAAGAAGAGGGAAAGAGAGGGACCATTTCAGTCCCTAGACGTGTGTCCTGCTCCCCTCCCCCAGGTCCCCCTGACAGCCTCTTCTCTTGCACTGCCAGGATGACTTTTGGCTGTGAAATTCAGGAACCACAAAATGAAGGGAGTGTTCCTGATTGAGAAAAGGTCAGACGGTAATAATAAGAGCTGACAATTATCGAGTACTGACTCCGTGCCAGTCACTGTTCTCAGGCATTCACACACACAAACTCATGTCATCTTTACAATCCTCTTTGAGGGCCTCTATAATTATCCCCATTTTGCAGAGGAAGAAACTGAGACCCAGAAAGGCTAAGAAAACGTGGCCAAAGTCACACTACTGGCGAAGGGTAGAACTGGAATTCAAACCTAGGCCAATGGACTCTGGTGTCCATTGCTCCTCCAGGTGTGGTCTGGCCAGCAGATCACCTGTTACCAGCATGTGATGAGATAAATATAGAAATTGAGAGTAAGCATTAGGAAATTTTGCAGCCATTTGCTATTAGGCCGGCATCCAAGAGTGTGATCAGTAGACCCATGTCAGTGAACAGGGTATAGAGAAGTTCTGGTGTTGTTGAACCCACACTGGTGGTAAAGTACATGTGGTGTAGGCTGTGTGCCAGTTACGCACAGTAGGACCACATGTAGATCCAGGAGCGACTGGAATTTTAAAAAGAAGTCCTTTACCAGAAATGGTTTTATAAGCACTATTCTAAAGCATTGTGCTATATGGCCTCCAAAAACTCAGTACTTGCAATGAAGATAATAAACCTGTGAGGTATAAACGTAGATAGAGAAAGAAGCACCGAGTCATGAGCCGGAAGATAATAAACAATAAACATGATCAATAAGTAAGTGATATTGCATGTTAAAAGTTAATAAGTGCCAAAGAATGTCAAGAATAGAGCAGGGTGAGGGAATCAGGAGTTGGGGGAAGGCCCTGCAGTACTAAAGAGGGAGGTCATTAGGATAGTATGTGACCATTTCCCCTAGGCAGATAAGCCCCTTGTAAATGTTTAACTCTGCCTTGGCCTCTCCCTGCCCCTGCCTGGCTCTCCTATTTTCCCTCTGAATCTGTTGACATGGAATCATTACAGTAATCAAAACACAACAAGGCAGTTCGTTCCGTGCCAACCGGGAAAGCCCCGTCCATCATAATATGTACTCCAAAGCTAAATTATGGGCTTGGAAGAGATAATCTCTAAGAGCTCTTCCAACTTTGAAATCTTATGACTTTGGCTGAAAGAACTGCTGTTCACTGCTCTCAGGGGACTAAACCTTTATATCAAAGAGGTTCATTTGATATGATTCATTAATTCATCCATTCATTTATTTAATATACACGTATTGATCACCTACTATGAGTCAAGCACAATCTTAGGCTTTGATGTTACAGTGATGCAGGAAATATAGATTCTGCTTTGAGAATTTCAGAGTTCAGCAAGAGAGCCGGACATATAAACAAAAACATTGACAACATAGGTCTTAAGTGCTACAATACATGTCTGTATAGAGTGCTGTGAGAATACAGATGAGGGAATATGTAATTCCTCTAGGTGGTGGGAAAGGGAGCATCACAGCAAGATTGAGAGATGGTGACATGACTCTAGGTTTTGAAGGATGAAGAGGAGTTAGCATTCTTGAATAGAGAGGAGAGAAGCCAAATCAGGCAGAGAAATAGATGTAAAGACTAAATTGGGTGGACAAATTGGGACACATTTGGGAAATAGAAAAATAGCTTAGTCTGGTTGTAAGATTATACGCATATGTGGATCATGATGTTTTCTTTTTTTGTTTGTTTGTTTTGTGGTTGTGGTGTGAATATTTATTTATCCCCCAGAATGTGATTTCAGACACACACACACAGAGTCATCATTTTCCTTCTTTGGTCCTCCATTTCTTCATTTATAACAAGATGTGGAGTCCTGGGGTCATTAAATTGTAAACTCCATGGGGAATTCACCATTGGAGTCCCAGAGCCTAGCACAGTGCCTGGCACATATAGGCACTCAAATTTGGTTGAATGAAGGAATGAACCAATAAATGAATAAGTCAATCAGCTCTCACTAACATCCTTTTCAACTCTGTTTGCCATTTCTAGAAACTTTAGCTTTTTCCACAGCTTTGGACGAACATTTGTCTGCATCCCCCTGACAAAGGGACATTTGTGGGTTAAGCAGACATATGAATATACATACACATATTTAAATAAATAGATCTACAGGATGTCAGAACATTCAAGAGCCATTGGTGGGGGGCCAGCATAAGAGAGAGAGGAATGATCAGAGAAAAGCTTGACTTTCAAATTGTTTTTGGTGATTGAGAGTCAGCTGTCTGTTTCTCATCACTTCTCCTCACTTCCCCTTTTATGAATTAGAACTGACTGTATTTTTCTAATACATCACTTCTACTGTGATAACACATTTGGATTTTATCTCTCAGCCACACTTACAAAAGCAATGCGTTCCAGAGTGAAGCACAATAATCCCCCCCTCTTGGCATGAGTTGCTTATAATGTTTCCAAAAGTACTCATTGTTCAAAAAAGCTTTCTAGAAGCTCTTCCACACCCCTAGGAATGACTTCATCCTCTTACATAGAAATTTTTGAAGTTCTGTTATTGTAGAAATTTTCTAACATAGAAAAATATTAATAGTCCAATGAACTCCCTTGTATTACTCAGATTCAACAATAATCATAATTTTGCCAAAATCACCTCTCACTTATCAGTGCCTTCTTTAATTTTGTTTGTTTATTTCTTTGCTTGCTGGATTGGTTTAAAGCAAATCCCAGATTCCATGTCATTTCATGTGTAAATGCTTTGTGTGAATTTCTGAAAGATAAGATCATGTTTTGTTTATATGTTTTCCCTAACACCATGACAGTAATGCACCTAGGAAAACTAGTAGCAATCACTTAATGTCATCCTATACATAGTCCATATTGGAATTTCTCTAATTATCTAGAAGACGTCTTTTTATAGTTGGTTTATGCACATCAGGACTAAATAAGATCCACATATTGCATTTTTTTGTTGTTTTAATATGGAAATTTCAGGCCGTTTATGTGAAATATTTACTTTTTTCCTCTCTCGAGGCTAAAAGCCTGACATACTCAGGAAAGGGTGAATAGAAGCCACCATAGCACAGCCTGCTGCAACAGCAGCATTTTTTTCTTAAAGATTTCCACTCAACGCATGCTAGTGGCAATCCATAATATGCAAATGTAGAATGGAGTCAATATGTCTTAAACATGTAGACCTTCCCATTCTTCCTTCTAGGAATACAAATCAAGGGAGATACACTCAGGTGAATACTCAAAAGTGCATCACTATGATCCTCCCTTCTCTGGATTCATTTTAATTTTCCCTAATAATTATTGGAATAATAATGCCATATTTTACTTTTATATAGTGCTTTAGAGTTTACATAGTACTTCCGCACCTATTCAGCTTACTATAATGAAGAGTCCATTCTTCATGAAAAGTACTTCATCTCATGTGGTTCTCCAAATGAGCCTGTGAAGGAAGCCAAGGTGGGTATAATCCCTTTTTTTATGGATGTGGAAACAGGCTCAGGAATATTAAGCAACTGGGACCCAACAGTCAGTCAGTGGAGTTGAACATTTGATCCCAGTTCAAGAGATATCAGGTCCAAAGATCTTTTGACCAAGTATACCATGCCTTAACCTAATATACGAAAACCCTAGACCAGCCTCCTACAAAATACCCTCTAGCCAGCCACCATCTGGTGATATATTATATATTCCCTTTAGGGCTTTCTTCAACTTTGGTATCACCTGGGTACCCATTGCCTAGAAAGCCACATCCTCACATATCCATTCCAGGTTCAGTGTACCAGATGCCTTCCTCAATCACAAGAAAATTATCATGTAGACAAAGCAATAGCTTCAGTGTTCAACAATCTCTCTCACTAGCCCAAAGGGCAAATTTGTACAAATTAGTTTAAAGCAGTTATGGTAGGGATATTGAATGCTCACTCATACCTAGTTTTCCCCTCTTTCTATGAACATAGAAGGATGACACCTTCCCACTTCCCACCTTATAGTTGGGCAGGGCCATGTAACTACTCTGGTCAATGGATCTGGAAAGAAGTGCTGTGTCCCTTCCAGATCACCCTGATTAAAGTTTAATATAAGACCCTCCAGTAGGTTCTTCCTGTGACTCAACAGTTGTGGAGGTAGCCTCATCTTGAAACAACAGCAGCAAAAACCAAAGGATCCTAGGGTCACAAAGAATGGGGAGTGCTTCTCAGGAGAGTCACCCTGGGCCTGCAGTATGTTATATATGAGCAGGAAATAAACTTTTGGTTAAGCCACTGAAATTTAGGAATTGTTTGCTATTACAACCTAACCTAGCCTATCCTTATGGGTAAAGGACTCCTTCCTGAAGGTACTTTACTTGTTATGTACTGAAAAATTGTCACAAAAACCATGCAATTCAACAATGACTACAAGATGTAGGGTAGCTCCTGGAGTTGAGTAATACACAACTGGGAAACCATAAGTAATAGTCCTGTCAGCAATTTTACTAAGTGACATTCAGGGTGTCTGGAGTATAGTCAGTAGGGAGAAGATATGAAAATATGATGGTTATGAGGTATGAGTTTTGAAAGGAAGACAGGAGACAGATCATGCGGAGAAATACAGACCAGTTAAAGATCTGGGATTTTCTCACAAGAGCAATGGGAAACCATTGAAGTATTTTAAGTGAAGTGAATGGTATGATCAGATTGTTGTCTTTTAAACCTGGCCGTAGTAGATTATGAGATGGAGAAGCTAAAAGTAGAAGCTTGGAGACCAGTTGGAAAGCCATTGTGGTAGTCAGGTAAGAGAAAAATGTTTAATTCAATTAGGAATATGGAGAAGTAAAATTATTTGAGAAATGTTTAAGTGACAGACATAGAATGATCAACCTTCTCAGTTTTCCCAGAATAAGTGACTTGCAGTGTTAAAACTGGGACAGTTCTGGGCAAATCACGACGAATTGATCACCCTAGATAGACGTATCTAAGCTTTGTGACTGACTAGGTATGAGAATTTAGGAAGAGGACTGAGTCATCTTGGGTGACATTTATTGATATGTCATTGAATAAAGAACATATGTGAGAAAAGAGAGAAGATAATAAATGTTTAAGATGTGTGACCAAATGAAGATGTCCAATAAAGTCATGTGCCACAAAATGACATTTCACTCAACGACAGACCACATATTATAACAGTGGTCTCATAAGATTAGTACCATAAAGTCTAGGTGTGTAGTAGGCTATACCATCTAAGTTTGTGTAAGTACACTCTATGATGTTCACACAATGACAAAATCACCTACTGATGTATTTCTCAGAAAGTATCCCCGTCGTTAAGCGACACATGACTGTAAGCAGTTGAACCAACAAACAGGTAAATCTGGTATATTATTATTAATTACAGCTAACAATTGAGTACCATGTATGTGGAAGGAACTGGTATAGTTAGCACATGTTAATTCACTTACTTTTCTCAGAAGTCAATGATGTATCTCCATTTCATACTAACAAAGGCAAAGAAGTTACTCTAGGCAACACTGTTTGGAAATGACAGAGCTGGAATTGAAACTCAAATTAACCTGAATTTAAAAGTGGCCTTCTCTGTTACCTAGTTGTGTGACCTTGGACAAGATCCAGGGAGTCTGATTAACACAGCCTTAAGAAAATGGATGCCATGGGGAGAATTTACCACTTGGAATTAGCTACTCGGGGGATGAGAAATCTGAGAAGTAAAATATGGGACAGTGAGGCAGCTCAGAGATGCACAGCAGCAGGAAGACAGTACCATCCTAAGAGTGAAGGGACACTGTGAAACTCACCAGAGCACAGAAGCTAGGGCCATAGATGGTAGCCAGAATGATGGGGACTGCACAGTAAGAAATGGGAGCTTAAAGGAAGGGGCTGTCTGGTGGAAGGTAGAGCCACAGAAGACAATCAGCTGTAGCGAGAGACACCAAAGGGTGGGCAAATACACTGAGTTTCCCCACTAATGCTTCCTATTGGCCAAACCTACTTCTGTGTAGTACAGAGAAGGCTGATCTGGGTGAGGAATAGATCTGGGAGCAGACAGTTGACCCTCACATCATAGTACCTGCCACACAGTAGGAGCTCAAAAAATGTTAGCTCTTATTAAGTACATGAGTACCTATCATGTTCCAGACCATTTTCTCAGCACAGGGGTATTGAAGTGAACAAAATAGATATGATCTCTACCTTCATAGAACTCATAATGCTTGGGGGAAAAGCAGATTTATATAAAATAACAAATATTATGATATTAGAAAGGAGTGATTCAGGAGGCTCTGGGAAAGAAAAAATGGGAGAACTAAGTCTGAGCAAAGTCAGGGGAGGCTTATGGGGGAAACGATGTTTAATCCAAGATGTACTGCGTGAATAGTTGTTGTCAGGTGAAATGGGAGGAAAAAATCCAGGTAGAAGGAAGAACACACACGAAGGCATATTTGAGATTTTTACAGATGTTCCAGAGAATGGGATGCACAAGAGGGAGATAGAAATGGGGCTGAAGATACAAATTGTAGCAGGCCTTGTAAACCATGTTAAGCATTTTTTCATTCTAAAAGTAATGAAGGTCCGGCAAAAGATCTAAATACAGACAGACCAATCAGTCAGTGCATGGCTCCAGTGATCTCTCTGGACTTGACCAGGACAGGAGCTGACTGGAGACCGGGTATGAGGAAGTGACAGTCTGTACCTGGTTGGTAACAACGAATGAAGCAGGAAGAGGTGGAAGAAAATATGGTGTGATCTGCAATAAGTGTAGACCTATTCAATAATAAGCCATTGTACACTGGAGTGTTCCTTAATTTTGAAACAATTTTCAGGTAATGCTAAGGTGGAAATTCTATATCAGTTCTGACCTGAGGTGAAACTCTAGCCAAGCTGTAGGAGCCTTTGTCTTCTGGCGCTCTCATCGTCCACCCAACTTCACGCCTCCCATGAGCATGGACACACTATACTTGTCATTCCCAAAAACTGTATCACCTCCAAAAGCCCAATTACAAAGAAATCCTCTCTCCACAGCCACAATATCCTATCCTTCCTGTTCATTTCTTCAATTTACCTGCCTTGCTCTCTCTCTATCTGCCACACTCACCTGTCAAAACTCCAACCCCGGTCAAATCCAACATGAGTGCTATTTCATACCTGCAGCCAGCTGGCCAAGTCTGGCAGGATAAACATGTAACTAGGTTGACAGGTCTCCCTAACTGCCAAGAAATCTCACTACCTTCCCACAGACAGCTCACTTTCTTACTCCTTTAACAGCTGTTTTTACTCTTTCTTCTTTCTCCACAAACTTCTAAGACCTCTTTTCCCTTCTTAATTCTCAGAGAATGGCTTTGCTTCTATTTTCATTGATAAATTAGAAAAAAATCAGAAAAGAATGTGTTCATTTTTGCACTACAAAATCAATGAACCCAACCCACTTGAATCTATATCCATAATCTCTACCTTCTCTTCTTTTTATTTGTTTTTTTGTTTGGTTTTGTTTTTTCTGTTTGTTTGGTTTTTGGGTTTTTTTTTTTGTTTATTGCAGTAACATTGGTTTATAACATTGTATAAATTTCAGGTGTACATCATTATACTTCTATTTCTGCATAGATTACATCATGTTCACCACCCAAATACTAATTATAACCCATCACCACACACATGTGCCGAATTATCCCTTTCGCCCTCCTCCCTTCCCCCTTCTCCTCTGGTAACCACCAATCCAATCTCTGTCTCTATGTGTTTGTTTGTTGTTGTTATTATCTACTACTTATGAGTGAGATCATACGGTATTTGACCTTCTCCCTCTGACTTATTTCACTTTGCATAATACCCTCAAAAGACCTGAACAGACATTTCTCCAAAGAAGATATACAGATGGCCAACAGACACATGATAAGATGTGCAAAATCATTAACTATCAGGGAAATGCAAATCAAAACTACAATGAGATATTACCTCACAGCCGTCAGAATGGCTATAATTAACAAGACAGGAAACAACATGTGTTGGAGAGGATGTGGAGAGAAGGGAACTCACATACACTGCTGGTGGGAGTGCAAACTGGTGCAGCCACTATGGAAAACAGTATGGAGATTCCTCAAAAAATCAAGGATAGAACTACCATATGATCCAGCTATTCCACTGCTGGGTATCTACCTTCTCTTCTATTACAGTAGACAAGTTATCCCTCCTCCTGTTTAATGCCAACCTTTCCACTTATGCACTGGGTCCCACCCATTCTCATGTAATTTACCCCTAAAGTCCCTCACTTCCCTGCATCACCCTCTACTTTCTCTCTCTCCACTTACTTATGCCCATTGTTCTACACACTTGCTGCACCATCTTCTTCCATAGGGACTTTACACACATACAGAAAAATGTGATATGTTTATATATAGTTGATGCTCATTATTTATGGACTTTATGTTTGTGTAATTATCTACTCACTAAAATGTATTTGTAAGCCCCAAATCAACAGTATTCCCAGGGCTTTCACAGGCATTTGTGGACCTGTGCGGAGTGGCAAATAATTCGAGTTGCCCAGTTGCAGTCAAAGGTGAAGCTCTGCCTTCTTGTTTCAGCTGTAACAAGTATCAAGTCACAAGTATAACTGTAAGCAAGTACCCTTTTCACGGTCTATTTGACGCCATGTTTTTCACCTTCGTGTGCATTTTGTTGGTGATTTTGCTTTTTAAAATGACCCCCTGCAGAGTGCTGAAGTGCTGTCTAGTGGTCCTCAGCATAGAAGTCTGTGAAGCGCTTTCTGGAGAAAATATGTGAGTTAGGTAAGCTTTGTTCAGGCATGAGTTATAGTGCTGCTGGCCGAGAATTCAATGTTCCTGAATCAACAATATATATTAAATAAGGTGCCTTTAAACAGAAGCATATATAAAACAAGGTTATGTATTGATCCATTGATGAAAATGTCGTCACCAGAGGACCTCAGGAATCTAACCTTGTATTTCCCCCGGGGCAATGGTTCAGTATTCACTAATCCAGTGCTTGTTGTGACTTTATAGAACATAAACTACTGTGAATAATGAGAATTAACTATCTATATAGGTATACATATATACGTCACACACATATATTTCTCCAACATAACTGCCTATATCCCTGTGCTTCATAGCAAAACTCAAGAGAATTGTCATTTCTGTATCTTACTACTTCCTCCCCTCTCATTCTTTTTTTTTTTTTTTAAAGATTTTATTTATTTATTTTTCCCCCAAAGCCCCAGTAGATAGTTGTCTATGTCGTAGCTGCACATCCATTCCAGTTGCTGTATGTGGGACGCGGCCTCAGCATGGCCGGAGAAGCGGTGCGTCGGTGCTCGCCCGGGATCCGAACCCGGGCCGCCAGCAGCGGAGCGCGAGCACTTAACCGCTAAGCCACGGGGCCGGCCCTCCCCTCTCATTCTTTCCTGAATTGCAACCAGACTTTCATCCCCACCAGTCCTATGAAAGCTCTTTGATAAAGTTGCTAACAGCCTTCAAAGAGCCAAATAGAGTGATCAGTTATTGGCCCTAATTTTAGTATTTTGATATAGTTGATGTCTACCTCTTCCTTTAACTACTTTCTTTCTTCCCTTGGATTTTAGGATCCTGCGTATTCCAGATTTTCCTACTGCTTCACGGGCCAGTTCTTCTCATCCTTTTCACTAAATCCTGCTCGTCTTTCTGACCTTCAAATGTTGGAGCTATGCAGGCCTCAATCCTCAGACTTCTTGTGTTCTCTAATTTAATGATCTCATCCATCCCATGGCTTTAATGCTTTCTATCCTGCAGCTCCCAAATGAAGTGGGTAAGAGATATACTGAAATATTGATTTCTGGGACATCTGGAGCCCCCAAAGCTTATCACCCCTAGTCATAAACAGTTTCTCCATTTTCAACATGAGCAAAATATATTATTTTTGAAACTGTGCCATGTTGTGAAAAATATTAGGAATTACTTCTTCATACATTGATGACTCTCAAATTTAAATCTCTCGTCTGATATTTTCTCTGAGCTCCAGATATTTAAATCCAAGGGCTTACCTGACATCTCCACATGCATGTCTAATCTGGAGCTCAAACTTAATCTGTCCAAACCAGAACCCTTGACTTCTACTTCCTCTTGAAATATACTTCTCTCCTAATGTCTCCCATCTCAGAAACAGCACTACTGTCTATCCATTTGTTCAGGCCAAAACTCTTGGAATCATCGTCAATCTCTTCCTTTCTCTCATACCCCACATCTCTTCCATCAGGGAATCCTGTTGGCTTTTGCAAGAAAATATATCCTTTATCCAACCATTTCTCACCAATTCCACTGCTGGCACCCTCGTCTGGTGGCTATCATCCATTTCCTAGACTGCGGTGTTAACTTCCTAGCTTATCTTTCTGCTTCTACTTTTGCCTCTCTACACTCCATTCTTCCTACAGCCGAGTGACCCATTTAACAGGTAATTCAGATCAGGACATTCTTTTTCTCCTGTAAACTGTCAAGTGGCTTCTATCACTGAGGGAGTTAATAAGACTTCTGCACTTTGACCTCCAAGGTTCTACATCAATGGTCCTCAAATCTGAATGGGATCTTTTAGAGAAACAGCACCTGGGCTCCACCCAAGACTTACTGAATCAGGTCAGAACCCTGAACTACACCTTCAGCCTCATTCACTCCCACTCTGTGGGAGTGCTACACTAGGCTTACAGTTTTCTCAAATACACCAAGCATAGGCTTCCTCATTTGCTTTGGTTTCACTGCCCTTCACCTTGAACACTTTCTTCCACTTCTTTGCACACTTTCTCTCTTAGCTCATTGAGTGTCTGCTCAACTGTTGCCTTCTTAAATGGGTCTCAGCTACCTTGTTTATTTGATTTATAGGTTTATTTTCCTCTTCTTCCACAAGACTGTAAGCTCTATGAGAGCATAAAATGTCTCTATCTTTTTCATCACTGTATTTCCAGCACCTTAGCACACAGTAGGCATTCAATACATTTTTGTTAAATAGAAGAAATATCCCATGTAGCTAGATCTGGAGCCCCAAGGATCTAGTCTTCAAAGACACAGGGATTCAGAGACAGGGAAAAAGAAGAGAGCTAAGTACCTAAAACCTACAGATGCATTAGAGCATGATCTCAGACAAGGCAGAGGCCCCACCACTGGGACTGAAGGCAAAAGGTAGGGTGGGCCTAGCAGCAAGAGGAACTCAGTGCTGTATCCCTAGAGGTACTTATTTGGGGCTATCTTAAGTCCCTTGAATAAAGATAACTTTGGTGCTCGAGGCTGAGACTGAGCAGAGCCTTCAGATGGAAGACAAGAGGCTCCACTAGCGCTAAGAAGGCTGGTAGGAGAGGGACACTTTCAAACCATTGCTAGACTGCGTGTGAAATGCCAAATATATCTTTCACTTTTCTTCAAATGCAGATCTTTGTGACTCACTCTTGTAGCATTTCCTTTATTTGGTAAATAAGATATAAACGTTTTGCTGGGAGATCCCAGTAGAATATCGGGTAAAAATAACAGGAAGCACTCAGCTCTGTTAATTGTGCATCTTAATGTGGCGTAAGGACATTTGTCACTCCAATGCACTTCCCTCTACTGCCCACCCCAGATGTTTCAGGAAGTCCAGTTAATCTTATGGGAAATTAAGCAGCAGTAAGATTCTGTAGTCGTCCTAGTCTAGACTCTGATATTGATCATGGAACAGACAAATTGGAGGAACGAGGTGCAGTGGCCTTCTTCTGTCTTGGACATAAGTGCAAATACTCAGTGGAGAGTGACCTTTAACGAATGCAAATCTACTTTATAAAGTATCACATCTGTGACTCTTTTCAAAGAGTGTGCTAATGGTCGGCTAGATGTCCCTCTCTCAGCTTCCTCTGATTCACTTAGGAAAACTCTTGAGAGCCCGCTAAAGGGTTTTATATGTTTCTCATTGATGTTTGCTTTCCAAATGTTTGTCAAGTTCAGGCATTTGTATTGGTCCTATTAAAGTTTAAAGGATTCAAGCAGTGAAAATGACCCACAATAAATAGACAAAAATAGAGACTCCTGAAGACTATGTATGCCAAGCCCAACATGTTATAGCCCCAGGAAATTTGAGTCCCAGAAAAAGTAAGAGGCATCAATACAGCAGATTGGCTAAGCACCTGAGTTTAAATCTTAGCTCTACCATGTACTTGTTGTACATTGTTAACCCTTTTATTTAATTTCTATACATTGGAAATAATGTCATATTTACTTGATAGGTGTTATGGAACCATCTGGCATATACAGGCACTCAACAAATACTAGTTATTTTATTGGAAATATTTATCAAATACCTGGTGCTAAATAAAGCTAATAGGTTCTACACCAAGACCACAGAACAATAATTTCTAAAATGTCTAAATCCTTATTTACTTATCATTTTATTGCCAAGGTTAAACATTTAATACAAGTCCTTCTTACTTGACTAAGGTTTTAAGACTTAGAATAAACCACAAAGTATTAGAGTTGTAAGGACCTTAGAGATCATCAATCTAACTATCCACAGAATGTTAACATTATTTCTCTAGCAAATCTGGCCAATGGTTACCCTGTAATTACATGTAAACCATGATGAGAGCCCACCAGACACCCAGACAAGTTATTACACAGTGAGGAACCTAGTGTAGACTTTTATTCCCTCAGAACAGATGAAAAGTGTCTCCTTATTACTTCTATGCACAAGCTGGAGGCTCACCATCAGGAGCCACCCAGAACATAGATTCTTTGCAGGTATCTGAGAGCAGATTTATAGCTCCCCTTTGTCTTCTTTACTCTTGGACAAGGTCCCTCATTTCCTAAAGGCAATCTTCATGATTTCTAGACTAACTCCACCCTGACCCCACACCACTCACCATACTGGATGCTCAAGTTTGCACTTGCTCCAATTCATTGATGTCTTTTAGGCAGAATTGCAAACAGTATCCTCAGAAGTGGTCTGGCCAATGTGGAAGATGGTGACGTATTCAATGTATTTCCATTAATGTAGTTCATGTCATCATCCTAGACAGTGGACTTCAATTTTTTAATTCACCTCATTGGTTTTATCTAGCATTTTAATTTGTTAAAGTCATTTGATATTGTGTAATCTTTATATTCCATATGCATCCCTCCTATGGCATCTCTGAAGTAACAGACAAAACTACTAAATAGAACTTAGTCCTCAGTCTCCATTCCTGACACTTCTCCTCTGTGACATGGAGCCATTATTAATATTCTTTAAGTATGGACACTCAACTCATTCCACGATTCATCTGCCAATAATGTCTTCCTGGGCAGCACTTGTCAAAACTTCATCCATGGGGACATCAAAACAGACTTTATCAGAATTTTTTCCAAAGCATTATTTAAGTTAAAAGATATGTGGATTGCATTTTGGTTGAATTATCATGTAACCAGTTCTATATTCTCAGAATATAATATTCACAAATCTTGGAGCCTTGGGAAAGTATTTTTACAGATTGCAATATAGAGTTCTCAAGCAAACCCCAGCCCAGGTGTTAAGGTAGACTGGATCAAAAGTTCTTAAGTCATAGGAATCCATGTGTGGATTTCAAAAATTTTAATTCATAGACAATGTATTATGGTAATATGAGTATGTGTGTTTTTCTTAGAATAAAGTCCCCAGCTCAAAAGAGTCTTATACTCAAAAACTACCATTGAATGAGATTAAGTCTAATTAAAGATGTCCCAAACTTAAGTCTGTCCTATTCCCATTTCATATTTTCTTTTTTTTTAAATTTTTTGTTTATTGCAGTAACATTGGTTTATAACATTGTATAAATTTCAGGTGTATATCATTATACTTCTATTTCTGCATAGCTTACACCATGTTCACCACCCAAATACTAATTACAACCCATCACCACACACATGTGCTGAATTATCCCTTTCACCCTCCTCCCTCCCCCCTTCCCCTCTGGTAACCACCAATCCAATCTCTTTCTCTCTGTGTTTGTTTATTGTTGTTATTATCTACTACTTAATGAAGGAAATCATATGGTATTTGACCTTCTCCCTCTGACTTATTTCACTTTGCATAATACCCTCAATGTCCATCCATGTTGTCACAAATGGCTGGATTTCATCGTTTCTTATGGCTGAGTAGTATTCCATTGTGTATATATACCACATCTTCCTTATCCATTTGTCCCTTGATGGGCACTTAGGTTGCTTCCAAGTCTTGGCTATTGTGAATAACGCTGCAATGAACACAGGGGTGCATGTATCTTTATGCATTGATGTTTTCAAGTTCTTTGGATCATATTTTCTATTTGTAGTACACAGCAAGGCCCCAGCCATCCCACTTTCATTCTCCATTCCTTTCTGATGGCCCAAGATAGCCAAATGTGCTGGGCTTACATCTACACAGATTACTGTGTTTTGAAACTGTGGCACACATTCACACGGACATCTCCAAAAATTGCATTTAACATAAATAAAAAATTCTGGAGGCAATTTCAGCTCCTTCCTGTCAATTAGTTTTCTGATATCTAGTGTTTATGAAAAGAGATTTTTTTATTGAGCATGAATCTTGAGGACAGGAATGAAAAAAGGGGAGGATTTGTTTTTAGAAAATAGGGAAAACCGTAGGTGAACTGACTCTGGCTCAAGGGTGCAATTAGCAAGACTAGTCCCTATATTAGTCCTTGGGATTATTATACAAAGCACTTGGATGCCCAGGAAAGAAATGTTTTCTGGGAGGTGAACAGAGTAGCTGCAGATGGCTAACTATGAAAAGAGTGTCACAACCTCAGTCAATGTGGGGGGCTGGAGGGTAGACGGAACTTCTCTTGCTCCTGCAGGACTTCCCAGGGTAATTTTGATTATATACACAATTTCATTTTAAACGCTGACTTTAGGCTCTACCCTACAAAGAAGCTACGAACTCACTGCTCCTATAGGAAAGAACCACTACTTGGAAAGAGCGTGGGAAGGAAGACGACTGCTGGACAGGAAAGAATGTGTCTCGAGAATTAGAGACCAAGATGGAGGCTTTATTCAGGGTTTCTGAGGTGAAAGGAGGAAGTGGCTTCAGGCCACTTTATGGAAGGATTCCATATTCCTGTCATTTTTTCCTTTCATATGCCAGTTTGTGTACTGACACTTATAGGGTGAAAACCATGTTTATTCAGTGTAGATACATCATACTTGTATTTAAGGCAGAGAAGGATGGTAATGGAAAGAGCACTGGCAATTCTGCCTGCCGTGCCACACGAACACTGGCGTGTGGCAAGACTGAGTGTGAGGGAGTCAGGAGGCATGGATCGGCAGCTTGCTTGGGGAGCTCAGTGTGCAAGGGCCACTCATCTCAGGAGGATTCCTCTACCCTCTGTGTTTTTCTAGTGTTTCTAGTCTACTATATATAATATAGTACTTCTATATTGAATATGTATTTATATATTTATAATACAATTATATTCATGCATAATTAAAATATACTATATATTTATATTCAATATTGAATGTTACATATGTTTATATATTATATATATAATTTAATATATAAATTAATATATAAATATAATTCAATATATAAATATACACATTTAATATAGATATAGATATATTTGAATAGATATATAATTTTTTTCAAACATCATGGCTCCTAGTACCAACCAATGGCTTTGTCCAGTGCCTAATTGAAGAAAATGACTCTGTGGCAACACTGGGGTGAACAGTGGGTGGGTAGGTCCCACTGGGAGTTAATATGTCCATTTCTGAAATGGTGTAATCTCTCACTAAGTGATTTCCCGGGTAATTTTAGTTATATACACAAGTTCATTGGAAACACTGACTTCAGACTCTGTGGTGGGCAGAACAATGTCCACCCGCCCCAAAGATGCTTGATTGCCAGAACCCTGAGTGGGAGAGATTATCCTGGATTGTCTGGGTAGACCCAATCTGGTCACATGGAACCTTAAAAGTAAAGAGACTTCCCCAGCTGTGGTCAACTAGAGAGGAGACCACTGAAGAATGGTCAGGGAGATGCTGCATTGCTGGCTTTGAAAACGGAGGAAGCGGGCAATGAATCACAGAATGCAGGAGGCCTCTTGGACCTAAAAAAGGCAAGGAAACAGATTTTCCCCTAGATCCTCAAGGATGGACCAGAACTGCCCACTGATACCTTGATTTTAGCCCAGTAAGACTTGGGTCGGACTTCTGACCTCCAGAACTGTATGATAATAAATCTGTGTTGTTGTAAACCACTAAGGGTGTGGTAATTAGTTATAGCAGCAATAGGAAACAAGTACAGACTCTAACCTGGATGTAAGATACATGCTTATTATTCCTAGGCTACAATCTCAAGAGAACAGTCTGAAAAGAAGGAACTGCTTACCCCTGGATTAGGGATTAACAGAAAATAATGTGTGCCAGTCTCTAGGAGGCTTCCTATTTGTAGTGTCCCAAACACTCATTTTACCGCAAAGTTTCTAGGCATTGGTTCAGGCCCTGGCTTCAGCACAGATTAGCCTGCTATTTTTTTAAATTTCTCTGTTTTCTCATCTTCAAAAAGGGAATGATAACCATTTCCTTATAAGCATCATTACACCACTATATGGGAAATAGACGACGTATTCTCTCTTCACACAGGTCCAGGAGTAAGTTCCCAGATCCCCTTGTGCTAGTTCATGCTTGAGTGGCCTCCTCCATGCTGTACCCTCTGCATGGCAGGCCTTTTCTCTTTACCTTTCTTTCGATGCAAATGCTCAACTGTCGCTTTATCTAGGAAGAATTTTCACCACTTAGTCAAATTTAAATGCCCCTTTTGGCACTATGTCATTGCAGTTCAAAGTAGCAATTGCTATGAAATGATTGAGATTGTGTCTATATGTCCTGATGTATTAGAGGAAAAAGCCATACTAGCAACAAAAAATTAAAAATTAAAACTCTGTGGCTTAGCTTATAAGCTTATTTCTTACTCTCTGCACAGGTCTATGGAGATCTGCAGCTCGCCTGGCTAGCTCTCCTCTAAACATTGATTCTGTGACCCCAGTTCCTTCCTTGCAAATTGTGATATCATCATTTTCAACATGTGACCTCCACCATCACCATTGGAGGGGAGCAGAAGGGTGATAAGTTAGGGAGTTTTATGGTCAGGCCCCAAAATAGTGTACACCGCTTCTGTTCACATTCCTTTGTTCAAAAAGCAGTTACGTGGCCCCAATTTAACTGCAAGGGAGGATGGGAGATAAATCTTCCTGTGTGTTCTGAGAGAAAAGCAGGATAGGTGAGCGTCTAGCTAGTCTTTGACAAAATTGACTTGAAATAAAAATGGATTCATATTCCTTTTCTTTAGTTTCCATCTTCAAGTAAGTTTTCATCTGCATATCATAATAGTTACTGGCTAGTTTCCATTTGCAAACTCCACACAGCACTAATTTAGCCAATTTGATGAAAGATTGTATCCCATTAATTCCTCATCTCTGTCTCATCTCTCTTTAGGAAATGGCCAAATGTTTCATAAAGTATCTTTACAAATTCTACATATGACACTTATTTTCCATCTGATCCAGTGTTTAAATGCCTCTTAAAGTTATGCTATAATTAGATTGGTATTTGTAACTGCAAAAGAAATTTTTCCCAACTAACACAGAATCCAGAGTATAAAATTAGAAAGGAATTACCTCCTAGTGTATAAGCAGACTTCAGCACTGCATCACACTTTAGCCAAATACCTGAGGGAAATAGAGAACATTCTCTTGTTGAAAAGAGGAAAATTACTAATTTCTGATTTGGGAAAATGTAATCAAGGATTCCACGCTGAGGCCAGTATAAAATGCTGCTATAGAACTACCTCACTTGTTGTTTTTATTGAGATGTAGGGGTACAAAGAGACTCCTAGTTATTTCACTAAGCCATAAAAGGAAATTGAGTGGTCAAGTAGGCAGAATGCAATGGACAGCTGGCAAAATGAGTAACTCACTAGTTACAGAAAGAATCTCTTATTAGTGTTGTTAACAGCTAAAAAACCCAGGTCAGTAACACTCCTTAGGTAGCTTTTGTGTCCAGTTCCATGGCTGCAGAGATTTAAAATTGTATGGACTCCTGAAATTACAGGGTTTTATGCATTAATACCCAGAGATTCTGTAAGTTATTTATTCCAAGTAATTTATTCTCCTTTCAAGTGGAAGCTTTAAAAGTCCATGTGCTCTCTGCCCACCCCCTCTCTTTTTCCTTTGCTATAGAAATCACAAATACTTTGGATGATGACTGTGCCATCAGCCTGGGCCCCTGAGTGATAGTGCACAGAGCAGACAGAGCCTCTAGCCCACCCACTATAGACTTGTACGCAAGCTAGGAAAAAAAAAAAACTTTTAGTTTTAAACCACTGAGATGTCAGGATTGTTTGTTATCACAGAAATCTCTAGCCCATTCTGACTACATATTTACCCTGGGGAAAATTAACTTTAGGCTAATCGGTAATCAGTGACACTTAAAGGTTTGGTAAGCATCACGTGCATAAGATCTGTTTGATTAGCAAGTGTTCACAGCCCATTCAATTTGGCTCATATAAAAGGGGTAGGGTTCACACACAGCTGGCTGGACCCAAGAGCTAAAATGGGGTTGCTGAGAATCATATTCTTTCTTTTTCCCTTTATAGCTCTTCTTTCCCCTATACTGGCTTTGTTCTCAGACAGGATCTTCTAATGTGGGGGCAAGATGGCTTCAGGCTTATATTTTACCAGACTAGAAACTTCAGTGAAAAAAGAAAATCTCTTTCCTGAAAGTTTCAGGAGAACTTGCAAGTATTCCTCTCACTGCCCTCTGGGGATCACATTTACCTCCAAAGCAGGGGTAGCCAAGGGGATGCTCATTAGCCAAGTCTGGGTCAGGTCTCCACTCCAAGAATCAGGATTAGTTTCATCCCCAACCGAACTGCATGGACAGAGAGTGGGAGAATGTGACTCCCAAAGGAAAACTGGAATGCCATAACTAGGAGGATGAGTGGATGCTTGGGAAAAAATGAAGAAATAGTTACCAAAATTCATAATTCTTAAATAAGAACACCAAACTCAATTTTCTCTGAAGTCTCTTCCAACTTTAATAGTCTATGTCTCTGCTTTGCATTTCTTCAAAATGTGTTTAATTGTGCATTTATTTATACAAACATGGTAATTAGTTACACTTTGTGATTAACTGTCTTAATAATAGTTACAGTTTAACTTTTAGGTATAACAAAGTGGAAAAGCACTCCATTCTCTTTCTTCTATGGTTATAATCCTCTCTACTGGCATCTCTCCACATCTAATGGTATTATATTCTAAGCAAAGCAACTAGGGAGGATGTAAGCCCTATTGTGAGTGCTGGTTTCATGAACTCAAAGCTGTAAAGTGACCAAAAACCACATTGGGACAATACACTTGTTCCCTTCTTTCTATTCAGGGGTATTGTGAGAATAGGCGTATGTAAACTCTTCAAACCCTTCAGAGAAAAGGTGCTATATAAATCCAAGTGATTATTCATACCATTATCCAACACAAATTGAACCTCCATCCCTTGGAGACTGTTTCTTTGTTAATTTCACTGACAGCAGTTGATAAAGTTGACATTTGGTTTTAATGGCACCGGCTAATAAACTGTCAGAAGGTTTGACGATTTTATCAAATACTATATTACATTACAAATATTAAAAATTACTCTTGGAATTAATATAATCTACTTTTGACACTCCACTGAATTAATCTGATAGGATATGCCAAGTTTTGCTCTTTTTCACCCTCGGGAGACTTACATTCATTGGAGATGAGGATGAATGTTTACAGTCTTGTACATTTGTCTGTGTGTGTCTTCTGCGTATGTTCTTCTGATGCTGAATATTCAGTCTGCGTCAGAGTAACTGGCATTTTGGCTTGATGCTTTGAACTTTTGAAAATACACAAACCTGCAGCACCTGGTTCTGCTTAGATCCCTTTATAGCTTTCAGTTCTGAGACTACTCCAATTGTTATTATGGACAGGGTGTAGCACTTAATGGAAGCTGAAGATGAAATCACAATAATTGCTTCTATGCATTGAGAGCCTCCTTTGGTTTGGTGCTTTTTATAATTATTAATTTTACCCTTGTTACAACCTTTCAAGATAATTTTATCACTTTAAACTTTTATATTTTCAAGTAACAGAAAACCCAACTCAGACTGGCTTGAACAAAAAAGAATATTGATTAACTTGCACACAAGTCCAGGGTAGAATCCAGGGGCTTCAGACGTGGCTCAACCAAGGGCTCAAATGATAGCCCTGGAATCTTTTTCTCAATCTGCATCTTTCAGATAGACTCTATTCTCAGGGTCACTATGGTGACCCTCAAACTCACAAATATAGCACCCAATCCAGCAGAGAAGAGAATCTATTTCTCCCATCAGCTCACAAAGGATATACCTACATTAAATTTTCTTGGTTCTGATTGGCCTAACTTAGATCATGTGACCAGCTCTAAGCCAATCATAAAAGCCTGAGAGATGGAATGCACTGGTTTGTACTGATTGGCTTGGCGTTAACCTAGGTCACCTGTTGGACCCTGGAGGGAAAGGATAGAGACAACTCCATCCAAAGCACAGGAACCAAGGTAGAGTAGGGTGGGACCATCAAAACAAAATGGTGATTTTTTTCCATAAGTGTGGAATGTGGGGAAAGAATAGGTACAAGGCAGCAATATCAATAAATATCCATCACAGACTGACATCTTCATTTTACCCATGGGGAAACAGAGAATCAGAGAATTTAAGTGACTTCTGTGATATCATACATCCAATGAATGGCAGGGCCAAAATTTAAAACAGAGTCCCCGTGCCTCAAAGCTAATGTTCACTGTCTTCTGGGACACAGCAAAATGGTAGCCTATCTGGGAAGCAGTGTATCTAATTGAGCCTGAGAAAGGCACGTACCAGATGTTTACTTTTGGGGGGATAGAAAGAGCTAGAAATCCATGCCATCTGTAATGCATAACCTACACATACAGTGCCATCCGTGAAGATAGTCAAAGGGAGAATCAAAGAATTTGCATTGGTGGAAAGGACAGTGGGGTGGGAAGAAACTGGCATCAGATGCTCTATTCAAGTTTCTGCTGCCCTTCTTTCTTTCGTGAGAAGTTAAGAGAGTCATATAACCTCTCTAAAATGTGAAATACAGGATAATGGCAACTAACTCCCACACATTGGAGACTATTAAAAGAAACTGATATATTCTAAAATGTCTTGTAAACTATCATGTACTTACAAGTATAAGCTGCTGTTATGAAAACGAAAAAGGAGTTATATTCCCCATTACAGCCCACAGTGTAGTGCTGGGCAGAAAAGGATGTCTCTATGTTTGTGAACATGCTTTCAATGATTCATTCTCTTTACACTTATAAAATCCTCTCTGTCCCAAAATGTCAGGGCCTTAACATGTATTATAAAAGTGATTTGTCATTATCTGCTGGCTCATCTTCTGCTTGCCTTCAAAATTTTGGAATGTCTCAGGGTTCTGGCCAAGATTCTGCTTCCTCTCTGTTTATATCCTCTTCCTAGATGATTTCATCCAGTCCTATGGCTTTCATATGATCTACGTACCGGTAAGCCCAAACATGTGTCTCCAGCCCTGACCTTCCAGATATCTGCATCCAGCTACCTATGTGTCACCTCCACTTAGGCTTCTAACAGCCATTTCAGAATTAACAGGGCTAATACAAAATTCCAGATTTCCATCCTCATTCACTTCTCCCAATCTACTCCTTCCCAAGTCTTTCCCATCTTAGTGAGTTTGTCCTTAATTACTGTTTCCTGCATCTCTCACATCTGATAAATCAGCAAGTCCCATTGACCCCATCTACCTCCAAATCATAGTCTGAGTCTATCCTCTTCTCTCTACCTACACTACCATCAACCTAGTCCACCTGCCAGCATCTCCCTCTTTATGACCCTGTAATAGTCCTCTAACAGATCTTTCTGATCCCACTCCTTCCCTCTATGCTCTGTTGTCTAGACAGCAGTTAGAGTAATGCTTTTAAATGTGCATCAGATCACCACTCTTCCCTGCTCCAAGCCTTCCAGTGGCTTCCCATCACCCTTTGATGGGTTACTAAATCTTGTATAATCTGGCCCCTGCACACCTTTCCAATTTCATATCTCATAACTGTTCTCCTAGCTCACCACACTTCAGCTTCTCCAGCCTTCTTTCATGCCTAGAATTCCTACCTTAGAGCCTCTCCACTAGTTTTTTACCCTGTGTGGAATCCTCTTGCCCTTGATTTCCCCCAAACTGGTTCCTTCAGACAATGCAGATTTCAGCTTAGATGTAAACCTCTTCAAAGAGTCCTTCCTGGCCACCCAAATTGACCTAGCCACCCATCACTCTTTATCACATCACCTATTTTAATTCTCTGCATAATACTTACCACTACCCATTATTCTTCTTGTTTATTTTGTTGTTTGTTTATCTGCTCCCATTAAGATGTTAGTTTTATCTGATCAGAGACTTTATATTATTTATGGTTGTATTTCCCAAGCCTAGAACCATGCCAAGCACTATCGAGTGAATGAAGAAATAAAAAAAAAAAAAAAGATGAATAAATTAATGAATGAATGATGAATTATGACTTTTATTTTAAAGGTTGGGCCACCTCTGCAGTAACCTTGCCACAGATGATTGCAATATAGGAGATTACTAACTCGGTGATGTCAGGAACAAGCCCTGAATTTCTGGAGCCCTGGAACGTAACAAAGTGAATTGAATCAGTCTGTATCTGCCTCATTACAGAGAGATTGCTCAAAATTTCCTGTAGTTATGAGCTGTACTTCTGTTTGGAGTAAGGGGCTGCATGGTGTTAGGGAAAGGGCTGTATGGTGTTAGGGAAAGAGCTCAGATTCAAAGTCAGGCAGACCTGGGCTAGAATTCCTGCTCCACCAATTACTGGTCATATGCTGTTGCATTAAGTTACTCAACCTCTCTGACTTGCTGTCTTCTCAACTGTAAAATGCAATCATAGTAACTCATCTTACCAGGTTCTTGTGAGATTCAATAAAACTAAACAGGACACCTGACACATGGAAGGTATCCAATAAATGTTACTTCTCTTTCCTTTGTAACCTCATTTATCATTGATTCTAATAATTCACACAGTTCTTACCAGAAATATTATATATACCAGACACTGTACATATACTGTATGTATACTACAGACACTGTAGGTTGGGAGGAAGGGATCACATAGATGAAAAATTTCTTGGTCTCTGTGTAGCTGTCTTCCACTTGCCCTACCAGATTCACTCTCCTCTGTTCCCTACATGCTCCCTGATCTATGCCCTATAAGGTAGACCTACATGGACTCTATCAATGGGCTTTCTCGCCTTCTGGTTTCTGGTTGGGTTTGACCAAAGGAGAGAATCACAGGAGATTAGAGAGAGGGAGAGAATGTGGTCATGGAATTTATTTCCCTGCCTCCATCTCTTCGGGTTGGATGAGGGCTAAGTGCCTCCTTCGACTGAGAGTCATAGCCCTCTCCTGACTGGACTCTAGTAACTGCTCCTTCCCTTTTCCTGTTTAGGCTCAGGAGTACTAAAATCTCCCATGGTAGTAATTATTCCTTGGGGTTTCCACACACCCTGCTAACATGTTTGTAAATATGTATTTATTTCTTTTTTTCCTTTTTTGAAAATTTATTTTATTAGGTCACATTCGTTTATAATATTGTATAAATTTCAGGTGTACATCATTATATTTTGACTTATGTATAGACTGCATCATGTTCACCGCCAAAAATCTAGGTGTACAAAGCTATAGTAATCCAAACAACGTGGTACTGGCAGAAAAACAGACACATGGATCAATGGAACAGAATTGAGATCCCAGATATAAACCCAGTATGAACAGCTAGTTCTCAACAAGGGACCCAGGAACACACAATGGAGAAAGTAAAGACTCTTCAATAAATGTTCTTGGGAAAACTGGACACCCACATGCAAAAGAATGAAAGTGGACCATTATCTTACACCATACACAAAAAACAACTCAAAATGGATTAAAGACTTGAATGTAAGACCTATGAATATGTATTTAAACTTTCCTTAAAATACCCAATTTGAGTGCATCATCTTTTCCCTACCCAGATACTACCTGAAACAGTTCCTGTCCCTAAGGAGTTCACATCCTAAGAATTTATCGTGCAATTAGTATCAATGACACACAAAGTCATTGATACTAAATGGACCAAAGCAAGAGATCTTCACTGCCATTGCCTCTACCTCATGGTGCTTCAATTCAGCAGAGGATATTGACTTGATTCACTACCCACCTTCCACAAGAAGCCATCAAAAATATCTGTGTGTTTATGAAAGAACAGAAAGAATTGATACGTACTGTATGTTAAACATTATTTCTTCTTGATCAGTGGTTCTCAACTGATCAAGTCTCCTGAGGAACTTTCAAAATTACCCATGCCTAGGCCAACCCTTAATCAATGAACTGGAGTCTCAGGAGGTGGAGCCCAAGCATCCACATATATGCAAAAACAACCCACATCTTTCTAATGTGAAGCCAGGCTGAGTATGATGCCTTTAAATGCTTCTGCAGAGTCCAAAGCAGAGGCTATCAGTACTAGATAAGATGCCACCACGATCGTCTGCATTCTTACCCTAAAATTGCTCCCACCTCCAAATTCTCTCACCTTGGCCTCTACTTCATTTGATTCTGTATTATCAATCATTCTTCTAGTAACTCCAATAGACTTGGCCACCAAAGCATGCAGAGTTTGTCTTATAACTTGTCTGACATTTCCCCTGAATGTGCTTAATAGTGGCCCCTTGGTTTCAGTCTTCATCTCCAAAAATAAGCATGCTGTCATAGCATCTGCCCAGAACTCCCAGTCCACAACCTACCAGGCCAACACTGCTTTGTAGCCTTCACCTTCCAGGATGACTGGACAGGTGACATATACAGTCTACTGCTATACAAAAAAATTATTTTCGTGAATGGGTTTCATCACAGATACATTTTTCACATCCCTTAGCATATTGACAATGTTCAAAAAGGCCTCGTAATCACTATCATCAAAGTATATTATAATTACTCATCTTTAAACAGATCAAGGGACCTTGGTACTGAACTCATTCAAATCTCTTAATGCATGGATTTGTACTACAACTGTCTCTCCCTCGGGGAGCTAATGTATGTGATAGTTCTTTGTAAAATATACAGTCTTCTACACATGCATGTGATTATCATTACTATTACTATGCTTACAACTTCAGATGAAAAAAATGCTATAAATAAACATGTTTAAGATAAAATAAACAAAAGTAAGTTAAATGCATTCAAACTATTTAATAATACTAGTGTTGGGAATGGAATAATGTCCAACAATTATGAGGATGCTAATAAAACTTTATACAGCAGAATATTATGAATTTATGTACATTTAAGTCTGAACATCCAAAGTTATGTTATAACCAAATATCTGAGGCACATTCTGGTAAGGAGGTTAAATAAACAGGAAAAGGGGTCAGTGGAGTGGTTAGTGAAGAGGGAATGGTTATTGGAAGCAATAACCACAGCGCTACTCATTTGACTAATATCAAGATGATACAGCTGTTACTGACTCTCCACGTGGCAAATCCCTTCTGAGTAACTTCCAGTCAGCCAAGCCAGCTGAGGTCTCTCTTCTACTGGTGATTGCACTGTGCCATTGTGGATCTGCAGACAAACTCTGTCTCCAGCTAAAACCGAGAAGGCTGACTGTTTTCTCTTGTATGACATTAATGTCAATTCATTACGAATAACACTTGATGTGAAATCTAAAGAAATGATTTAATGTGATTAGAACACAAAATTAGAAACTGATGTATCAGGAACTTTTGTATATAATTATTCCTACACGTATTCAGTAAACATTGCTCCAGCAGCTAGGAAGCGCTGGAACCATGCTATGCTGTGGTGAGCTATGTAGAGCTGCAAGGCATGGACATTGCTGTTCTAGCATACATGGGCTTATGTTAAAGAGACAGACATGGTTTTTGAATTAACAACATCTGATAAGTGCTGTGATAAATATACGAACAGAGAAAGATGGGGACAAAGAAAAGGGAATGATTTGGCTGCACAGGAAATACCCAGGTTTGGCCCGCCTTAACTTTTCTCCTAGATGTGTCATTGCTTCTCGCTTAAGTTGACTACTTGCATTCATCTCTTGCTTACTCTAACTTTCAATACAGCTCCCTTGTTTTCAACCAAGTCATACCAGGCTCTCTCAATTCCTGACACACTGCTATCATACTGACTCTTCTTATCTCCTCAAATACCATAAAGTGGCATGACGAATTGAGCCTGACAGTCCTGGGTTTTACTCTTGTTTGTATAACTGCCTATATGGTCTTGGCCCAAAAGATTAAACATCCCTGAGTCTCTATATTCTCACATAACTAGAAACACTCACGGTGTGGTTAAAATTAGAGAAAATATACACAAGGCACATAGCACAGAGCCTATGAAATGTGATAGACCCCTAACGAATGAATGCTTTTCCTCTTACTATTACTGTTATTATTATTCCCAAACCTTTCAAATCTTGCATTTCTGGATTCATACTCCCATCTCTACTTTGATATTCTTGACTTGTCCCTTTGTGGTTCTGCAATAATAAATATGGGAAATATTTAAAAGTGAAAGGCTACTACTTAATGAAGGAAATCATACGGTATTTGACCTTCTCCCTCTGACTTATTTCACTTTGCATTATACCCTCAATGTCCATCCATGTTGTCACAAATGGCTGGATTTCATCGTTTCTTATGGCTGAGTAGTATTCCATTGTGTATATATACCACAGCTTCTTTATCCATTCGTCTCTTGATGGGCACTTAGTCCATGCAGAAATAGAAGTACAATGATGTACACCTGAAATTTTTACAATGTTATAAACCAATGTTACTGCAATAAACAAAAAATTAAAAAAAAAAAAAAAAAAAAAAAAAGTGAAAGGCTAAGTAGATACTCCCCCCTCTAGGAAATGAAATCCACCCCCAACTGTAGACTGGACTTAGCGACTCACATCCAAAGAATAGAGAATACAGAGGGGGTTTTTAGTAACCTAACAGTAGAGAAATCTGGCAAACACCACCTTAACCAAATGATCCTGGTTGACATCTCAGAGATATCATGTACCCTGATCTGATGCGATAAGAAGGGCATTGCACATCTGTATTATTCTTTCCCAAGACCAATAACCTCAATCTAATAATGAGAAAAAGTTCAAGCTAATAAAAACTGAGGGACATTCTATGAAATACTTGGCCAGGACTCCTCAAAATTGTCATGGTCATAAAAACAAGGAAAGACTGAGAAATTGTCACAGACCAAAGGAGACTAAGGAAGCATGACAATTAAATACAGTGTGGAGCCCCAGATTAGGTGGATCTTGGAAGAGAAAAAGGACCATACTAAGAAAAAAGAGTCTGGAGTTTAATTAATAGTAGTTCACCAATGTTGACAAATATACAATGTTAATGTAAAGTTTTAACAGGGGAATCAAGTAAGGGAGGATATGGAACTCTCTGTATATTGTCTTTGCAACTTTTCTGTAAACTAACAATTATTCCAAAGTAAAATGTTTCTTTTTTAACATTCCAAAAGTGGAAACTCTGCAGACTATCTTTAGTAGGACCTCACTCTTGTGCCTGTGGACTGGCCACTGCATCATTCATCTCAAGACATAGATGTTTTTGCCACTTTTACACTTCATTGAAATATAGTCATAAATAAACCTATTTTTAAGAGCCTAATATTTTTTCTCTTTTGCAGTAACAAATGTTCCCATGAATCAATATGTAATTTCTTCAGGATAACTATAATCAATGGTTTTTAAACTTCTCTTGATGAGTCTGTAATTGGGGAACGCATTCAAAGCATAATCTGACTGGCAATGGCTTAATATTCTTCATGTGGGTGTTATATCTTCATGAATAAAGCACTTTGCAGACACTTCAACAACCGGGTAACCTGACTGGTTAGCAGCATTATGTTCATTTCAATGAGAAAACTAAGGTACAGAAGGTATGAGTCACATGTACCAAACTCAGGTGACAAAAGCAGTAAATTTTCCTCAAAGATTTGTATCCCAATCCCAATTCCCACCTTATTCATAATGACATTACCGGCATATAAGGATTTTGATGAGCCCATTGAAGATGGACATTTCCAGGGTCTTACAAGAATAATTTGTTACAGATTTGTGAATTGCCTCAAGTTTACACTTTAGCTTCTAAAGTATTAGTACATAAAAAGCTTAAGATACTATAAATGAAATGAAGATGTGCAAGAAACTGTTCATTGTGTAAGTAATATAGGAGCAATACGTAGCAAAATAATAGAGGTTCAAAATTTTATCCCTGAATCATTATTCTCGGTGAAATTTTCTAATCATTCCTCCCAAAGAGGTTCCTCCATCCTTTAAGATATTACCGTAACTTGACCCTAATTCCATTACTATGCTTCTCACATTATAATTGTTTCATGTGTGCATCCATTACTATGCTTCTCACATTATAATTGTTTCGTGTGTGCATGTCTATCTTCTTTGTTAGTACATGAAATCCTCAAGGGCAGGAATCATGTCTCATTCATTTTCATGTTCCCAGGACTTTAAACAGTTCCTGAAACATAACATGTGCTCCATAAATGAAGCAATATTTATTGTTATCTGGAGTCTGGAATTTTTTAAAGTTCTCTTAGGTAGTTCTGAGTCAATGAACCCTCTAGGAATGAGATGCTGAGACAGAGTTACAAGTGCAAGAAGCTTATGAGGGGGTGGAAGGGGACAAGCCAGTGAAAGATAAAAAGAGGAGGAAGCAGGAGAGGGCAGGGAGGGCCTCAGACTGCAATGCAGATCTGACAAAGTCTCAGCCAACCTCATAGGGAGCTCTAGAGCAAAGATTACCTGTTACAGGAGGGCCACCCTCCGCTTACCATCATGGAGCAAAAATATCCAGATCCTAATGCTCTGGAAGAGTGTGGCCTTGCCCGAATGCTGTGGTTAATCCCACGGTGACACAGCTGGAGGATGTCATCTGACTTCACTCTTCACCACGAACAGCAAGTTCTTGCTTGAAGAGTTATCTCAGTGGTAGACCTCAATGGTGGCCACCAACTCTTAAATGCTTGCCATAATGCCATCTTGTCTCTGATGACCACTGAGTTAGCATGGGGATGGATATGCTTCACAATTATCGGAAATTTGACTCTCAATCTATCAGTAACTTGTAAGACAGTTAAGCAATCTCAACTACTCTATATTTTAAACAGCTGAAATTAGTGAAGATGTCAAAAAAAAAGATCAATGACAATAAAATTTTATTAGTTTGTATGCACAGATACAAAATGATCCTTGTTTTCACAACAAGCTATTATTTTGACATCTGTGTTAGTAATTATGAGAACATTAATTGTGAGAGTAAATTACAGCTTATCATATCATATCATACCATATTATATCATATATTTCAGGGAGATGGGGCAACAGCATGCTATAGTGATAAAAGAATGTATTTAGAGTCAGATAAAGATAGGTTTGAATTCCAGACCTGCCACTGACAAGCTGTATGTCTTTCAGCAAATTATTTAGCTTATTTGAGCCCCGGTTTCCTCACCTGTAAAATAGAGATGATAATAATCTCACCGTTTGTACGAATAGTGGGAGAGTCTATATGAAATGTTAAACAAACGTGTTGATTCCTAATGACCCCTGGTTGTTCCTGATCACTCTGCAGCAGTCCTTTACCTAACAATGCTCAGAAGAAAGACATGACTGTAAAGCTCTGAATCTCAAAATAGACTGTTGTTTGCTTAAGTCCACAGAGAGATAATAACCTTGGAAACCAGACTGATTCAAGAAAAAGAAAAACATTTCTCAGAACTCCCACAGCTGGTTTCTTTCTTTCTTTCTTTCTTTCTTTCTTTCTTTCTTTCTTTCTTTCTTTCTTTCTTTCTTTCTTTCTTTCTTTCTTTCTTTCTATCTATCTTTCTTTCTTTCTTTCTTTCTTTCTTTCTTTCTTTCTTTCTTTCTTTCTTTCTTTCATCTCTTATTTATTTTTTTAATATATAAGGAACTAGAACTCAGAAGAGTCACTGTAGAGGAAGTCGCAGAGCAGACGAGAATAAAGGGTAAAACTGGAGGGAAGCCACACTCTATCAGGAAAATAAAATTTCTTCTGATTTCAGAAAGTAGCTTGGACGGATTTAGGATGGATGAGACCAGATGCTCCCTGGCTTGCTAAGAAGGGTGCTAGCACAGCCCACCCATGCTGGGACTTGGGTACCGTGACAAAACTGCAGCATTGTCAGCAAGTATCCAAAGACACTAGGCCCCAGGATGGTGATGTCTCTCTGTGGTTACTACCTCCAAGGCCTGGCATGATCTCTTGTTGACTTTTTGCCTCACCCACAGCTTTCTAAGTCGTCCTTTTGTTAGACTCTACCTAAATTCTCCTAATTTCCATGTGCCATCTGACTTCTGCTGGGAACACTGATTTTATGGATGTTAATATCATAATGTCAGAAGATCACACCTACCCAGGAAGATTATGGAAACCAGATGCTTTTATTAGATTGTGAGATAACAAAGAAGTTCAAATTGTTTTGGAAAATAGAAATGCATGCCAGAATATCCTAGTTTCTTGAGGACCAAGTTCTGACAAATATGCCAGAACTTTTTATTTGGGAAAAAACTCACATTCATTTTCAAATTAAAGGTTGAAAATAATCATAATTTCTAAAAAAATTATCAGTTTTCTCTTCCTGTCCCCTTCTCAAATAATTCAATGCAAAGGTGATTAGGTAGGGCTGAGTAAGGCAGGTGTCTGGGTGGGAAGGGGCAGAGCGAGGTGGCTCAGTACAGGATTTGGAGCCTGAGCAGAGTAAGGAAGGTGTCTGCCCGGCAGAGCTGCCCAGAACAGAGGGTTAGAGCCTAATCAAGTGTTGGAAGGGAGCCCAGGGGAGGGGCAGGCTGCTCGTGGGCATCTGGGATGACCTCTGGGCTGTCAGAGCCTGAGTGGGCTCTGGAAGTCATTTGCATGGGATTGTTACTCTGCAGGGTTACTGGAGCCTGAGCAGGGTAAAGGGAGCATGCATGTAATGGGACAGCAGTGTCAGCAGTCAGGTATGGGATGTCAGATCCCAAGACGGGTGAAAAAGCACTCATGTAGAGGGTACCCCACCACAGTGTCAGAGCCTGAGAGGGCTGGGGAGGGTTTCTACCTGCGGGATACAGCGTGGCCCAATGCAGGGTATCAGAGCCTGGGCAGCCTGACTAAGGTATCTATGCAGAGGAATGACAGCCTCAGCAGCCCAGCCTGGGGGACTGGAGCCCAAGCAGTGTGAGGAAGGCACCTATGCAGTAGAGAGATTGCAGCAATGGTGGCAGACAGGTGTGTCAGAGCCTGGGCGGGATGAGAGGGTATCCATGAGGGATAAGGGGGTTGGCAGTGGCATGACCCAGTGAAGGGTATGAGAGCCCAAGCAGGGTGAAAAGGTGACCTTTGCAAAAGTGAGAGGTGGCAGCTGTGACAGGAAATTGGTTACATACACCAGGAATGATCAAATAAGCAAATGCATTAAGGATAATGGGAGCCAGGACTATCACTATTAGAAAACGAAGTTCAAAATATAAAAGAGGAGACAACCAGAATGAACTCTGTAGTGTTGAATTGGAATTGGAGGTGTCAATGCAATCTCATGGTTTTTAATATGTAAATAGATACATAAAGCAATGAGTAAGATGTAAATGTGTGTATGTATATTTAAGGTATATGCACATTCCTTAGCTCTGTCCACAGAAAGGGCCTAGAATCAGCATCATTCCAATAGCAATGATCACGCATAGCACTTACTTCTTGGGTTCTAAATACTTTTTCCAGTAAAAGGAATCAGAGTTCCTTTGAGAAATGCCTGATTCCAAGGCTGGGACAGGGAGGTACAAAATGATCCTGGAGCATCTTTCTTGGCCAGAATGTAAACAACTGATCAAAGATGGATACGCACATATCAAGAGGACACATAGCCAGTTTAAAAGGGCTCCCCATGGTCAAATCACAGACAATTAGAGCATTAAAAAATAATAAGAGTAATGGATTATGACACATTGACTAAAAGAAGAATCCAAATGTCTAAGCTGATCTAAATATATAAATGAATACATTGAAAGATTGATGAGTAATGAGATATTTACCTAGTTTCATACATAATACCTCCTTTCAAAATGCTTATGAGCCACATAGGAAAAAGGAATAATTTTACAGTGGAGAAGCCCGGCAGAGTCCACTTAATCAAGTGGTCAAAGTTAACCTCACCAGCAATGGGACAAGTGGAAATCATGTGTGACCTGACAAGAAACAACAGGAAGGACACAGCATCACTTCATTGATATTCCCGCCAAAGTTGCATATCATGAATCTAGTCATGAAGAAACAGCAGACAAACCCAAATCAAGAGACATTCTACAACATAACTGGCCTGTAATCTTTCAAAAATATCAAGGTCGTGAAAGACAAAGGAAAACTGAGAAGTTGTTCCAGACTGAAAGAATCCAAAGAAACATAATATCTAAATACAACACCACACTTCCTCTTTTTGCTATTATTAGGAAATTTGGAGAAACGTAAATGGGCTCTGAGGATTAGATGGCAATAATGCACCAATGTTAACTTCTGATTTTAATAGTTGTTTTGTGATTTTGCAGAAGAATATTCTTTCTTTTCTTTTTTTTTTTTTTTTTTGGTGAGGAAGATCAGCTCTGAGCTAACATCCATGCCAATCCTCCTCTTTTTGCTGAGGAAGACTGGCCCTGGGCTAACATCCATGCCCATCTTCCTCTACTTTATATGGGCTGCTGTCACAGCATGGCCTGACAAACAGTGCATCGGTGTATGCCTGGGATCCGAACCCAGGCCGCCAGCAGCGGAGCGCACGCACTTAACCACTATGCCATGGGGCTGGCCCAAGGATATTCTTGTTTATAGAAAATGAACACTGAATTATTTGAGGTTGATGGGACATCATGTTGGCAAATTACTCTCAAATGGTTAAGGGAAAAAAAGGAAATTCTTTGTGATATATTTACAACTTTTATTTAAAATCTGATATTACTTAGAAATCACTCTGAAAAAGTTACTGGAAAGTTTCATCACAATCTAGCACTGAGGAGCCTACCCCTCAGTCATTTTGATTATGCAAACTTTGTGCTTAATAACTATTCTCGCCTCTATAGCTCCTTCCGAAAAAAGAGCTCAGACCTATTCTGAGGAAGATAATCTGGGTCATATAATTTACAGGGTAACAGTTGGCAACATGACAATCCCAATGAGAATTCTTCCTCTTTTTTTAGCTAACTGCTTCCACTTAGAAATGAAACTTTAAATATTCTGCTCTGACCTTTTTGCCTGGGAGGAAAGTTTAATTACCTGCCCAGTTTACATAAATTATGTCGCCTGTTTGTCTAAAATTGAATCCTGGGCAGAGATCAATATGGCCTCAGAAAAGCCAGAGCAAATGACTTCTCTCAAATGCCATCAAAGGTCATCAGAACCTTTCCTGCTTGGACGGGGACACATTCTGTTCGACAACCTGGAACATGTCACAGGCCTGCTGCCTGCTGCCTTGGGTACAAACCACAAGAGCATGATTGATCATCAGTTAGAGGACATTGGGTACAAACTCCCTCAGGAGTCGGCTGTGTGGAATTAATTGAATACCATGATGAGTCTGATTCATCATTCTCCAAAAAAAAAAGAAAAAGAAAAAATGGCACAGAACACACCCAGAGCTTGATGCATGAGGCCTCGTGGAGGTAAACTGCAATTTATACTCAGAATCCTGATGGTCACAGACTATGCATGTGCTATTTGGTTGCAATCTCACAAAATTATCCAGGAAAAAAGTATCTTTGGATCTTTCTTTCATTCTATTATTCTTCCTTGGGAAGGAGATACTTGGTAAGGGCCAACTATGTGTTCAGCTCTGTTAAAATACCCACATTATATAATATTTCATGTAGAAGTATAAGTAAAGTATAAAAAGATTTTAGACAGAGATAGGATTTTCATCTGGGAGATTCTGACAGCTTCAGAGAGGGTATAACATTTGATTGGTAACTAGGAGAAGGGTTAGATTGTAGTAAATATTTGGAAAACAAAGGCAAGAAGAACTAACAAGAGCAATGTCACAGAAATTGTGTACATTTGAAGCCCAGTAATTACTTCAATATGACTAGAGCTGCATAAAATAGCAGGGAAATAGTATTGGAAAGAGAGGACAGCTCATGGGTGCTGAAGTCAGGTCCTAAGAAAACATATGCACTTAGCATAATACCAGAGGGAGAAGAATCAGCCAAGTAGAAACAGAAACATGCAGAAAAACTAGAGAATTCCATTAGCTTAAAGATAAAAGGAGAGATTCCATGAGGAAAAAGTGATGAACAAGGTCAAAATGTAGAGAGAGGTCAAGAAGAGTAGAGCTGAGAAAACACTACTGATAATGTGATTCAAGAGTAATTCTGGCGTAGGAAAGCATGGAACACATCAGACCTACAGGGAAAGGAAGAGACTCTGTAGTGAAAGTCAATGCCGCAGGCCTGGGTTGACCTTTCTCACAGTTTGGTGGTGAATGGAAATAGGATGGAGGTAAAGATAGCAGTTAAAGAAACAAGGAAAAGGAGAGGGAAAGAGATTGACTTGATAATAAAAAGCAAATCATTGGTTAGGTAGAAGGGTTGAGTGCAACATAGAAGGAGAGATCGATGCTACAAAAAAAGAAGCTGATAATTGTTATATCAAGTTCTCACAAGGAGGGGTAAGAAGAGATGGAATTGAGAGTACAGGTTTAAGAATATCTCTTCTGGCAGAAGAAGGAAAGAAAAGACAAGAAATTTTAAAATAAGTGTGATGATGAGTGTGTGAAGGAGAGAGACGAAAGAGCCAAGTTAGGTGGCCTTCGTCTTTTACATACATTAACAGCCAAGGTAAATGTGCGATAAGAAAAGGAAGTGTAAGCAAAGAGACAGGATTTGAGGAATACAGAATCAATTGTGAATAGCAACTGTTGCAGGGAGGGTTTCAAACAAACGCAGAAAGCTTTTTTGTTAATGAAAAAAAGAACTATAATAGGCCAAGGTAGGGTAAACTATTGTAAACTACTGTAACAACAAGAACTCAAGAATTCAGTGGCTTACAGGGCAAGATTTTAATTTCTTTCTCATGACCAGGGTGGGGAATCCAGGTTAGCAGTGGCTCTTCTCCACTCAGCCACTATGGACCCAGGTTTGTGATGGCTCTGTCATGCTCAACATGTGACTTCCAAGTTTGTTCTGAGTGTCACCATCCCAGTGGAAAAGAGCATAGAAGAATATGCATGGGAGGTTTTATGTCTCAGACCTGGTGGTGGCACACATCATTTCTGTTCATACTCCGTTAGCTAGAATCCAGTTCCATGGCCCACTCTGATGTGGGTGAAAAGCTGGCAGTCTCTGTGAAGAAATCTATGACATTATTCCAAGGGATCAGGACTAATGTTAATACATCAGATATCTTAAGGCTTAAAAAGTTCTTCCCCAGAGACAGACAATACTAAATTATTCAAGATATAAGCTTCTAAGTCTGAAGAACACCAAGGGCCACAGGCTTGCTGGAGCTCTCCTTGGTGCTGAGCACTGGAGTGCTGCCTGGATCATTCCAATATAAGTAAGATTCCCACAGAAATGTGTAAGAATCACCATGGTGCATTGACCTTGAGGTGCTATATAAAAAGTGATTTTGCTGCTCATACAGGAAATTCTCTTGAACACTTTAAGGTTTGTTAACTTGATGAGAATGATTGGATCAAGGAGTGAAAGGAGTCTTGGACTGAGCATTAGATAATCTGGAATATAATCCAGATTTTGTCACTAGTTCACTGATGATCTAGCCAAGTCACATCTTTCCTCTGGGTCTCAATTTTCCCTCTTTAGAATGCTGATAATGAGCTTGATGGATCTTGTAAGCTTCCCTAGATCAAAAGTAAATGTATAGTAGACGTTTTAGAGTTGATAATGTTTTCTTGCTTCTGTAGTCTCCTGAAGCAAGAGCCCCAAGTTAGTGTTCATCAGTAAGGCATTCGCAAACACTGACGTTTGGAATACAGATTATAACTCCTTTGTGGAAGGTAATTTGGTACAAGTTTCAAAAGCCTTAAGTAGGGCCGGCCCTGTGGCTTGGTGGTTAAGTGCGCGCGCTGCAATGCTGGTGACCCGGGTTCGGATCCCGGGTGCGCATCGAGGCACCACTTCGTCCATCCTGAGGCCAAGTCCCACATACAGCAACTAGAAGGATGTGCAGCTATGACATACAACTATCTACTGGGGCTTTGGGGGGAAAAAATTAAATAAATAAAATCTTTAAAAAAAAAAAAGCCTTAAGTAGCTAATACTGAAGGAAATATGAGCAACCCAGGTGTCTGTAGAGAATAATATATAATTACATATTACAGAGAAAATTAAAAGCAGTCAAAAGGTCCAAATTCAATAGGAATATTAAAAACAAGAAATATATGATGTCATTAACAATACAGTTTTTAAAGTTCTGTTAACATAATGGATATTGAGAAGCCATTAAAATGTTTGGTTAATTATTTAAGAAAATGGAAATAAGCTGTGGCTTCCATATTTAAAAATGTCAGCCCCTCCCAACACACTCTTGTATTTCCCCTTAGCGCCTATCACCACATGAAATCTATATATTCTACTTATCACACCTATTTTTGTCTCTCCAAACAGGGATGTATGCTCCATGATGGCCATAATAATTTTTGTCTCTTTTGCTCCCTGCCTTAATTCCCCTTTCCTAGAAAAGTACCTGGCAGATAGTAGGCAGTCAATAAATATTTGTTGAATGAATAAATTTAATGTCAAGTGGAAAAGCAGTTAAAATTAGACATAGAACGTGACGATTCTAATTTTATAAAGCTAAATATATGTGTGTATATGAGCCCGAATATGTCTTGGATATTTATCATGAATTTATTTCATCTTGAAATGCAAAAGTATAAAAGAGGTATAAAATAGCCACTCATTTTTACAAACTTAGGTAATTTTATTTGACTTTAAATTCGGTATGGTTATTAGTGGGATTTAGGGGTGTGTGTGTGTGTGTGTGTGTGTAATAACGCTATTTTGATCATTCTTGGTCCCTTCTTTCTACTGTATGGTAGTCTTGAATCTTTCTAATTTTCTTCGTCTCCATTGCTTCCTCTATAGTCTAAGCTTCCACCATCATCTCCCACTTGAACTTCCACAAAACCTTTTAATAGGTCTCTCTGTGTTCACTCTGATATAGAGCTTCTACAATTTAAAACTGAATAATTAATCCTGCCATTCCCCTATTAAAAACCCTCAAAAGCTTTCCTCATACTCAGAATAAAATCCAAACTCCTTATTAACCATGGCCTAAAGACTCTGGCCAAATTCCCCAACCCTATCTCTTGCTAAACCCTCCCCTCACTCACCTCACTTTACGACACTTTTTCCCTTGTCCTCAAAACACAGAAACTTCTTTCAAATCTTTGTACTGGATTTACTTCTACCTGAAATACTCCTCCTTCAGGTTATTTCAAGCCAGCTGTTTCTCATTCTCCAGGTCTCTGATCAATATCACTTCTCGGAGAGGCCTCCAGGACCACCCATCCACTCTAATTCCACATATGTCGCTTTTATTCTACTGCCTGGCTGTATTGAAGTTAAAATATTTATCCTTGTCTGAAATTGTGCATTTATTGTGTGTATCTGTCTCCTCCCCTAAAAATTAAGCTTCCTTGGAGCAGGAAAATTGTCTGCCTTCTCCTCTATATACCTAAGACCTAGCACAATCCTAGATATATGGAATTACTCAACAACTACCTGTTCAATGAATGAATTAATGGTTCTGACCTTGGTTCATATCTTCTCCAAAGTATTCCTCCTACTCCATTCTTAGCATCTTCCATTCTGATTCTTGCTAATTAACCTCATTTTTTCTTCTTGACCTTACTTTCATAAGATTTTTTTCAGCCTTATTGAAGTATAATTGACAAATAAAATTATAATACATTTAGTGTACCTCATGATGATTTGATATACATACACCTGTGAGATGATTTCCCTCATCTAGTTAATTACCATGTCCATCACCTTACATAGTTATTTATTTATTTATTTTGGTGAGAATGTTTAAGTTCTACTCTGTTGGCAAATTTCAATTACACAATACAGTGTTATCAACTATAGTCACCATGTTATACATTGGATCCCAAGAGCTTATCCATCTTATAGCTGAAAGCTTGTACCCTTTTACCAACCTCTCCCTATTTCCCCCACCCCCTAGCCTCTGGCAACTACTTTTCTACTCTCTGTTTCTATGAGTTTCACTTTATGTATTTTTTAGATTTCACATATAAGTGGTACCATGTAGTATTTGTTTTTCTCTGTCTAACTTATTTCACTTAGCATAATGCCCTCAATTTCCATCCATGTTGTTATAAATGTTGTAACCTTTGGATATATACCCAGAAGTGGGATTGCTGGATCATATGGTGATTCTACATTTAAGTTTTTGAGGGCTCTCCATACTGTTTTCCCTAGTAGCCGCACCAATTTACATTCCCACCAACAGCGCACAAGGATTCCCTGTTCTCCACATCCTCTCCAACACTTGTTATTTCTTGTCCCTTTTTCTGAGGAAAATTGGTCCTGAGCTAACATCTGTGCCAATATTCCTCTATTTTGTATCACAGCATGGTTGCTGACAAGTGGTGTAGGTCCACGCCCGGGAAGAGAACCCGTGCCATCAAAGCAGAGCATGCCAAACTTAACCACTAGGCCATGGGGCTGGCCCCTCTCCTGACTTTTTGATGACAGCCATTCTAACAGACATGAGGTGATATCTCATTGTGGTTTTGATTTACATTTCCCTGATGATTAGTGACGTTGAGCATCTTGTCATCTACCTGTTGGCCATTTGTATGTCTTCTTTGGAAAAACGTCTATTCAGTTCCTCTGCCTATTTTTAAATCAGACAAATTGTTGTTTTGCTATTGAGTTGTATGTGCTCTTTATATATTTTGGACATTAACCCTTTATCAGATGTATGATTTGCAAATATTTTCCATATACTCTGGTTTCTCTTCAGATCATAGAAATCTTTTGCCTTTCACTTTCAATGATTTTGAAACAAGACTTGGACTTCAAATGATAAAGGTATGAGTCTTTGAGGATATGAGCAGAGGATATTCCAGGATGAGTGCATGAGTGAAGCAAAGGGACAGAGAAAGGTAAAGGATTTGATGATGCTCATTAAAAGCTATAGTAAAGTCTGTAGCCATCATACTAATCAGAACTCTTTTGTTGATAAGGGACAGACAGCCAAACCAAACTGTTTCAAGTCAAAAAGGGAATTATTAGCTCATCTCACAATAAAATTCAAGAATATACTGGCTTCAGGCATTCATGGATCCAAGTGATCAAAGAATGTTATCAGAAATGTGTTTCTTTAATCTTTAATGTCTGTTTCTTCCACACTGGCATTTTTTCAAGCAATCTTTTCTTAAATATAAATGGCCACCAACAATTTCAGCTTAAATACTAATAGCTCAGGAATATATTAACTAGATATCATTTATTCCCAATAAGTACAGCAAAAATTTCAAAAGGTCTCTGCTAGCCATTTGTATCAGTTAGCTATTGCTTCATAACAAATCACCCTAAAAGTCATCATTTAAGACAAGGATAATTCATTATTGCTCACCAGTCTTCAGGTGGAATTAGTGATTTTGTTTGTCTCAGCTACACTCATTGACATATCTGAAATCAGCTATGGATAGATGGCTCTGCTGATTTTGTCTGGGCTCTCTACATGTTTGAGCAATGGCAGACTGGCTGTTCTAGAGTAACTTTAGCTAGAACAACCTGGCTGTCCTCCATGTGTCTCTCATCCTCCAGCAGTTATCCCAGACTTTTCTTGTGGCAGCTGCAGGGTTCTAAGAGAAAGGGTAGAAATTCACAAGTCAACTTGAGGTCTAGACTCAGAACTATTACAACATCATTTCTGCTGCATTTTATTGGTCATACTAAGTCACAAGGCCAGTCCATATTGAAAAGATTACGAGGAATTTAATGGGAAGATCTTCAAAGTCACATTGCAAAGGGTATGGATACGGGGAATGTGGAAAATTGAGATTATTTTTGCAATCAATCTCATATTGGACTTGGGTCAAAGGCCCATCATAAGTTAGCCACTATGAACCAAGTGTGGACAGGAAGCTTAGGAGTGATGGTTTCTAAGGGAAAAGTGAAGTGCTGTTCCCATAAGAAGTGATGATTAGAAAGCAGGAGTTCTGTTTATCACAGTGATTTAGAGCACACGGTTTTGATTCAGACTGTTGATGCTGGAATCATAACACTGCCAATTATTAGGTGTGTTTAACACATTACTTAACCTCTCATATCCCAGTTTTCTCATCTGTAGGATAGAAATAATCACAGCTCTTCCCTCATGAAATTCTTCTGAGGATTAAATGAGACAATACAAGTAAAGGGCTTAGAAGAGAACCTGGCACTTAGTAAGTATTCAGTAAATTTTGTCTGTTTTGTATTATTCTTCAGCAATAGTAAGGTTTTGAAAAATTATGACAAAAAGAATGACTTTTCAGGAACATCATTTAAAGGAAAGAAGTCGGCTTTCTTTATAATAATGGAATGAGATTTCTCCCTTTCATTTCCATTATACTTGCCCTACTGAATTCGGCTTCTAGTATCATATTACAGCCCCAAGGGAAAAATATTCTTCCATAACAAAATTTAGGTAAATTTCAGGCTTACGAAAAAACAAAAGCTATAAATATAAGCCTGTGGCAAGGACACAAACCTGTGTCAGCATGGTTCCAGGGCAGTACTCAATTATTGAACAAGGTCAATATTTGCGGCACAGAGAAGCATTTTAGCATATATTATTTATGCAGATGGTTGTAATAAGTACTCCATCCTTGAATAGGGAGCTTCAAGAGTGGAATACTATTAACAAGAAAACTACTTGGCACAGGAAATAGAATATCTTCTTTTCCAGGAAAATGTTTCTCTCTCTCTCCACCATCTTGTTTCTACACAAGGAAAGAATCTCTAAGAAATCTGCAATTACGGTGCTTCTCCATGCCTGATATTGTTCTAGGTGCTGTAAAAAAGGTAGAGGAAGTTTCTAGGAAAAAGAAATATTGGTTCTGGCCCTCAGGAAGCTTACAATCTGGCTGAGTAAAATAATTTCAACTATGAAGCAGGGAAAAAATGATCTATACTAACAAATGCTGTAACATGGGATAGAGACAGATGTTCAGCAGTTAAGTTCAGACAAAAGGTGATCAGCATGAGCTAAAAAATCATGATAGGCATAATATAGGGTGTGGCATTTCCCCCTAACTTTGAAAGATGGCTGGATATAGAGGGGTCAGAGGTTGCATTCTCAAGTTGACAAGTGTAAGAAGAAAATAGCATACAGATGGCAGTGAGTTAGCTGAATTTGGAGAGAGAGGAAGCTCGTTAGAGGAGACTCATTTGGGTTAGGGGATGCAGAAAGAACTGAGTATTCATGATAAGACTCTCTCATTCCTTAATCCATAAGAAAATGTGACTGCAAAGCTGAGAGCATTAAACTTCATCTTATAAGCAATATGGAGCCACTGTAGATCCAAGTCATTTTTTCATTAACTCAACAAATAGTAATAACAACATTTTATTGAATGCCTACTGTGTGCCAGTCCTGTGATACAAGCAATGGGATTGTAGGATGGACAGACTGATGCTCTCCTTCTAAGGAACCACTGAGGTCTAAGACATAAACACACAGACACAGACACACACACACACACACACACACACACCCCTCTACTACGATCTATAAAGTTCAAATTGCATTAAGAGAGGTGCAAATGGCCATTCAGAGGTTAGATAACTTTGGATAGCAAGAAAGAAAACATATACGTAAGTGTCAAGTTTTAAAACTTTCCCTAGAGTGAACTCAATTCATCTCTCTGGTTGTAGCAAGCAGTTGTTAATTTCTAGGCTCAACTAGAAAACTCTCATTCTTCATTCTTTATGTCATGTCTCAGAAGCCTAGCAAGCCAATCACCCAGATAAGAGCATTTACCCTGTGCTCTGGGAGCTGTTCTGGTCCCACTTACCTGTTATTTAGGACTCCCCTTAGCATCTTGCCACCCCCTCAGCTCTGAAAGCCTAACATGGAAGGTGCTCAGGGAAAAGGAAATTTCTATCTCTTTGGAAACGGAGAGATGTTCCTCACCCACTTGACACTGGCTTTGTGCTAATAGGTGAGTGGCACATGGAGCAGACAGCACCTTTTCTAATTGCACTCGTTGATCTCTGTGCTCCTTCTTGAGAGAATGACATGAAGAACCTGACGGTTGTCTCCCAAAGATCTCTGGCAGAAAACCATCAGACAGTAAGGACTACTTGGCACCTACTCCTCCCCTCCCCATCTACCATCCCACATTTTAAATCATGATAGCTGGCAGGGATTAAGGGCTTCCGATGTACCTGAACTAAGCCTTTAACACACAATATATTTTTCAATCCTTACAGAAACTCTATGAGGTGAGTATCATTATCATCTCTATTTTATAAGGGAACTTAAGTGGAGGTTAAATAATGCGCCCAAAATCGCTTATCTAGTAACTGCTGGGAACTAGGATGCAAATGTAGATGTGTGGAAGTTTAGTTTGGGGAAACAGTACCCATCTTTCTGAATTTACTCCAATAAAGTATCCATAATAAAATGCTTCTTGCCCCAGAAACAGGAGAATATGTCACCTCTAAGCTTGTCTTATCCTATAGCAAATGCTGAATAAATGTTTGTTGAATGAGTAGATAAATTGTATGTGTTTCACAGTCAGGTAGGTTCATATTTATCTATCAAAATGCATGTACCATCATGCATATATGCCATACGTAAATTCTAAAAAGGTAAATATAGGTAATAATTTATGATTCTGTCTCCTACTAGAGGACAAGCTATGTAAGGATAACACTGTGCCTAGTTACTGCTGAATGACAGCTCCTGGTAAAGTGCTCAGCTCATAATGGGCACTCATTACACATCAGTTGAATTACAATATAAATGTACATCTATACTTAGCAAGGAATATACATCCAAATATTTTACTTATATACAAGTCTACATGTATACATATCAGATGACATATGTTGCTATTCTTCCAAATGTTTGTCATCATTTCTCAATAGGATAAGCATTCCTTTAGGATAAACCCTTGCAGTTATCTACATTCAACAGTGAGGAAAGTACAGGTAACAAGATCTTGAGGGCTACAGTCAAATTACTCCAGAAAAATATGGAAACAGTTCCTACCTTTTAGACCCTTACTATGATTGGGGGTAATAAATCCCACCTATTAAACAAACAGAGGATAGCGCAAGACGATGCGGGATCACGTTCCTGTGGTCCACGGGAAGAGCAAGCACTGTGATAGTTCATCGACAACCAGAGAGATCAGAAAACATACAAGGCTTTTAATGGGTGAATGACCAGATGAGGGATTTATTCTGAATGTCAAAAGATTAGAACCATTAAAAATGAGTGAAAAGAAGAGGCCAGGGGCAGAAATCAGAATTCACAGAGTTTGGAACCAGGTACATTAGACTCCTCATCTCAATTCCCCCCTTACACTTTCTATTTGACTTCCTCAATTCTCAGTATCTCCATCTGTAAAATGGGAACTGAAATAGTAGCTACTGTGTATGGTTACTCTGAAATCTAAATAAGATACCACATGTAAAGTGGTTAGCACAGTGCCTGCCACAAAGTAACGACTCAATGAATGTTAAAACTATTAGCTTCTCTTATTATATATGTAATTTGGGAAGTCACAGAGTTGAATGTTAGAGCTAGAAGAGATACCACACACTATCAAATCGAACTCAGTATGATCTAGAGGTAGTGAGCTCTCTTCTAACCATCTTGCTTCTGAGGACAAGGTGGAAATTTCGTCAAGCTCAGCAGGACTTTTTTATTTGTATTTATCTATTATGTCTATTGATATCCTCCATAGCAGGGCCACACTGGAGAGCCTTTATAAAACCAACTTAATACAGCATGTTTTCCCATTTTCATCAGGGATTGCAACTGAGGTCAATCTATACAATGATAGGCTTTCAGCAGAAAGAGCAATTTCATTATGCTCGATGAGTTTCATCGAAAAACTCTTCCAGATAATGACAAGAGTAAAATATGCCCAGGTTCCTCCTTTGTCCCTTTATTTATGAATTAGAGTGCACAGAAACTCAATACAAGTGACAGAGAAGCTCGAGAGCATCATTGAAATCATCCTTACCAGGGGCCACCTGCATCTCATGAGGCCAATTGTCCATTAATAACAGGCCTTACCCAGCGCAGGACGCCACTCTCTACTGAGTTTGTACTATGCATAGTAGGAGTGGTTCATTTGGTGGTGGCAGAGCCCCAAGCATGCAATTTGAGCCCTGTTGCTATGGGATTTCATTGGCTTTGCTCTGGTCTTGGCTCAATCCCTCCCTGGCCCCCACTTCTGACCAAGTTCAAACCCTCCTTGTCTCTTGCCTAGACCATTGAGAGAGCTGGTTCTCCTGCCTGACCTCTCTTCCTCTTGCCAATCCATTCTCCACAGGGCTGACCCAAGTATTGTTCTCAAGCAGACACCTGCAAATTTGTGACTTTTTTAAGTAAATTCACTGTCTCACCAGTTTACCTCTTAATTCTTATTGCTGCTGCTGTTGTTGCTGTTATTACTATTATCATCATCGTCTTCATCATCATTTCTGGATCAAATCCAAACTCCTTAGAATAGAATTCAAGATCTTCAAAATGTCAATATTTCTAAATTTATAATAATTAGGATGACCACCACACATTGAAAGTTAATGTGTCGCAGGTCCTATGCTGGAGTGATTTACTTTCATTTTCTCATTTCAATCTCACAACAATCCTGAAAGGTAGTCTTGTCATACACATTCAACAGATGAGGACACCGAGGCTAGGAAAAGTAATCTATCTTGCTTAAGGTCACATAGTCAATAAGCAATAATCAGAATTCATGATCAAATAAGCTTTAAAAACACAAGCCAAATAGCTAAAAAGAATCATACTTTGAGAATTACATGCTTTAAATACAATGCCTCAATTAATGGTCACAACAACCCTAGAGTCTAAGCATTTCTTAAGTCTCTGTGCTAGGCAAGACACTGAAGCTCAGAGAGGGTGATTTGCTTTCCCAGGGCCACACAGGTGGCAAGTATTAGAGTTGGATTTGAGCCCTAGTTGATCTGACCCCAAAGTCTACTTTCTTTTCACTGAGCCATATTATATGAGAACATGAGACTATGAGTTGGGACAAGTGTTGAACAGAGAAGTAATGATTGAAGAAGGCCACAAAAGGTCTCTTTACTTCAGATAAATTCATGAAATGAGTTGCGGAAAATGCTGAGGAGGTGGGGTGCACTCCTAGCAATGAAAGGAAGTCTCCTTCCAGCCAGCCCAGCTCTGTTTATATCATTTGGTAATATACTAGATGAGAGGCTAGTTAAGCAGTCAGTATTAGTTAGTATTAGAGACAATTGACCAGGAGTATTGTTTAGCCAAAGCAAAAGAAGGATACGGCAGTGGGAGTGGTGCCTTTCTGGATGGGTGAATTTAGTCCAGTGATCAAGAATGAGGTAATAAAATTCATCACTATGTTTCTAGCCACGGGTTGGGAGAAGGGGAGTTCCCAGAAGAAAGTAAGGGTCACTATTTGTGAAAGCAAGACATTACAACGTAGGGTCTCCTGAATAAGGAATCAGGCATGGGTGCCAGCCCGGGGGTGCAGTGGTTAAGTGCACGCACTCCGCTGCTGCAGCCTGGGGTTCGCCGGTTTGGATCCCCAGTGCACACTGCCACGCTGCTTGTCAGGCCATGCTGTGGCAGCGTCCTATATAAAGTAGAGGAAGATGGGCACAGATGTTAGCCCAGGGCCAGTCTTCCTCAGCAAAAAGAGGAGGATCGGCAGCAGATGTTAGCTCAGGGCTGATCTTCCTCACCAAAAAAAAAAAAAAAAAAAAAAAATTCAGGGAATCAAGCATGAATCCAATTACTTGGAATTCTTGGTTTATGGAGAAGAAAAAAGAAGCATTAAGTGAGAGCCAGACTAACAAATATAAGTAAAATGTAGACTGCAACAGTCTTAGGTTTGCAAGACAAGCTCCTCTTTCATAGCACCTGAGTCACATTGGCTTCCTTCCTGTCACAGGACCTTCATACATGCTGCTGTCTCTGCCTGGGACAGTCTTTGCCCACCTTTTCACTGGGATAACTCACACATACCCTTTAGAGCTCAGTTAAAATATTCCACCCTCAGGGACATCCTCCCCACTTGGCCCACCACCCTCACTGTATGTTGAGTCAAGTTTAGGTTTCTCTAGCACATATTTTCACAGCTCTCTTTATTTTAACTTGCAATAATTGCTGCTCAATTAATTGATTAATTAATTGATTAAACTGGTTATCTAGTTTATGGCTGTCTTTCTGACAAAGTTGAAATCCCCAGTTGAGACCGAGGGTAGCATTCTTATTCAGCACTATATCTTCAATATAAAGTGTGGTGTTTAAAATAGCGAGCTCTAAGTATTTCTGGAAGATAAGAAAGGAGAGAAAGAAAGAAAGAACAAAGGTTTACTGACTTAATTCAAATTCTACTGTAATCATTTTTTTTATAAGTCTTTCCAAGGGGACTTCAGCCCTTTGATTTAGGAAGAGTTTCTTATTTATATTTATAGTTCTACAACACATAGTAGCTGGCACATAGTAATCAACAAACAGCTGTTGGAAGGATAAGTGTTTCTTAAATTTCCATCCTTTTCCCCATTCTTCAGAAAAGGACCGTTTTCAGAGTCTAGAGCACGTCCTCAAGTGCAGGTCAAATGACTCCAACTCAGGCAAATAGGTGACGCATCTCATCAGGCATGTCTGTGTATTAAAACCAACAAGTAAAGGGAACCAAATTGACTCGTGTTGGCTTCTTTAACTTGGTGCTTCTTATACCCTTGTGATGAAGGACCAGCTGTTTTGCTTGTTTGCTTGTTTATTTTGTTTTGTTTTCCAGTTTTCAAACCATCTCAGATGACACATAGTCCCATTTCATGTGACTAGTTTAGGTATCATGGCAACATCAAGTTGCTATAAAAGACTCTAAATGCTTCCTTTCAATTTCTGAGCTTTCCTCATTAGCACTGGTCTACAGACAATACTTTGAGCAGTACTGCTCTGCTCTAACATACTGCTTTCCATTGCTTAAGACGACTATAATGGTTAATACGTTTTAGGTTTACATGACCTACGTGAAAGAAACATATTACATTTTCCCAAGACACAAGTTGGAAAACTTCCAGCAGATGAATTGTGGTGTTTTTAGTCAGACTTTCTTAGCTCAAAGGTAAGACTGAGCAGGAGAAAGTAGCCTAGATGAGCGCACAAGCAAATCTCTATTGTTTCCCCACAAATCTATCTTTGTATTAAAGGAATAATATAAATTATTTGTCTGTTCATTACTAGAATATATAGATGATACATCACAATTTAGAGCAAGATTTATAGAAATATGAACACTTAGGTACAGGCTGGTAATTTTTTCCTATACTAAACTTCAATTATCATCAATCATAGCTTAATCTAGCTTTGATTCTTGCATTATCTCATTCATTCTTCATACAATCCAGGCTTTGTGTGGTAAACAACTTCTACTTTCCTATGCAGAGGGCAGGCCCATCTATCTACGCCAGCCTAGTCTAGTCCCTTGAGCAATGTCTTAGATCGTAGAAGTCCCTCTATCCCACAATTTTCAATATGTGTCTTAGTTTGACGATGCACAACTCCTTAGAGAGAAGGAATCTGGAAATTCAGTTGAGCAACATTTCTTTTATGAAGTGAAACATCCTTCTCTCTTGCTTGCAACTTTTAACTTTATTTCTGCTCCATGGTGAGAATATAATTTTATGTAAGAACATTGGGTTATGGAATGTTCTTTAGGGTCCAGCAGGAAAAAAAAAAATCTCAAGGATAGTCTTCCTCCAAATGAGAAAGAATTGCTTTGGTAATAAGTTTTTATATCATCACAATCTTCTAATCATTTCTCCTTTATTGAAGAATGTCTCATTATCACTTAGAGTGCTCCTCCTGGAAACAAGATTCCAGCAGTTTCTATAACCTGTTTTGATCTCTTAGAACCAATTGATTTTCTCATATAGGGAATGATTCTTTTTTATTTCTTTCAAATGCTTAGGAATGCATTTCAGCAAAGTGGAAGATATACAGCTTTTATGCAGTGTGGTTTGTTGCTTTCACACTGGTTGCTCATTGGGTTTTAAGGGTGTGTTCTCAAGGCAGGAGACTGTTGTAGGCTAGAATAAGAATTCCAAGCAAGACAAAATAATAAGACCTGGGGCCAGAGACTAAAGATGGGGAGCTGAGCCAGTGTCCACACCCATGTTGACCAACCAGATTTAACTGAGAAATTAGGGGAATAAAAAAGAAACTGACTTGATGAACCCTTTATGCAGACTCTTTCTGAAGAAATTCTTTATCTCACTCACATCCACCACAGTGACCCTACAGGCCTTTTTTTGTTTCCAGTTCAATCAACCCTTCCTCTCACATACCTGCAGAGACAGTGGGAGGTTTCTGAAGCTTTTGAAGTGCTAGAAAGCTGCTTTAAGTTGTTTGCAAAACATTTTGAAACTTCAAAGTACAAATGAAGCAACAGCGTATTCCCCACTTTTAACTTAAGAATGATTCAAGACTTTGTAAAATTGTTGAGACTCTAAAGTGTCATATAATCTATTAGGTTCCCATTTAAAATTGATGCCTCATGATCAAAACGTTCCCACTTGAGACCCTGTCTTATTATCAGAGGAGAGTGGCATGCACATGAAAGGGGAGAAGGTGTTTGATGTGTAAACCATCTGCAAGATATTTTGCAAGGTTGCTGTAAAATATCATCTCATCAAATTGTCACCATGATCTTGTGAGCAATTATCATAACCTCCATTTCATGGTGAAGAAAGTGAGATTTAGAGAGATTAAGTAACTTGCCCAGGTCACAAAGTAAAGCTGGCATGCTCTCTGAGCTCATGGCTGGGCACCTGGCCTTCACTCCCTAGGGATCTCATCCAGTCCATGGATATGCATTCCATTTACACACAGTTACTCTCAAGATCTCAATGATCTTTCTAAAGTGGGAATTCTATCATGTCATCTTCCTACTTCAAACATCCCAAAGGCTTCCTACTGCCTCCACAAAACCTTACCATCACTCACAAGACCCAGGTGACCTGACCACTAGCTACCTCTCTGACCATATCTTCCTCCATTCTCCCCCTTGCTCACTGCCATTCAGAAACATTGACCTTCTCCCCATCATTCAAACACACCCTCTCCTCCCACCAAATATTTTTTCCCCATAAATTTGATCAGTTCCAGAAAGTATCTTATTTGTTTGCATTTATTCTCAATACATTTCACTCAAACATAAGTTCCTTGGGGGAAGAGTCTCTGTTTCTATTTATGTTCTAAGACTAGTGAGCAGCACAGAATAGAAAAATCACTTTCCCTGTCAGTTTTCCCTCCTCAGATTTTTTTGTCTATGCTGTTCCCACTGCTGGAATTCTCTTCTTCATCTTTGCTTGGGTAACTGCCATTCATCCTCTGCTTTCATCGTAAATGTCACTTCCCTGGATCCTCCAACCTAGACAGCTCTTGTTTTGTGTTCTCATTACACAGTTCTTACCAAAATCTATAACTATGGATGAGTGATGGCTATGATTTGCATGTGGCTCCTCCACTAGACGGAAAGCACCGCAAGAAAGGAACCCTGTCTGTTTTATTCCATGGAGAGCCTGCTGAGCCTTTCAAAGAGCCTGGCATAAAACAGATGTTCAATTAACACGGAAATGAATAAAGAGTGAACAAGTGAAGGAAAATAGTGGAGGCAGACTCACAGAGCAGTGTGGAGACTTAAAGTAAGTCTTTAAGTGTGCAACCTTAAAGTAAGTCTTAAATTGCAGCTGCAATCATCTGAGTGGAGACTGCATGTCAGGCAGGACAGTCTGCAGAGGATAAAAGTCAAATTTTCCACAAAGTATCAGAGATGAAGGATGAAGGAGGACAGATAGACAAAGAAAGTGTGACATGAATATTATGACAGTCACCTGTGTGATGCTTTGTAGAACATATGTGTGGAAAAGAGACAAGAGTAGAAGGCCAGAAGCAAAATATAAAAGGACAAAGAAAGAAGAGATGGAAAAGGGGTGTCAAACTGGAGAGGCGTGGAAGGAGGGCAGGTCAAACGCTGGAGAGAAGAGACATAGAACAGAGGGGAGTGAAAGCCTATTAGTTCAAAATTTAACTATGGAAAGACTGGACCTCATTAGAGCACAGTGGAGTCACAAAGGGCTTCATGGACACAATCAACTCACAGAAACTAAATTGTCATACTGCTCTCTCTATTGGGATCTTTCCAACTCATGAGGAACATCTAAGCTTTGCTTCAAGTGTGCTTGCTGCTATTGTGGTCTGGCAGAGACGACCACCGGCCTTCAGTACATATCCCTCTTTCTTCATTGATGACAGCAATATTGTCAACCCCAAAAATTATATTTCCTAGTCTCCTTTGCAGAGGAGTAGCCAACGACGTGTAAGGCAAAGCATATTGGTGGAAATTCCAGTGGAGGCACTTAAACATGAGCTGAATCAAGTAGGAGGTAATACCTGCTTCTCTTCCTTACCCCTTCCTCACTCTTTCTGACTAGTGTGATGGTTGGAGCTTTGACTGACATGAAACACTATGAGGCAGCCCTGAGAATGGAAAATGGGTGCTAAGGAAGCTTAGATAGGATGAAAAGAGTCTGGACCTCTGATATCCTTGAAGTCACTTTATCTACCTTGGACTTGATTTATGTGCATTAAAATGAAAGCCTTTTGTGTTGGGTCACTATTTTTTGGTTTTTCATATATGCAGCCATACCTAATTCCAACTGATGCATGAAGCAAATAAAATTTGCCTCACATCCCATTCTCAGTCCAAAATCACTTTCTGAGAAATAGTATCAAATAGACTCACTTGTTTGACCTTCAGCAAAAGCCTTAACATCCTGAGACTCTGCTTCTTCCTTTGTAAATTATAGTTAATAACTCCCTTGCAGGGCTTTTGTAAGGATTATATCAAAGTAGAGAGTGTGCCTTGAACAAATTTCTAGCTCAGTAGTTATTGTAATTATACAAAATCTTATTTTCTAGAAATAAGTCAATGTCCATTTATTTATTAAGTCAATATTTTAAACACTTGTTTTGATGCAGAGTATACAGAAATACAGTGAGGATTATTTTGGCAAATTCGGCTGATTGGCCTAGGCCAGATATTTTGGGAGATGCCACTAGTAGTTGGTAGATCGAGAAGAAACAAGCAAATAGCCAAAACATAATTTTTGTATTTTAATACAATTTCATGTTTGTAAACTTAGTCATAAAACTGCAGGTAGTGCCCCCAGCCCCCACTTCCTGACACCTCCACTTGCTGTTGCTCCTGTTTATGTTCTGCTTCCTCTGATATTCACTTTAACCTGGGGTTTCACAACCTTGGTGTTATTGATGTTTTGGAGCTAATAATTTTTTGTGGTGGGGGTGCTCTGTATATTATAGGATGTTTTGCAGCATCCCTGGCCTCCTCCCACTAGATGCCAGTAGCACCTCCCCAGCAAATCATGACAATAAAATATGTCTGTAGACATTGCCAAATATTCCCTGGGGGACAAAATTGCCTCCACTGAGAATCAGCACAATGAGATTTAAACTGCCCAGACATAAGGGAGGTTTGCACTGGGGCAGTGTGCTTTGCACTGAAGTTAAACTTCACTGTGGAGTAGCCCTGACTCACAGGTTGCTTAAGCTGCAAAAGCCCAGTTCTTCCCTCGCAACTTCTACAGGATGCCTGCCTTGGGCCTACTGTTTTTGCCACAGAGTGCATCTTAGACCATTGTCTTTGGACATGAGTACAGACCCCCACACATCCTGACTACGCTCATCTTGCCCCATCTCCGTCTTACTTTCAACCACCCACCAGCCACAATGGCGTGCTTTCAGCTCCTGGACAGTGCCACACTCAAAGCTCTTCTCCTTCCCCAGGGCTCTGCATGCCCTGCCCTGCTCCTACTTCCCTCTTTGCTGAGCTAACCCTTACACGCCCACTCACTCCCCAGACAACATCAGGACTCCCCATTGCAGGATCCCCTAACACTCAGTATCACCATTTCATAGCACTTCTCATAACTGGGATTAATGCCTTGAAAAATATTTGCAAAAATCCAGTTACCCTGCTCAACTTTGAACCTTGCTGTGGGCAGGGCCATGTCTGACTTGGCCCGTGCACTATCCCCAACATATTGTCCATGACCCAGCATGAAACAGGTGCTCAGTAAATGCTAAATGGTTGAAAAACTAATTTTATGAACAAAGCTGTATTTTAAGGAAAAACAAATGTCTTTATAGGACACAAAGAACTTACTATGCTTATCACTCTATGCCTTTTTAAAGAGTTCTTATATGTCAAAGAGAGATCTGAGCGTCTGCAAAGCTGGCAGTTGCCAATCTTCCTTGTTTCAGCTCCTCTTCTTTGTTCTCTGAATTGACTTGATGGGAAAAGAAGAGAGACAAGAACACATCTGTCAGTCCTGGGAGTATCACAGTGGACTGCAAGTTCTGGAAGCTTCTGGAAGCTAGCCGATCCTGAAATTCACAATACGTTTATTTTAAATGTCTATTATTTTGGTTCTCTCTAAGCTGGAATGTGTAAAAAGAATGCATCATTCAGGAGGAGTATTTAATATTCGATGTTTTCCAATAATTCTGTAATGTTCAGTTAACTAAGATCAAGGATAATCTTTCTAGGGAATTTTCTGTGAAATTTTTGTTTTGAAACAGAGATCACACACTGGGAGACTCAAGATTATATCCAGCCAACAAGATGTTTTGTTGATGTTTGCTTTAACTAGATTGAGACTACCTGGAGAATGTTAAAATCAGTTGCCAACATTCAAAAACCAAAAGATCCCACATGAAGACCTAGATTTCCAGCTTTTCATAGAAAATAAGAAGATCCAACAATCCTGGGAGTACCTTTCCTCATGCCCACATTTAACTGGACCGGAGTACAATTGCTGCCATTTAACAGAGCCAACATTCCAGTTCTACTGAAGCCATAGCATCTGCTTGTTATCACCTGGACCTTATAGGCTTGCTTTGCAAACTCCATTTTCTGCCTTGCTTCGGTTTTATCGCTACAAGTCGTATGTATTCTTAATATTTATCTCTGATATTGAAAGCCATGCAAATATGAATTCACATAGGATCTATCTATTTCAAATCACAGAAATATAAATTTTTCCCTTTTGATGAGTAATTGGTCCAACCTCCCAATTTTGAAACTATGTTCTCCAATGTGGTAGCCACTAGCCACATGTGACTATTTAAATGTAAATTAATTTAAACCAAATGAAATTTAAAATTCAATTCCTCAGCCACAGTAACCACATTTCAAGTGCTCAATAGCCATAGGTGCCCAGTAGCACCATATTGAAGAGCTCGGATAGAAAACATTTCCCTCATCACAGAAAGTTCTGTTGGACAGTGCTGCTCTAGAATAGTTCTGATATACGGAGAAAGTAGAAGAAAGAAGAGCATGCGTTTTAGAGAATTTACTCATTGTTTTGGGTTGGGTTGTCTCCCCTCAAAAATGCCTGTTGAATTCTTAATCCCTAATACCTCAGAATGCGACCATATTTGGTGATAGGGTCTTTATAGAGATAATCAAGTTAAAACTGTGGTCATTAGGGTAGGCCCTAATCCAATATGATTGGTGTCCCTATAAAAAGGGGAAATTCGGATGCAGAGACATGTATAGATGGAAGACGATATGAAGAGAGACAGAGAGAAGATGGCCACCTACAAGCCAAGGAGAGAGGTCTGGAACAAATCCTCAGAAGAAACCAATGCTCCCAACACCTTGATTTTTGACTTCCAGCCTGCAGAACTGTGAGACAATAATTTTTTTTTGTTTAAGCCACGCGGTTTGTGGTACTTGGTTACAACAGACTTAGCAAACCAATACACCCATGGTTCATTCATTCGTTGATTAAAATAGTGGCTGCTAAACACTTATTCAGTACTAAAAATAGCTGTAGGCATTTTAAGGAATATCAAGATAATTTTATCTTTCCTCTAAGAGACCATGGTCTAGTAGGGGTGACAAAAACATTGTTTAAATAACTATAACTAAAGAAAGAGATAAATGCCTTGTGAAAGTTCTTGTTGCTCCTTGAAACTAGCTAGGGGATCTAAGAGGATACAAGTTCTCCCAGAGCCTGCTACAAGGGCACGTTATAATGAGGTTCAATATCAAGCTCTTAATAGCAGAAGAGAATAATTTAATATTTGTTTTAGTGGACAAAGCAGGAAGTATTAGTACTTCCCCTTGCTTATTGCCCGAATTTCTCACCGCTTTTCACAGGCCAAGGGATCCTCTTTGTCCTGACATTTTCCTATGTGGTGGATGCAGCTGGTGACAGATGCCAGGTTAGTGATCTCACTCAGTCCACAGCCTGGCTGCTAGTGGGTTCCCACAAATAGTACTTATTCTTAGCAAGACCCAAAAGATCAAGCGGAGCCTTCACATATTACCCAATCAGTAGGATGAACACTATAGAAGGCTTACAGTGGTTATAAACAAGGCTAAGCTTTCTCTCATTCTTCAGCTCCCCAAAACCTCTTGTTACTACAAGCAGTAGACCATTTCTCACTGGCCCATCTCCTTCAAGATTTTTTCACCAAAATCAGAGCCTTATTTCTCATTACCTCACTTACTTCTTCGACTAACTTTTTAGAATTAGTGGCCTAATCATCATTGGTTCAACTATTTCTTTCATTTAGAAAGATGATTCACTCTCTTATCAGAGTAGTAAGTTCATAGTCATATACTCATTTCCTTTTTCCCTCCAAGTTCCCAGTCATAATCACCAATGATATTGTCACTTGCCTAATTAAAGTCCTTGTACCCTGTTCACTCTCTCACTGTGGCCAGGGACCATGTTTGCCATGGTCTGTATATATCCCTAGCACAAAACTCATACAGGAGGTGCTCAATGAATGTTGAATGGCTGACATACTTAATTTTATGAACCAAAAATTTTTAATGTGAAAAGTTTCTCATTGTTAATAAATTAGCTTTATAGACTACAAAAGGACTATGCTATTTAAGAGGATGAAAAGATTGCCTTCCCCCCAAAATGATCATGAAAAGCTTTATGGAGGAGACAGTATGTGAGTAGAATCTTTCAGGATGAGGGGACTTTATATATATGGAATTGGAAGGAACTAATGATATAGAACAGCATCAGCAAAGGCCTGAAGGCAGGAATGCGTGAAAGAGAATTACATAGAGTAGTAAATAAAGTTGGAACAGTGAATTGTAGGCCAAATTGGGAAATAATTTTTTATTTTTTTTTCCTGTAAGTAATGAAGAGGAACTGAAAGATTTTGAGAAAGGGATTGGTATGTTCAAAACTGTTTCTCAGGAAAATTAATTTGGCAGTAATGTTTGAGATTGATTGAAGTGGGGAAAATTGGAAGCAGAGAAAACAAGTATGAGAGAAAGATGTTCCTACGCCTCTGTGTTTATGTGTTACTTTTTATGCAGATGCTGTGGTTATTGTACTGTGTTGACATAGTCATCTGTCAGACTGGAGAAAGCTGACTATCATAGTATCAGAACGATGTTTTTAGGGGACAGCCGGGTGGCGCAAGCGGTTAAGTGCGCGTGCTCCACTGCGGCAGCCCGGGGTTCGCCGGTTTGGATCCCAGGCGTGCACGGACGCACCGCTTGGCAAGCCATGCTGTGGTGGCACCCCATATAAAAGTGGAGGAAGATGGACACGGATGTTAGCCCAGGGCCAGTCTTCCTCAGCAAAAAAATGAGGAGGATTGGCAGATGTTAGCACAGGGATGATCTTCCTCACAAAAAAAAAAAGAACGATGTTTTTGTACTTTCTTTTGCGTTTATTTCCCTTCTGTTTGATAGTTTTTAAGTCTTCGGAAATTTCTATCCTGCATTAATATGAAGAGTTTTGCCTACTCTTCTAGTTAGAATGTGGTGGTGGAAATGTCAGTCAAGGAGATGTCAATCCCTTTGTCAAATGTCAATCAACAGAGAATTGAGTCCTCTTGGTCTAGTCTGGTGGCTCTCAACCTTAACTTCACATTAGAATCTCAACTGGAGAGGTTTCAGAGCCCTCCATGCCCCAGGTCTCATTGAGTTCAATTAAATTAGAGTCTCTTAGAGAAGAACCTAGGCCTCAGTGTTTTCTAAAGCTCTCTTGGTAATTCCAATAGCAACCAACTTTGAGAACCACTACTTCAGAATCTCCCTTCTCCCCTGGAAAGTCTCCATCAAGAGATAAACCTTACAGGTCTGCTTTTGCTTTATAAATAACCATGTTGTTTTTCTTGTGGCTGCAAGTCTATTATTTCCATGAGAGAAGAAATGAGAAGCTGAATCAGGGTAACAGTGGTAAGAATGAGAGAAGATGACATGAGTGATATCACAGAGGAAGAATCAACCAAAAAGAGTTGGATCCAGGGGTGAGGAAAGGAAAGGGTTGAATCAAAGTTAACACTGAGCATTAGAGCCTGCATCACTGGGTCTAGTGGTGAGCTATTAACAAAGTAGAGGGCAGGATGATGAACAGGTTTTATAGGAAAAAGATGAGCTCAGCATTGAAGAAATTGAGTTAGAAGTGTCAGTGGACATTAGGTGGAGATGTCACAGAAGATTTAGATATATATGGATGAAGATTTGGAAAGAGGCCATGCTGGGGAAACAGATCTGGGAGTCAGCCACATTGAGGTTAGTGGAAGATATGACAGTGGATGAGCTACTAATGAGAAGGCTCTAGAAAAAGAAGAGAAGGTAACCAAGGACAAGTCCTACTCACACTTCATCACCCCAACCCCCGAAGATCATCACTTCTCTTCCTGTGGTTCTTAGCACTTTCTGCTATGTCAGAGCATTTCTCACAACACATTGATCTGATAAAATGTTTACATCTCTGTCTCCCAGTTCTATACTCAACTTTCAAGGGCAAGGCCATGAGCAATTAATCTTTACATTCACCAGCATTGAACCAATGCCCAATAAGTAGTTGGCCAGTGAATGAATGTGAAAGTGAATAAATAGAAACTAGGCAGCCCCAGGGCAGGAGCCACGGTCTTATACCATGGCAGCATCCTCGTGTTAACCTGGCCTGTCACCACCACACCTCACATTCTATCTTACCAGCATTTGCTTCAGCCTCCCGGGGGGCATTGGAACAGATAGCATTAAACCAGAGATTTATCCAACACTTATTGGGCACGTGTTACTGTGCTGGGCAAAATGGATGATGCAAAATTTTAAAGACACATGGTCCCTGCCTTCAAGGGGCTTATGAACAAGCAGAGCAAAGAAGTCACCTCCTCTGGGATGCTTTCCCTGATACTGCCAGACAGACCGAGACACTGTCTCCGTCACTCCCTTAGAACTTGGCTTAACACAGTAGCTTAGCATTTTTTCCTTTGATCCTCTGATCAATCTCTCTCCTTTACAGCACATGGAACAATCCTCAAGAGAAATGATCTTATTCATCTTTATACCCCGATATCTGATACCCATAATGGACTATGTTTTATTTCTCAAAATGCTGCTGTTCTTCTGCTTCAGGGTATTTGTGCATTCTATTCCCTCTACCTAAAATGTTAATCCCCAGTTTCACCTGGTGTTGGTCTGTTTTATCTTAAACATTTCAGCTTAAGTGTCATTCCTTCCAGGAAGCCCTCTCAGACTCCAGCTTAGCTCTGGGTTAGCTGGCCCTCCAAAATGATCCATGGCTCCCAGTTCTTGCCTATGCCAACCATATTATAATCGCCTGAATGTTTATACAGCCTCCCCACCCATTCACGTTGTATCATAAGCTTCTTTAAGATGAATATTATGTCTTAGTTTATGTTGTGTCCCCAGAACCTAATTTAATGCCCTTAATATATTAAACCCCCAATAACAGTTGAATGAATGAATGAACGAACAAAGTAGGCATTCAATATGTTGTGAATAATCTGAATGATGGCTACACCATGGGACACAGATCACAAGTACAACAAGAGTCCAGAAATAGGGCCAATCAATGAAAAGCAATAACAACTAGTTGTACATGGCATTCCAAATGGCCTCAACAGTTGTTAATAATAATTTAACCCATCTTCTTTACTTTTGTTATATTTTACTATGATCACAATTAGCAATATTCTTTTCTGAGGCAATATTTAATGAGCCTAATGACCAAACTCTTGAGAGATCAATAACAGTTATTTGTGGGTCAACAAGGTTTTAGAAATTATAAGCAGATTTTTAAAGATATAATGAATCTAGAGGGTACACAGAATTCTTACAAATGCTTTTGTGAATTCCATTAAGTTCAAAATATATGTCGTGTTTAACAATACATGTTACTACAGAACATGTAATAATACATGTTCTAATTTTAAAATATTAAGTAAATAAATCCTCAAAAATAAATACAATTTTCTCCAGTCACTATGTACTTGCACCTATCATTATCAAGCTTTATGGATCAATAACCATAGTATTAACGTGTCAACTGGAGACTTCCTTGTTCATTGCTTCGAGATCATCTGGAAAACACAAGAATTGAACCTTGACCAACCACGCATAACTGTGAGATAGATAGATTGATAGACAGGTAGATAAATGGATAGATAGATGATAGACAGACAGATAGATAGATAGATAGATAGATAGATAGATAGATAGATAGATAGATAAGAGACAGACAGACATAAGTATAATTCATTACTGCTTAATTCGTTAATGCCTATGGGTGGGCTACTGTACTATATGCTTTATATATATAAGCTAATTTACTCTCCACTACCATTCTAAAAGAGATTATTGTTATTCACTTGCCATTGATTAGAATACTGGGCTCAGGAAGATATTGCTCAACAAAGAGGTAGCTGAACCAGGTATGAACCCAATTATCTGACTCCAGAACTTTGGAACATTCCATGCTGCATTGCTATGTTGTCTTTCAAGACCAAAAATCGATTACTGTTGGGATCCGCTCACATTCTCTTACCCTGAACCTTGCTGTTCTTATCAAACAAGTGATAGGGCTACAGACCCACCCAGGTCCTGAAACCTCTGATCTGGCCTCAACATCAATCTTTAACCAGATGAACCAAGCAGCCTCAGATGGGCTGGTGACCCTGCTATCTCGAATGACTGTATAAGGGATGACATATTCAAATAAAAATTACCCTTGGTGACAGAATACTGCTGATCCACTCTAGTAATCAAGAAGGTGAATTAATGTGATGGTTGAATCCGTCGGATTCAGGTTCCTCCCCTCAGTAATATCTTCATGGATTCTCTAACTTAGGGCTTAAAAAACATAACAGAAGGGCTGGTTGAGAGAAATCTCCACCCCCAGCCCCTTATAGGCAGGTGCACACACACACACACACACACAGTTAATTATATAATGTTTATATACACATATACATTATATAGATACATATATATAAACTGAAACCCAAATACTTATATGCACTCAATTACATAGCTGGATTTCACCTGCAATAAGAACAAGGACGTTTGGTTTTGTTTGTTTGGTATCTGTGGAGTCTGGCATAAATTTAGTGCTAAAGAAACAGTCATTAAATGAATAAATGAAGTCCACTTATAGTATTACCTCTCTCAACCCTCCTCACTTGGCATTACTAAAGTCCTCAGCCAGCAGTTGTTGAGGTAATTTCTCTTTTTGTCCTCATTCTGGGTCCCTTTCTGCTCTTGTCTGGTTCTGTCTCCTCCTCTGATTGGTTTCTCCACCCACACCAGCCTTAGCCCACCTCCACATATATGGGGTTGCTCCTTCCATGAGAGCTTATTACAGAGAGTTCTCAGGCTACGTCTCTGCAATCATTCAGTATTCAGTTCCTAAGCTCAAAGATCTTTTGCCTTGAACTAAACAGACTTTATTCTTATTATTCCAGTTCTTACTATTTTTAATTACTAACAGCACAGACCTGCACAACCTCTACAAATGTCTAGGATATCATTGTCCTCCAGTGCCAACAGGCTCTGCTAACAACTTTCTACATAATGCCTACTGCAAAATTTCAGTGAGTGTCCATGAATGTAATGTGTGTTGTGAAAAGAGCACTGGAGTTAGAGTTGGAAGTTTTGGCATAGATTCTGGGCTCTTCCATTTATTATCTGTGGGACTTTAATCAAACTACTCCAAACTAGTCTACAGTAAACCCTTCTTTAGAAAAGAACTGTTGAGAGATTAAAGATGGCATGGATGGAAGGCTCAAACTCAGAACCTCACAAACATTATATAATCACTCAATGGTCTGTTTTTTTTTTTGCTTGAGCCTACAAAATGAGATTTTGTAAATCTCCATGGCTTTAGGCAGAAAAAGAACAATTTCCATACTTTATGTTACTTAGAATATTCCGTTTCTTTTAGACCTTCTCTCTATGACCCTACACGTGTGCCACAATCAAGTCACCTCAGCCACAACAGTTGGAATTTAGAACAGTCTTATTGCTCCCTTGCTAAGGTTTCTTTTTTAACTGTTATTTGCTTACATATTGCTTAAAACTACACAGCAGAATACTCCAATTTTGGATTGCAGTGAGAAATGTCTTCAGTTAATAACAACAACTAAAAGATCCTTTCCATGACATTGAAATAGACAGGATTTTCTTCTTTCTAAATCTAACGTGAGTGTACGGATGTTGTTAGATGTAACTTGTCTCATGGGCTTGCTCTGTGTGGTCGCAATTAGAAAATATTCTGAAGGGACCAGTGGAAATGAGAGCCCTCCACAGGCAAGCGAGGCGGGGAGCAGTGATGCATCCCGTGTGCTGCATGAATAATGGATCATTTGGTCACAGCTAGCTAACGGTGTCAGTTCCACGCTCGTGGCAAAATTGCTGATTGTAACTTTCTTTTTCTTTTTGCAAGAACTAAGTTAACAGAGCAAAGAGAAATGCCAGTGGACGTGCGGCTTGCCGTTAAGTGAAATCTCTTTCTGCTGAGGAGGAGCCTTGTCATTTGAGCAGAGAGAATTCTTTCTGGAAGCTCACTTGTGATATGCAATAGCACTCTGTCGTCACAAAATACTGGACATAGAGGAGGCCCGCTGGGAGGAAGGAGCGTGAGATTTTGAATCAGAGGATCTGAGTTCAAATTCTGGCTTCACCACTTACTTGGTGGGTAACCACCGACAGTTACTTAGCCTTGCTAAGCATCACTTTCACCGTCAATAAAATGCAGATGGTAATCGCTTCTTTGAAAGGTTGTTGTAAGAATTAAATGGAAATATTTTTGTTTCCATGGAACGTATTTGTCATTTTAGAAAATATTTGCTACTTCCTCCAACCCTATACTTGTGCCAATACAGTAAAAATCAGGAGACAAAAGACAGATGGACCACATTCTAGTGAGTGTTCTCATGCCCCTAAGTTTGTGTATTAAGTTGGAATTAAACATAGAACTTTTCTGAGGTTTACTGCCTTCACCTGTAAACTGAGGGTAGCAATAATAATCTCTGCTGTTCCTACTTCACTGAGTAACTTTAAGGCTCAAATCAGATAATGATTGTGAACACTCTTTGGAAGGACATAAACAGCTTCCAATACTCTTATTTTCTCTCTTCCTTCAGTAGTCCCTGGAAGCTATTGAGAAAGACCACACAAGTCCAAACACCATGGCTGATATTCATCTTTCCTGTTTATGTTCCTCAATAACTTGGAGTTTCTCAGCCCTCAGATGACTTAACACAACTCTTTGGAAGGGTAAAAATTCAAGAATAATTGGCAATCTGACTTCTATGGTTGTGTTTACTTTTAAACAAGACCATTCCTGTTTGGACTGATGAGTAGATAACGAAGCCATCATCCAAAGAACGTCCAAATGATATTGCAGAGCATTTTAGCATCCATCTCCTCAACATACTTGTGGGAAAGGTTTGTTTATTATTCTTATTTTGCAGATGAAAGAAGCAAGGTTTGGATAGTTTTACAGACATCTCCAAGTCCTAGAACTATTAAATCATAGGACTAAGAAAGTGTGTTTATTATAAATCCTAGGTTTCATCTCCAAGGCATGGTGCTCTTACTCCACTAAGAGAATAGAAACAATATGAGCATCCCGGAGAAACTTTGTGGTAACATGAAGATGAGGGCCACATGACAGGGTAGGGAGTTGGGGTCAGAATCTAAAGTGCTATCGACACAACTAGGGAAAGGAGTGGAATTGAGCTCAGCCTGACCTAGTGCTTCCCTATGGAGACATGCAGGAGTCAGGATGTAAAACCAACTAGAAACCAAGCCCACTTTTTCATCTAGCCATGGTTTGATTGGTATGCATTCTATCTTTCTCCTTACAGTGACTGTGCCTTGTTCTATGACAGTTTCATGAGCTATTCCCTAACTTTATGGGGAACCACGAAGCCATCACCTGCCCAGTTTCGCAGACCAGTTATTTCCCTTAGAGAATCAAAATACACAAAATGTGCAGCTGGAGTTGTAGGAAGAGTGGAAAGATGATGAGTTCTCTGACAGGAGTCCTTTACAAACCACTCCTTCTGACAGATTCTGACTATGCAAATAAAAGTCCTGCGAGGTTAAGAGATTCACAATTCGGGATTATTTTCTTATTATGTCTTTGTAAACCAAATGTATCCAAGCTTCATCAGCCTATGGACTCAAACTTTGACCTAAATTTTGCTGGCTCAGTTGCCTCCACTTTTCTAAGTTCATGACATTATCACTGCTTTTAAGAGTCCCTCTCCGTAGCCTTTTGTCTCCCTGTGAGTCCCTAAGATCGACTTCCTGCTGCCGTGGGCCCTGTCTAATACCTTGGGGGAGGCCATTCGCAGTGCTCCTCTCAGGCCATGGGCTCCCTCCACCTTTACTCCTGCTCAGACAGTGCTACTCACCCTCTGCTCCAGGCTGTTGGCTCACTTCTCTTGGTAGAAAAATGCTTCTCATTCTTGTGTTCCTTTTTTCAAAGGGGATCCCACAGCAGCATTGCTCAGATTCTGAGAGTGATTTGCAACCATTTTCTCCCCAGGGGGAAGGGCTCTCCCGCCACCCCAGTTGCTTAAACATTACGGTCACGGTGCTAAAGCCGCACCAAGACCCACTCCCCTCCAGCCTTTGGGTTGAGCTGATAAATCCATCTTACTAGACTCTGCTACTTATGCAGAAGAGACTTTTCCCTAGGAGACCAACAGTTTATCTTTGAAATTTAACTTCTGTTGCCTCTCCCATGACCTCCTCTTCATTTCTCTCTGTGACTGAAGTCCAATATGTATATTAATGGAGTTCTTTCTCAGAATGCTCCTAGCCCATACTCAAATGGATTCTTAGAATAATCACCTGAGGCCACTCACCAGATGACCTATCTAGGTCATCTCCATCTCACCCTAAAACAAAGGCAAATCAAAATGCTGCCTATTTTATCTCGGAAGCAGTTCAAAATTATAATAATTTATGATTTTCCTTAAGGATCATGACTCCAGTGAATTATTCCCCATAACACAAGTTCTTGCTAATCCTTTCCCTTCTGACTTCTAAAAGTATTAAAATTCAACAAACATTAGCGAGTGCCTGTTTTATGCCAATAACTGCATTAGGCAATTTCAGATATTCTTCCCTGTTGAATATTCAGAATAACTCCATGTACTGGGTATTATTATTATCCACATGTAGAGTTAAAGACCCTAATGCTCTAAGAGGTTAAGATAACTGGCCGAAAGTCATTCAAGTAGTAAGTGATCTTGTGATTCAAGATCCAGTGATCTTGAAGGCCACTGTAGTCGCTTCCATTTTACTAACATACTTATAAATAATTGATTCTGCATTTTTCCCTTTTCATTTATGGAGTCTTTTCTTATCAAGATACTGTAAATTACCCAAAGACATCTGATCCTTCCGTTTGGTTATGTATTGGTGCAAAACAAATTACCCCAACACATTATAGATTAAAACAATAACCATTTTATTATATCTCACAATTTTGTGGAGCAGGAATTCAGGCAGGACCCAACTGGGCAATTCTCCATGTGATGTTGTCTATGTCACTTTGCCAGTGGTATTCAACTAGTGGATGGGCTGCTCTGGAGAGTCCAAGAGGACTTGCTCAGATGGCTGGTACTTGGCAGGTGTGGCTGGAAGGCTGGGCTTAGCTAGCACTGTCAACCAGGTCACCAGCCTTGAACTCCCCAGCATGGTAATCTTAAAAAGCCAGACTTTCCACATGGTATTTCAAGATTCCCAAAGTGGATGTTCCAAGAGGCAGGAAGCAGCAGCTGCTAGTTTCATAAACTGGCATATCATCACTTACACCATATTTTGTTGTTGTTTTGTTGTTATAGAGCCTGCCTAGTTCAAGGAGAGGCTACAGAGACCCCACCTCTCAAAGGGAGGAGTGCCAAAGAAATTATAGCCATTCTTAGCGTGCCATAACTTCTTCCATATTTTCTAAATATATATTCAGTAAATATAAATGGAAAGAGATAATAATTATATTGTAATAGTTACCATTTTCACCACCTCTGGATGGACAAGCTCACTCTAGGGCAGATTTTCTCGACCACAGCACTGTTGACATTTTGGGCAAGATGATTTTTTGTTGTGGGGAGCTCTCCTGTGTGTTATAGAATGTTTAGCAGCATCTCTGCCCTCTGGCTCCTAAATGCCAGTAACACACGCCCAGTTGTGACAACCAAAAATGTCCCCAAACATTGCCAAATGTCCCATGGAGGACAAAATTGCCCCTAGTTGAGAACCACTGCTCCATGGTAAGCACTAAGCACTGGGATACAGGTTAGTCACATATAATCCTCAGTAGGACATAAGGCAGGTACGCTGATCATTACCTTTACAGAAGGGTACACTGAGGCTCAGAGAATTAAGTGATTATCCATGATCATTCAGTAGGAAAACCCAGATCTGTCTGATTGCAAAGCCTAGGTTCTTCCTACCATAGCCTTCACTTCTATTTTCTATTTCAAAATGTCCAGAATCCAGATAGACATCATGGGCCAAATCACCAGTTCTCCAAAGTCAGAGGCAAAACCCCAGTCACACAGCTCCAGCACCACTGAGGCTCGGCTGACTCAGTAAGGGGGCCTGGCTTCTTCTTGAGCTGCTTTAGGCCATCTCCAGCACAGAAAGCCTTGATCTGCTTCAAGTTAGCAGGCGCCTCTGTTCCCTGCCCTGCTGTTTGCTTACAGAGGGAATTCAAGCCTAATTTGGATTGGGGCTTGACTCTGGGCCCTGTGCCAGGCCTCGGCGCGGGAACGCTGGCGCACGCTCTCACCTGGTGTATGGTCTATTTTAGGACACATCCTCCGTTGCCGCTGCTGCAGGTGCCCTGACAGATGCAGCGCACCCTGCATTTGTCCTGGATTAGAGATGGCACTGTTTCTGGTGCAGGCTTGTCCTTGCAGCCTTCTTCTTTTCAGTCCTCTCATTCGGTGTTTGGTGCTGTTATGAATTCTGTGCCCCACCGCGTCCACTGACAGCCATCCCCACCCAGCCCAAGCCCCTCCTGAGTTTACTATCTGCTTGGGGGAAAACAAACATACAACTGGGAATTAGGAAATGAAGGCTAGAACAGAGCTGGGGACACAAAGGAGGGAGAGGTTGCTTTTACTTGGAGCTTGGGTGACGAGTCAAGGAAGGCTTCCTAGAGGAGGTAAACATGCAGAAGTTCTCCAAGAAGAACAAGCATGGAGAAGACTTCCAAGCAGGAGAGGACATTTCAGGCAGACGGAATCTCACGTGAAAAGACAGAGGTGCTGTAAACAGCACGGTGTCCTGGAGCTGCCCCAATACACTGTGGGGACAAGGGGGTGAGTCACAAAGAGGAAAGGCCAGGGATTGAGGATGGGGAGCTAGGATACTCCTTGTCTGCAAAGGGAAGAGCAGGGCTTTAAGGAAAGGCATGAAAAGTTGGATTTGTACTGTACAGAGCAGTCTGGTTTGGAGAGGGACGAAACAGAATGTAAGGGACTGGTGGAAACCCATTAAGAGTTTGTGCAAACAATTTGCAGTTTAATCATCCAAGAAATATTAATTTAATGCCTACCCTTGCTGCCAGACACTCGGCTAGACAGCCAAAATGGAGTGGGGAACAAGCCTGGCATTGTCCCACCACCTGCAGATCTCCTGTTCTAGTAAGGGTGGCAGATATTAAACAATAGGCACAATTAATCACATGAATAGAATGAAGGGTTTAGGAAGGAGGAGTTTAGTGGCCTATGAAAGTGCGCCACAGGAGAGCCTGACACAGTCTGAGGGTAGCAGTCAGGGGTGGGGAGAGTTTCTCTTTGATTTTAGATAAGTTGGTCCCCCATCAACCTTCTGAGTCAGGCAACATTAATCATCATTTTATAGATGCAGAAACAAAGGCTTAGGGTAGAGAGTCCAACCTCATCCTTGAGGCAAGGTTCCCAGAATAGTGGATAGTAACAGCAAGATCAGGAGGCAGGGAGGTTGATTCCAAGTGAGACTTCTTCACTCTGCCTGGTCACACCAGCTATGTGACGTGGAGGACTTGGATTTCATCACAGAGTCTAAAGAGTCTCTCCCTCCCTTCCTTCCTCCCTCCCCACCAACTCTCTTTCTCTGTCTCCCCAGGCTAAATTGGTTTGTTGAACTGTGTAGATAGAGCCAGCCGGCTTGGTGATATTGAGGCAGAGATGGGAGCTTGATGTTCCTTGCATCAGAAAAGCAGAGTGCGCCTCTCTGACACTTGGCAGCAGACGCAAAAGAAGCCTGCGTCAAAGGTGACTCAGCTCTGGCCTTCTCAGCAGTGCTCTACCATCAGCTATTTAAAAAGGGACAAGGAGCTCTAGGAAACCTCAGGCTGACTCCACAGCAGCCACTGCCCACTAGGAAGCTGCTGGGCAGACAGCGCTGGTTCTTTCATTAGCAAAATGGCACAGTGCTTCCATGGGGCATGAGCACAAGGCCTGCTGGTCATGTGTGAGGTTTGTTGTCTCCATCACATGGAAGGTGGCCCTGGGAGCAGGCGTGTCACTGGCTTATTCAGTCTGCATGGCCCAAAAACAGCTAGGTGAAGATAGCTTTGAGCTGAGAGAAAGGGAAGGGTTCATATAAAGGCAAAGATATCTTCCACGTGCTTTTGAGGGAAGTTCAAGGGCCCAGTGGAAATGGCACAGGCCTTGGGAACCAGTTGGATGAACTTGGGTGCCCAGCCAAATGCCCCAGCAGCTGTGTGGCCACAACCTTTCTGCACATCAGTGCCCAGTGAAATGGAAGAAGGGAGGAGAAGATAGAACAAACTGTCATCGGGCGTCATCTACAAAGCACTTCGTTCTTCTCATCTGGTCTCACCCTCATTACCACCACAGAAGGCTGTCTAACAGATGAGCACAACACCTCCTTCCCAAGGTGTTTGTGAGAATCAACGACATAATATAGATTAAGTGCTTAGCACCACAAACCTATGAGGTACGTAGTGTCATAATTATTATTACTGTAAGTATTAGCCCCATTTTATAGATGAAAAACCTGAGTCTAGGAAGCCACATAGCAGGGATTCTATTCCAGCTGTGCCTGCTTCCAAAGCCCCTATTCCTAACCCCATCAAAATAGTGCTTCCCTGTCTCTTCCCTCTTCCCAAGGGATTGTCTGAAATCCATTGAAAAAGAGTACAAGAGGAAAAAAGAACTTAGTTAAATGTTTCTTGAACAAATAATTTAATGATAATTAAAGTCATTAAAAAACATTATTAATAAATCAAAATCATGTATTAATCACTAAAAATCACTCTATAAATATTTATCAAGGGCTATTTAGGTGCTGGTCATTGTGCTGCTATGGGAGATAAAAAAGGAATTAGATATGAATTCTGCCTGCCTGCAGTTTATAGTCTAGTAAACATGCAGAAATCTCTCTAGTGATAGTGGGAGCAACAAACAATAATAATAATTATAAAACAATGCACTAGCCCATATTGATGCATACTATATTCCAGACACAATAATCAGCATCTTGCATGTATCATCTCTTTAGCATTTTAAATAATCCTCTATGATAGGAATTATTACTTCAGTTTTACAGAAGAGAGACCAGAGCTCAGAGACGTTATGTAATATGATCAAAATTATATGATTTTGGAGTGAGACAGAACAAAGAAGAAAACTCATGTCTGTCTGACCCAAATTCACCTTCCTCACTGTTGTGCTATACATCCTTCCTCTTCCTAACCAGCCTCTCTACTTGCAACTGTAAAAAAAAAACTAGTTTGACTAAATGGCTCTAATAAAAAGCAGAATTACACCCATTAGTGCTAATAGGGAATGGTACCAAGTAAAATCACATGAACTCCCTTTTGACCTTCCAGTTTCCTATTTGGGTACAAATCCATTATATTATACTGTGTCTGGTCCTCCTGTGTGAAGAAAATGCACAGCACCTCCACATTCACACTGGAGTTCCACAGTCTTTATGCTTGTAGTGCATTCAAGCCAGTTCTGTGACAGCAGATCAGCTTCCTCCTTTCTAAAGTCATATGCCACTGTCCTATCACTGTTAACAGCCCTAAATCAAACAGCAATGATAGTTTGATTCTCCTTCAAAAGCTATATTTGAAGGACATTAATGAAGAATAAAATAATAATATCATGTATCTCTCATCCTTTCCTTCCAAGTTTCTCTCAGATAGCCAAGCCAAACACAGATAGGCTTGAAGTCATATGAAGGATATAATTGGGGACTATATTGAGGGTAAGAAATTTCAAGGCATTTGGGATGGTTGACCATTTCTCCACCTTCCATCATCCCAAATTCTCTCGGATCTGGCCACAGTTGCCTACCAATTTATGTCTCCCTCCTTCATCTCATACACACTCCACTTTAATTGCACAAAAATATCCCTTCATTATTCAAAATGCTGAAAAGCTATCCCGTATTCCCCAACCACAACCCACTTCAAGGTCAAGTTCAAGGTCCAGATCAGAATTCACCTTATCAGTGAAGCCTCCCCTGACCACTTAGTCTGGCAGGCTCAAGGACTTCTCTCATCATGCCCTGCTTCCCTCTGACATGGTCATTATCACCCTATATTTGGGTCTTGTCTTGGAACATCTTTCTTTCCCACTAAATCGACAGTGTAGGGACAGGACTTTATCTAGATCTTCTTTGTTGCCCTATTTACTGATGAAAAAGAAAAACAACTTACATTCTAGTAGAGGAGACAGTCAATGAAAAAGAAAGCAAACAAATAAACGAGCAAAATATTATGGATTGTGATAACTTCTAGACAAGAAGATAAACGGGTGACTTAATAGAGAATAAAAGGGATTTCAACTAACTTAGCATGGGTGATCAGAAAAGGGCTGTCGGAGGAGGTAGAATTTAAGCTGAGACCTAAAGGAAAAGAAAGATCCAGGTTCACAGTGAATTGAGCCAAGAACAATCTAGTAGGAGGCCAGTAAGGGCAAATTTCTGCAAGGAAATACGAGGCCATTATAATGGAAAGTGGTAAAAAAAATACCAGAGAGACTACAAAGAGACTAGATAAAAACAAAACAGAAAGAAGGCCAGGCCAGATCAGGCTGGACCTTGAAGGCCACAGTAAAGAGTTTTGGTTATTATAAATGCAACGGGAAGTTATTAAAAGATATTTTGTCAGAAAGTGACGTTATTTACGTTTTTTTAAAAGGCCATTCTGATTTCCATATGGCAAGCAAATGGATTGAGGGCTTAGAGGGAATGAAATTAGAAATGGAGAGGCCAGTTGGAGGGCTATGGTTCCATTACCAACCACAGCATCTGATATGGTGCAGGTGCTCAATGAAAGAGATTGAATGAATGAACGAATGAATGAATGAATGCATAAACAGGTTAGATCAAACTGGGGCTTACAGAAAAATGATGGCCAGCCAATGCTTTCCCAACTGGCTGTGATGATGTCCCCCCTCACCCTTAGCACCTCCAGCACTTGACTTATTCTGAAAAACTTCTAAAAAGCACATTCTGGAAATTCCTCACTCATCTCAGGCCCAGATTTCCCATGTTGCAAAAATCACCATCTTGCCCTGGTAGCATTTCATCGTGTTTGACATCATTTCTTGCCACTGTTTTTCATTCCTGTGAACAGAAAAAGGCCTCCTGTTTCTGGCAAAAAAAAAAAAAGTAGGTTCCGCTCCAACCAGAGAGAGAAGAGAAGGTGAAGAGAAGGGGGTGGGAATTCTGATGGGGACTTTCATCTCCTTTTCAGGAAGCTGGCTGTGTGCCATGCTTGTAGTCTTGACTTTAAACCTGTAAAACCTCAGAGTCCCCAGGAGAGCCAGGAGGGGCAGGCTCTTGGCACTCGGAGTTCCTGAGCAGCACAAGTATCCGCTTTTCCTCAGCCATCTCCTGCTTTATTAGCTAAGCTTCTCTGAAGCCCGGATGGGTGCATTTCATGCCGAGTTTAGGGTGAAAGCAATTTGGCAGGTTCCATTCCCAGGGTGCTCCGGAAAAGAGACTGGGGTTGTTGAACACAAGCCATGCTGGACGCTTTCCTAAACCAACAGGAATCAGCTGTTCTTTGACAGTGGGGTCTGCTAACAGATGGAAAATTCTTCAAGGGGAACAGAATAGAGGGAACTAAGAAGGTGCTGAGAATTCTGTACGGATATGATTCCAGCAGAGCATTTCCTCCAATATCCTCTAGGCCCTGGAAGAACGATTCAAAGGGACAAAGACGTAATTCTTCAATAGATATACTTATAAAAATGCAAAAGCAATAAAGGAAGATTTGCCTGGAGCTAATATCTGTGCCAATCTTCCTCTATTCTGTCTGTGGGTCACTGCCACAGCATGGCCACCGACAAATGGTGTAGGTCCGTGCCGGGAACCGAGCCCAGGCCGCTAAAGCAGAGCACACCGAAGTTAATCACTAGGCCATGGGGCCTGAACTTTTGAGCTAGAAGGGAACTTAATGACCAAATAGTCCCATTTCTCATGAGGAAGTTGACGTACAAAGATGTAAAGTGACTTCTCAAATTCGCCAAGCTTTTAAAGGACACAGCAGAAAGATGGCCCAGGTAACCAAACTCCACTCTGTCTAGCCTCTTTTGATATCGTACCTTGTCTGTTGCTCAGGAGGCACTGTAAGGTGGTGATTAAGGACATCTTATCATCGTACAGACCCAAGATGCAATCTCTGTATGACACTCACCAGATCTGTGACCTTTTACAGGTTTCTTCACAGGACACAAATGGGAATAATAGCACCGGCCTCATAGATATAAATGAGATAATGACTATAAAGTTGTGCACAGAAGTTGTGTGCCTGTGTATTCACCAAATACTTTACTTCTTTCTGGATATTGAAGACAACTGTGTTTCCCAGCCCCTCTGCACCTGGGTGGGGCCATATGACTAGTTCTGGCCAATGAAACGTAGACAGCAGTGATGTGTCTGCTCCCAGAAGTCCCACCTGTACCACCTTATTTCTGTTCTTTTTCTGCAATGAACGTACATTGGAGTCAGCAGCATCACAAAGTAGCAGGAGGCTGCATCCTTGAATTGCCATGTGGAGGAGAATCACCTGACCGATAGCATCCATATGAATTCCATGAGTAAGAAAAAAATGTTTCTGAGTTAAACCACATTTTAAGGGATTGTTAGCATATAGCGGATTGTCATAGCATTTAGGGAATTGTTTGTTATTTACCCTGACTAATACAGTAAACACTCATTAAATGATGGCTATTATAAATGGCATAATTTTTCTTTATTAAGAATCTACACACACTACAGATTCCTATAATCAGAACTTCTTTTCACAATACTGTATGTTGATAACCAATATCAACTCTGATGAGCGGTACCATCAGAATCTGAAGCCTTCAGCTTGTGAATCATTGAAGAATTCAACTGTGCTCCACATAATCTGCCTATATATAGCATTTTAATTTGTCAAAAATCAACAATTGAGGGGAGTTCTCATTTTTTTAAATATTCATTTGTTAAGTGATCACTAATCTCCAGACATTGTTCTAGGTACTATCACATATGTTGTCATACGCTGTCCTCACAATAGCCCCATAAGATTGTGAGATAACTAGTATTATAACCATCATTCCAACCATGCCCACTCCCACCTCAGGTCTCTTACACATACCGTTCCTTCCGCCAAGAATACTCTTGCTCCAGACATCTGCACGGCTCACACCCTAGCATTGTTAATTCCCTGGCAACTGTCTAAAACAATGTCCCTCTGCTAGCCACATCACCAAGCTCCATTCTTCTCTATCTCATTTGCACATATTTTGCTGTTCCTTCTTAGCACTGCTCACTGCTCGCAGACCAGAGCCGAGTCTCTGGTAGAAAGGTGCCCCTTAACTAATGCCACACTGGGTTCTCATTGTCACTCAAAATTATTATTTTGAGAGTAGGAAAGAAAAAAGTTGAAGGTTATATAAAAAACATAGTATGTTGAAAATTGTAGAAGCAATAGTGTGAATCTCTATTTATTTTTTAACAAAATAATAAAAAAGAAGTGTCTTTAGGAAAGTGTGAATGAATACTCTCTCAAATTGTATGTATTTTTTAGGCCATTCTTTAGAGATCTTACCCCTTCTCTCAATATCTGCATGTTAAAAGCTTATGATGACCCTTGCTAAAATCAAGAGCTATTGCCAATTATGTTATTGATGGATCCTGACACTGACACTGAAAAGCAGTGTCCCTCCTGAATAAGGACACAAAAACCTGGTGATCATTCTTCTGGAGAAGTTACCAGTATTTGTAGATTATTAAGAACAATGAATAAGAATTTCTTGAATGTGTCTGTAAAGAAATGCGGGCACTTGGTCCCCATGGAAGTCATCATTTTGGAGCAGACCTGGTGACTGATGAAGTGGGTTTTGTGTAAAATGCAAATTCACATTTTGTGGAAACTGGAAGCTCATTCATCTAATCATTTCTGTTATAGTCTATGACGGCTTCTGAAAATTGCCAGGGTAGGTTTTTTATTTGATCTTTCAACATTATTGGAGGTCATATAAACAGGATTATATGAAGTCTTTCACTGTCAATTAGTGTAATTCTAAATCAACATTCTGTCAGCGATGTGCAGATTTTACAGTGTAAGGAAGAAGAAAGAAGAGCTCATTTTTCTTTCAAATGAATTTTCTGATTTTGGTTAATGCTTAATTAAAAAGAGGGAGGGAGGGAGGGAGGAAGGAAGGAAGGAGTGAAAGAAGGAAGGAAGGAAGCGTGGGAGGGAGGGAGGGAGGAAGGAGGGAAGGAAAACAGGAGGGACAGAAGGAGGGAGCGATTAAATTTAAGATGATTTTGGAAATTAATCCATTCTTTATTGTCATCTTAAGAAAAAAAACAGAGTTATTGAAAGGTTGAAAAAATCCATTTTCTATGAAAATTGGATGCCTAAATGGTATTCCAATTTTATCCTCTAAAATGTGACTCTTTCTGAACCTAACATGTAGGAGACTTATTTTTAGCTAATAGATCTAGCACAGGGCACTAATTTTTTTGATGGAAATGAAAAAACAGACCAAATTTCACTTATTCGTGGACTATCAGCCCTACTATTAAGTGTAATTTGCTTCACTTACATTTGCCTTCAAGGATTTCAGAACACTTCTGGGACGATACTTTCCATAAGTCTCCATAAATATAAGGAAGAACTCCCTTCATTTGAAAATATTTATAAATACTGGATTAAATTTTCAGCTTCTCCTTTATATCTCCACAGGAAACCTCTCAGGGATGGATGAGAAAAGTTTTAGTATCAAATAAATTATCTGACTTATCTCCACAATATCATTGTAAAAAAAAAATGATATGCTTCAAGCTAAGGAAGTCGGAAAGAATCAATAGATGAAATAAAATAATCCAACTAATAGATGCTTTTCTGATCTAGCAATCTATGATCTATAGGACTGGCTTATTTCAGGCACTCAATGTTTTGCACTCCAGAATAGATTCAACCTATAGAGTTAGACCTCCAGGTGGAATCCCAGTCTGCCTCTTACTCTCTGTGTGACTCTATGTCCTCAACCCAAAAACAGAGGAAATTATATTCTATACCTCAGAGTTGCAATGAGAGTGAAATAACAAATGTACAACAATGACCAGCCCAGTGTCTGCCATGCTATCCCCATCGTGGTTGTCATCTTCACCTACCACAGTAGCTTCAAAATTAACCCTATGTCCAATCTTGCCTCCTTTAAATCCATTCTCAAAACTGCAGCCAGAGTGAATTTTCTAAAATATAAACTTGATCATAACCCTCTCATGCATAAAATCATTTAATGTTTCTCCATTGTCCATGAGCCGTAAAGTGGCAGACCAAGCCTTTCAAAATCAAGCCTTTGCCTTCCCCTCTAGTATCTTCTCCCATCCCTCCCTTCTCTCTCCCTATTTCCTGTCCCTGCTCTGAACTTCCAGCCACACAGAACCATTTGATAATCCTGAAAACTTCCTTCCATTTACTTTCACTCTTCTGCCTGTATCTCTCCCTGCCTAGAATTTTCTTTTCCTTCTTATCCTCAGAAGCTTAGATCAAAATATGTTTTTTTTTCCTTAAAGCAAGAAATGCCGGTCTTGATGCACAGAAGAAGGGAAAATTCATCTGCTCCAATGATGTTCAAAGAGGAGCAGGTGTCAATTTGCTTACCAAAGAGAGGACCCATTATGAACTCATCAGTCCTGCTGCTTTGCACATTCCCACTGTGGCATTTTTGCCTGCATGGTTAATATAGTCATAACCTAAGCATTCCCAAAGTCAGCCTGGCCAGCTTACAGTACATCTTAAAAAGCATCTGCAGCACAGATTGAACCAACACTTTAAAAATATTAAGAAATGATAAACATATGATTCTGCTTAAGTAGTTACGTGGCTGCAATTAAAGTTGAGGATAATTTCTCCTAGTGCTCTGCTAAACTATAGCTGTTTAGCAATGAGATAGGTACTCCTCAATTAGCTTTGGTAAGTGAGTAAAAGAACAGGACAGATAGGTGAAATGTACTGACATTTCCTCTTTGGGATTATGGTGAATTTGGGGATACTGTGGTCTTCATAGGACCCATGAACACCTACACTCTGCCAAGGTTCAGTCACTTTTTCTTCTTATGAAGTCCCCAAGAGAGATACATGTGCAAGAGAAGATGGAAAATAAGAAATCAAGTACCACTTTATTATAGTTAGGTGGGCTTTCACCTGAGACTCCAATTATGAGTTCTTCGGTTAGTTGGGATGGAGACATGGCTTGGATCACATAGTATGCAAAAGTCTAAGGAGCTTTACTTACTCTTCAAGTCCAGGTGCAAATCTATGGTTCTCTGGGTGGTCCCATGTATAAAGAGACATAAAGGTTAACACACAAAGCATACACTGGAGAAGAGTAGAGCAAGAGTAACACGTGGGGCTCCTTCTATGTAGAATTGTTACTTCTTTATTGGATTACTGCTTTAGTCTTTAACAAAGGTAAGACAAAGAAGGAGGATCATGGTTATGTAGGCCACCTTATAATACAGTTGTCTTGCCCACTAGTATTCACAGTCTGGAGAGTGTCCTAGAATCTCATTTTCCCTGTACACTCCAACTTACTTTACATATGACCTTCTGGGTCAACACTCTGGCCTTGAAGCCCTGTCAGTTCCAGACTCCAAAATCAGTTTCTTCATCTTTCAAGTGATACATTAGGCAAGATGCATCTTTGGTTCTTTCCAGCTCTGACGTAATGTTAGGTGACCACAAATAAACATTTTCTTCTATAAAGTAAGAGGATTAGTGAAATCCAGTACTTTTGCCAATAGCAAAATGAATTTCTTTTGGACATAAATTTTATTTTCATAGTCTTCACACTTCTATCCCTAGGCAACTCTTTCATAGGAGACTGAATGAGCGAAGGTGGTTGACTCAGCAAACATCTACCCCACTCCTGAATGAAAGCCCCAAACACCGTCACTTCAGAAAACTCAGAGTGTAAAAAATTAGGAAATTTACCCAGTCTTCCCTCTAGAGAATTCTAATGAGAATCAAAATAGTCAAAAATAAGGAAGAAGAATTCCCCAAATGAACATAATGGGATAGTCAGCATTTTTTCTCTTTTCTTCCAAGAAATCATGTTTTAAAAGCATTAAGAAGAACTTTTTACAAATTTAAACCCTGCAACCTGCATTTTCAATAAAGGTGGGAGATGGATGTGATCCGTAAAGTCCAAAATACACATAAAAGGCTACCAAAAACTGAGACTAGTAGAAGGCAAATAAGAGTAACAGATGACAAGAAGCGCAATGTGTGGCAAGAGAGTCCAACACTGTCAAACCTCAGACAGCATCAGCAAAGACACACTTGCCAAACGTGAGGTTCATGACCTAATGCAAAAGCTGTCACCCTTCTTTGCAACAGGTAAGAGAACTGAGTGAGCGGGTTTGGTGGAGAGGCAGAGAAAGCTCCACTGACAAAGAACCACACAGACCAGCAATATCTACAGGGATCACTTTGACAATGGAGCCTCTCTATGTGAAATCTCTGAGGCTACTCTCCTGGCTATAGGAGTCTCCTGAAAACAGCTGATCTGAAAAACCCCTTTCATTAAGAGATGAGTAATAATTTCTCGTGAAAATCATTCAAGAACGAGAAACAAGAAATCATTCAAGGATACTTTTGAAAAATAAAGAAAAGAGAAGCAAAATTTACCATGAAAGGAAGATTTCTCATCAGAAGAAAATTATGAACCAGCATGTCATGAATCAAAATATATTAGTAAAGCAATTGCTATTATTTTAAAAGAGCACAAGCAGAAATGTAGTAGCTTGGAAAGACAAGACGGGACAAAAGGAAGAGAGTAAAGATGAGCTGACACAGATGAGGAGAGATGTAGAAGAAAGAAGCAAAGCCATTTTACGTAGAGAGAGAGAAAATTGGAAGGGAAACAAAGGGAATAGATATTACAGAAAATATAGTAAGAGTCAAAAGGAATAAAAATAAGGAAAGCAAAAAAGTGAAGGAAAGAAAGAAAGAGAGAGACAGGAAGAAAGTAAGAAAGAAAAAGAAGGAAGGAAGGAAAGAAGGAAAAAAAGGAAGGAAAGAAAGAATTTAAAAAGAGTAGAGAAATCCATAGCAGTAGAACGCAGGCAAAGAGCGAACATATATATAATGCTTATAATATATAATACTTTTGGATAATGTGAATTATTACATGTACATTTTTTAAAGCAGAAAAAATGGAACAACATAGAGGCACGATAGGAAGGAAGGAAAAGTAACAGGCTTGATTCAACAGTTTGAGTACTCAGATTATTCAGCAAATACCTATTGAATGCCATTTTATGTCAGGCACTGTTCTAGGTATGAGTATGCAGCAATAAAGAAAATGGACAAAAATCTCTGCCCTTATGAACTTCATTCTCAAGAGTGAAAAAGGACAACAAACAAACAAAAATTTATTATATACCAGAAGGCAATAAATGGAGGAAAAAAAAAAGAAAAAAGAAAAACAGTGAGAGAGATTGCATGCCAAGGGGTAAAGGAGTTGTTTCATTGGATAGTTAGGAAAGACCTCACAGTTAAGGTGACCGTTGGGTAGAAGGACGGAGAGAGACATGCAAATATCCCAGGCAGAAGGAATGGGAAGCATTAAAAGCCCTGAGGCAGAAGTGTCTCAGCTTTTTGGAAGCTGCGTGGAGTCCAGAATGTCCAGAGTGCAGGAAGACAGAGGTGATTGGGAGGGAATGCCAAAGGAGAGGTAAGGGGGCCGGAGTACACATGGCTTTGAATATTGTTTAAGGATTTTTCTTTTTCTCTGGGTGAGAGGAGAAGATGTTGAAAAGTTTTAAGTAGAGACAGGAGATGACCTGATTTCTATTTTATTGTAAAGTATCGCCTGGGTGCTGTGCGTTGCTGCTGCTTAAAGCTAAGGCCAAATGAGGTAAATATTTTTCATTATGATAACCATTAACAGCTGGGGCTTGCCACCTTCTCAAATGTTTATGCAGAGCCAGATGTTTAGAGAATTGGCCTCTCCAAAAACAATCCCCTCCACTCCCTCCCATCCCTGCATTGTCAATATAAAGAGGAGGCTGGGATAGAAAGAGATCGTCTTTGGGAAGTGTAGTGGTTATGAAGAGAAGATATGTCACCGTTCTCCAAAGCCAAGGGAGGAAGTCTTCCAAATTATTTCACAAATTATCGGGAGGGTTATTTTCAAGATGAAGTTTTCATTGTCTGATTTGTTATCTACCTAACTGTAGAGTTCTAGAACTTTCCCTGTAGTACCAGAAAAGTAGAGGATTGAGAAGAGAGGGCTTAGTGGGGAGCTGCCTGAAGGACAGAAACACAAGACCACTTTGCCTCCAACCTCATTACAAAAGGTACAAGAGTTCAATCCCAAGATTGCCTGCAGCCTCAAGAGTTAGCCATAGAAGGTATAAGAGACTGGGGATTTATGGTGGTGTTGGGGTCACCCCAGGGCCCCTAAATCACAGAGATGTGTGGAGGTAGATACAAGGAGAATATATCAGAGGCACTTTCTTGGCACCAGCTGTGTGCCTGCTGGTGCATGGCACCAAATCTCACAACAGTGACAATGAGCTAGAACAGAAGTTTGGGAAACCCAAAGAAAACACTCAACTGCATCAAATAAAAAGAAAGACATTTGTGTTTTCTGTCTCCACCTATCACCCAAACACTCAAAACTGGAGAAAACTACTTTCCCTCTCCACACTAACATGAATGCTGTTTGCATAACTCTGTGATCACAATGATTTTGCATTGCACATAGGCAAACATTTTTTAAAAACTAATAGTACATGTAATATGCAAAAAGGGACCCCAAAAATGAGATGGTAAGAAAATGGCTGAAATTTGGTAATCTGTGACTCAATTCAATGTACTTATTTTACATACCAAGAAAGTATGACTTTCATAAGGTCACATAGCTAGTTAGTAATAATACTAAGTATAGAACACAGAGCTCCCTTCTCTCAGTTCACTGCAGGATCTTACAAAGCTGATCAGAGAAGCAGACAGCAGACTAACCATGTGACATAAGGATGCAAGCATATTTATGCTCACAGCTCCTTGTACCATCTCCAAAAATAAATGGTTGCACGTAGAGAAAACACAGAGCCATGAACCAGAAATCTGGTGAGCTCACTCCATAGTGTTATGACGATAATTTATAATGCTATTGCAATTATAGTAGAATTATGGCACGCCCAGCACCTAATAGAGCTGTGTGCACACTCTTGAGGAAGATGAATGTGCTGGCATCTCTAGCCGCAGAAATGCGATTAAATGGCTCCCATCCCCAATCCTGCCATTGATTTTTGTAGCCCTCCCATTAACATGATACTTCACATACCATCCCTCTATCATTCCTTGCAGGTGAAGACATAGTTTTAGAGTGTAAATAATTAGACCCTCAAAATCTAAGGTGACAAATCTTCCACGCCTCTAATTGCCATGAATCAGGGCACATAAATCAGAGTCTCTTTTGAGGATGTGTTCATGAGGAGAAGACATGTTTGCAGAATGAAACTGCTTTGTGTTTCTCTTTCCTCCTTTTGTCTCCTTGTGTATGCTTGGCTTTGAGTGTGAATCAGTTAGAATGGAGTGACTATATGAATCAGGACATTTTTGTAAAAGTGGGAGGTGCTCTTACCTTAGGACAAATAGACCAACAGGGACAGTCCCTGGCAAACAAGGGCATGCATTCATCCTAGTTTGGAGTCATAATGGCTTCCATCAGGAGTGTTGGTCTATGCTTTGTTCTCTCACAAAATGCTTTTCTGTGGGTTGTTCAACATTACCAAAGAGATAGCACAATAAAAGTTAGTAAAATGAGTACTTAGAGTGGCTACCTTTTATGAGTGCCTACTTTGTGATCCTAAATATCTGGAGTAATGATTAAGAACATTGGATTGCTTATAACAATCTGTTAAGTTGATCAACCACTCTGTGCCTCAGTCTTTGATACATATAAAGTACTTATATGAAGTAGCACTCATAGAAGTGAGCTATTGTATGCATTGTATGCGGAGTTCTTTATATACATAATGCCATCTAATTCTTTCAGGAGCCCTATGAGGCAGACATCATTAACCCAATTTTTCAGATGAGAACATTGAGGCTCGGCAAAGATAAGTTACTTTCCTGAGGTCACAGAACTCTCAGAAGTTGGAAAGTTTGTATTCAAATTCAAGTTTATCTGACATAAATCCTCAGTCTTAACTATAAGACTGCCATACACTGTAAGTCTAAATTAGGGTTAGCTGAACAAAAGTTGAAATGCTTTGTCTAACCTAGGCTGATATACTTATTAATTTACTCACTTGCCCACTTACCTCCCTTTAGGCATTTTATATGTGTATTTATTTGTTATCTATTTACTTATACAAATTCATCTCATTTCAGAAGGATTTACAGTAGTTTAAGAAATACATGCATTTTTTAAAAGATATGTTAAGAAATCAGAAAGAAAGGAAATAAAAGTAGAGAAAAATAAGATGAAGTCAAGGATGAGGTTAGTATTCATTACATAAACTTTTACTGAGCACATTCACTGTAGCTGACACCATTTAGGAACTGGGAATTTAGAAGTAAAATGACAAGATCATTTCTCTTCATGAACTTAGATTCTAATGGAAGAAATAAATACACAAACAAGTACAGGGTACTAAGGAAAATTGGAGAAAACGTATAAGACCCCGTGGGAGCATATAAAGAGCACTATCATGTCTGCATAATGCTCATCACAATCTGGTATTTTCCTAGCTTGTTTGTTTGTTGTCTGTCTTCCCCTCTGGAATATAAGCTTCCCAAGATCTGCTACCTTGTTTATAGCTGTAAACTATAAACTATAAACTACAGCTGTAAACTATCGCCTCTGCCTGGAACACTGCCCGCCACACTAGAGGTGCTCAATGAATGAGTGAATGAAGGAGGCTCAGAGAGGACAAAAAAGTGTTCTATTTTGCACAGATTGTAAGTTGCGGAACTATCCCAGTTCTACCCATCTCCCCCAGACCTTGGAGGTGACCTGCTTAGGTGATCACATCATACAAACACTGAAACTAGGCAAAGATTCAAAAGTAGTTCACGGTGAGTAGGTCAGTGAGTAAATATCAACCTGCAAGCAAAAAAGGGAATGGCCATTGCTAAGGTAAGAGCAGTACTTCTAGAAAAACCAATCTGTCACAGATGAGTGATTTGGCACACCCGGCGAGAGGCCGTGAAAGTGTTTAAATCCAACTCCCTCTGGCTCCAGGGTTCGCTTTCCACCATACCTCACTGTAGAGATGAAATTGGAGGAGATCTGCGAAATTACCTGGATAAAGAGAGAGTAAGAAGTTTAGGGCACAAAGGAAGGACGAAGAAAGGTGGAAAGTCAGAATATACAAATGTTGATTGATTTGCTTTAAAAAAAAAAACAGATTTCAGCAACAGAGAAAAATTGCTGTGCATTAATCAATGCATCATGAAAATGCATTGAGACAGACCGATGGCCTTAGCCTTTTGAAAATTTACTAATTTGGGTTCCTTTTTGTTTAATTCACATTTTCTTATATAGAAACCTCACTGCGTGTTTGGGAAATGGGTTTGAGAATCAGGAAAGAATTCTTGGTGAAGTTCTAAAAATTCTAAACTCTAAACCTAGTTCTTTCAGCTGGAACAAAAAGCTGAGGCAGTAACTTCCCTTCCTTGGGGCTTTGGCTTCTGCTTGTGTCAAGTGAAGAATTTGGAACCAGTTATTCCCAAGGCTCTTTCCGGCTCTCGCTGTCTATATTTCTGATGCTCCGGACAAAAACAGGAGACCTGGTTCTGGTCCCAATGCTGCATCTTATTTTTGGCTCATCTCTTTTGTCCCTCTCCCTAATTTTCTGCTCTTCTAAGTTGGGATAAAGTGTAGAACATTTGCATAAAGTTTTGGAGTTTGAGGACCCTCTTTGTGTTAGCTTGTGTTCAGGCAGTGCTAGTATCTGCCCACCTGTCTTACAGGTGCTTTGCATATCAAATGAGGTCATGAAGATGTAAGTACTCTGGTAATCACCAACTGCAGCAATACAAAAGAATCAACTGTCCTCTGTACCCATACTATTTTTATATAGACGTGGCAGTCTGTTTTTAAGAGAGGTTAAAAGCCTTTTCCTAAGAGACAGGTTAAGATAGAAGCAGAGGCAGAAAGTCTGTCAACATTTTTTTTAAATCACTCTATAATCAACTCTGTAGTTGATTAAGAATAAAATAAGATAAAATTAAATCAAGTGAAAATAAAATAGAAGACACGGTCTCTCTTATGTGGTTGCGAAGATAGATTTCGGTCCAGAACACTAGCAAGAAGCAATGTAGTAAACAAGGATGCATAAAGTAAAAGGAAGAGGGAACTGGGGGCCTCAGTTTCCTCATCTGTATTTGAGATGTCAAACTTGGTGGGGGGAGAGGAGGCAGAGGCCAGGTTGCCAACTCAAGTGCCTACAATGGACCTGTCCCTAGAAGCCACTTGATGTCAGGAAATGGGGAGTCCAGGATGTGGGGTGGGGGGACAACTTGGGCAGCTGCATGAAAAAGACAGCCCCTACTCAACTGCAGCTGATATTTGCCCTACACAGTTTATTCAGAACATACGCCATTTTTGGCAAAAGACGCCAGAAATCTGTATTATGATTTAAAAATGTCTTGATTTTTAAATGCTGATAACTGAATTCAAAAAAAAACCTCTGGGTGGTTAAGAAATGTTACACCCCATCTAAATATCTGGCAGTTTTCTATCTTTGAACTAGATGATCTCTAACTTCTTTTACTGCTCTGACATTCTAAGATGCTATGAGATGCACACTGGTATAGAAGTACTGTCTGAAAATGGGTCTGTAGGTCATGGGTAACACTGAGTAGTAATAATGACAGCAGTAACATTAACATCTTATACACGTGTGACAAATAACCATTTACAAACCTCTTTGGTACCCATTTTGTCTCATAAATTTCATAGCAACCCTTTGAGCTAAATGAGATATTGAGAAAACTGAAATCCAAGGGAGGTTAAAGGACTTGTATAAAGCCCCATGGCAGGTTAATTGCAAAATCAGGACTGAAGTATGTTGTCTAAAATGATATGGATGAGCATTTTCCTACAGGATGACAAAAGTACAGCAGGGCCCATTTTCTCTGGTGCTATCTGGGCATCCTTTGGACAAAGAGAACACTGCAATGAAGGATGGTGAGTGAGAGCCACTGTCCACTGATTGGCAGTTTGGAGGGAAGTGGACAACAGAACTTCCCTCCTGGTGTTGCCCATCTGGTGCTCCCAGGCCTAGAAAGGAGACTTGGTATGGCAACAACCTCATCCTCCCAAGAATCTGGGGAGGCCAATGTCAGTGCTTGTGAAACCGTGTGTTGGGGGGCTCACTAGCATGGGCATCAACCAGTTATGATGAACTGTAGTCATTGTGTTGGGCTGGGTATCAGCTCCTTAGCTACTGGATAGTGAGAAATCCAAGAATCCTGGAGGAGTGGTCAGACAGCCAGGGTGGTGGTGGTGGTGGGCATGTGGGAGGCTCAGGCCAACAGCCAGTTAGCAAACAGCATGAACATGTTTCAATATTTGAGCAACCAGTAAGGCTGCAGCAGAGCATCCAGCCCTGGCTATAAAGGACAACAAACTTTTGAGTAAAAAGGTTCAAAAGGTTCAGTGACATCAAGACTTCCAGAGGAAATGGCTAGAAATCCTGTTTTGTGCATTTTGTTTGGTTTTGTTTATTTTTTTAATTTTTTTACTGCAAGACATCATTTGGATTGACACGACATGTGCTTCCATAAGAAATCAATATGGAAACCTAAAGGAACAAATCTGTGAGTTCAAAGCCCTGCAAATGGTTATGGGTAGAGTGATCACGTGGTCTGGTTTGCCCTGGATGGTCCCAACGTCTGGATTCTTCTTTCAGCCTCAAGAATGTCGTGGTTTGGGTGATAAATTTTGTGGTTGAACTAACTCTTAAGTGTTGTCTGACCAGTGGGAAAAGTGAAAGAATAACTGAGAATGAGGGGTGAGGAAAGATTGTGAAAGCTCGGCTGACATGAACATGACGTGACATGATTAAGTGGGCATGAACAAGACAGATGAAAGTATAAGTGGCTTAAAGAGAGAGTCCAGGGAGGAAGCTGTTGGATTCATTATTTTGTGAAATTCCCCAGGAAGATGGTTTCTGTAGAAGTGGAAAGCTAGGGGCAAACAATGCCAACAACAATAAAAGTAGCTACCATTGAACCAGCGCCCACTAACTTCTGGGATCTTTGCTAAGGGGTTAGATTATATTTGGATTTCAACTCTACATCAGCTACCTGAGGTGAACAGAGTAACCCCAAGTTAAACATGAGAAACTCTGGGGCCAAGAGAGGTTTAATGACTGAACCAGGACATGTAGCATGAATGAAGCAGTGAAAGCATATGCTTTGCACCCAGCCTGCCTGGATGTGAAACATGGCCCTGCCACACACTAGCTGTAAGCATCCTTTTTAAGAAGAGATTTTCTAAGATAAAGATAAAGATACCAAAGAGCTATAGAGCTAGGAGTAGGAAAGCAGGAAAGGGATGTCCTTTTACTCCCAGGCCAATAAAATTTTCCATTGATCAACATATATTGAGTTCCAACCATGTGTTTAGAAGGTGTAAGATTCTCCAGAAAATACCAATGAAAGTGTAAGACATAGTTTTTTCACCAAGGAACATGTGATCTATGATTGGAGGAGAGGAATTGATGTCACCAGCACTTTGGCATAGTAGGAAGAACACAGTCTTGAGTTAGATGCTCTGAGATTGATTCCTAGCTTTGCCCATTACCAGCCACATGGCAGAGGCAAGTCGCTTACTTATTCAGAGGCTTGGTTTCCTCATTTGTAAGCTGGAGTTGGAAATAAGGCCAAACTCATGAGATAGTGCAAATCAGATAAAATAATGAAAAAGTACTCTGCACACTGTAAAAGGATATTCTAAAATAAGCTATTATTCTTGCAGGAAGCAGTTAGAGGAAATTATGAAAGAGATGTCAAAGCAACAAGTGTCCAAGGGAAGCTGAATTTCAACAGAGCTATAGTCTCTTGATGGACTTATAGCCTATCAGTGCTTAGGTCTTGCATCTACTTCTCTTTGTGTGCTTTCTTTCTCATTCTCTTTTTTGATTGAGAAACTTCATTTCCTTATTCCATTTAGCAGTTTCATAGGTCATCGCTCTTTGGAGATGGAGGTTATTTCTGCTATTCTGTTTTCTTTTCATTCAGCCATGTAATACTTTTTCCATATCAGGCAAGCTCACTCTGAAAGGGGGGCTAGCAAATTGCATCTCTGGATGCTGGGTGGAAGTCACTTGCCTAGATTTAAATTTCCAATAATGTTTTTAATATTTAGCATTAACCAGCTCCATAAATATGTCAGAGATAATGACCATCCTTTCTGTACAAGCAGTGACATCCAATAAACTATGGAATTCGTGGATTTCCTGCAATACTATACAAAGCTTTAAAGACAGAAGCAGTTAGTTGTTTGGATGTGTGGGTGGGAGAGCCTGCACTCATATGCATATGTGTGTTTCAATGGAGTCTTCCTGAAAGGACATATTTCATTGTCTGTCTCCTTAGAAACAGTCACACCAGATGATACCAAGTGCTACTTCTCATAGTTTTTGTCTTCATAATGGAATAAAAGAAAGAGATTTGTTGGTTATTGTTACTAAAATCCACCCTCAACTTTACTAAGATAATAAACCTTGAGGGTCTACTTCTCAAGATCTGTAAATTTCTGCTGTAGTCCTTCATTCATATGCTGAAGGCATCTATGAGGGTAAATGCCAAAAAGGTTGGAGGAAAGGGAAGGAAAAGGTTGTGATAAAAGGAGGAATAGGATCTTTTCAAAAGAAAATAGGGGAAGAAGAAAACAGTGGGTATGCCACACTCCAAGAACTCTATGCAAATCAGTTGCCAGAGCTACTTGTCATTATTAACAATTGCATACTTTATTGAACAATTATCCCCTGCCATGGACTGTACTAAATAAACACTTAGTAAGCATTGTTTAATTTTATTCTCAAGAACACAAGGAGGTTTAGCAATTTGCTTAAGACCACGCGTCTAGGAATTGAAGAGCCTGATCAGTGATTGGGTGGGTAATTCTGCTTAATTCTGTGGTTCTCTGTTAAAGACTCACCTATCCACAGATATATACCCCATCCTAGGAGATAAAGGAAGAATTTGATGTCCATGCATCTCATACCTTTATCTTATTTCTGTATTGGTTCAGACCTTGATCAAGGATGACGATGGATACTGGTTAGTGGACACAGATCTCAACAATCCAAACACCTAACCATGGCCCATGTGACATGCTTGATTTGACCCCTGGCACATCCTAAGTCATAGCCTCTTCCTGCGGTAGGTAAAAAAAAGAAATGGCCACAAATACTTTGCAGTGCTTCCTATCAAGAGATGAAGTCATTTTTCTGATCTCTTGAATCTGGGCTGGTCTTGTGACTTGCTTTGACCAGTAGAATTTGGTGGAAGTGATACTGCATGCCTTCTGAAGCAGGGCCTCAAGGGGCCTTGCAGCTTCTGCCCTCACGCTCTCAAATAGCGCCTCCACATGAAGAAGCCCAAACTATCCTATGAGAGACGTGGCCCATCCAAGAACCTGTAGCAGCTGCCAGAGTGAGGTCATCTTTGACCATTCAGCCCCAATCCAGCCACCAGAATGACTACAGCTACAAGATTTGTGTTTTAAGCCACTAAGTTTTGGACAGCTGATAACTGAAACACCCTTTCATCCTCCGGGCTCTGGGCTCCAGCTTCTCTGATCTTCTCTCAGTTCATGGAACATGCCACTATTTTTCCCACCTCAAGGACTTTTCATATGTGTGCTCTATGCGTGGAAAATTCCCCCTTCCTGACTTGGCCAATGCTTTACTCCTTTTCATCATTCAGGCTACAGCTTAAAAATCACCTCCAGAGAGAATCCTTACTGACCATCTATATACGGTAGACTTCTTATTTTCCATATCAGCCCCTTGCCTGTTTTTTCATTGCCTGTACAACAATCTGTGATTACCTTGTTATTGCCTATTTTCCTCCCACCCAAATGAGAGTGGGTGGAAGCAATGTTTGTCCTCTTCTCCACTGCATCCTAGAAGAGTGTCTGGTCCACATTTCCTTGGATTCCTTTACCATTTTTGTGCATACCTCTGCCCAGAGTGTTCTCACTCCCAGCATCCAGCATTAGCTTCTCTTTTCAGAGGGCTGCCCCCAGGCTGCTGGGGCCCAGCTGGAGTTGACTGCACCAAAACACAGAGAACTGAAGACCTGGAATTTGGATAGCCTTAGCCAATGACCAAGGAGTGGGGTGATGAGTATAAATACTCCAGCTCCGTCATCCAGCTCTTGTCTCCTAATCAGGACAATTCTGAGGTGTGGTCTACACTGTCTGCAGTGCTCACCTGCAGGAGTGAGCAAAGTTGCCTTCCATGGCAGCCTCCTTGCTTATTTTCTTCCCTGTGTCCGTGGTACGTGCATTGTACCCTTGATTGGCTTCCTTCCTTCCTTGTCGCACTTCCCCAATCCCTGCAGGTTTTTGCAGGAAAGCTTCCTAATAAATCACTTTCATACAAATCCTTGTGTTACAATCTGCTTCTAGGGAAGCCACCCTAAGACAGTACGTTTGTTGAATAAATCCATTAAAGCAATTCTTGATTTCCATGAATTTGCTTTTCACTCTGACACACTTAAACCAACCTCATAATCAGAAATCAGACATATTCTGCAGCATCACCAGCTTTTGCAGCCATGTTGGTGCAATCATTTCAATGTTTTATTGCAATTTGCCCTAATGTTTTATAAAGATGAGTGGGAAATGGAAAAATGGAAGTGCTGACACCAGCAGTTAAACAATCAAGACAAAGATAAAAACCAGTTGGTATGCTGAAAGCAGGGAATTTGGGGTTATATCAGAATGCTCGATGGACTGAATCTGGTCATATGGGTGTTCAATTTTGAAGAACAAGCACCAAATTAAAGAACATATTCTGGAAATAGATCATCTAGGACTGTACTGAAAGATGAGGCTTATTAAAAGATACAGAGAAATCTTTAAAAAGTATGAAAATTATGAAAATTGGCACCAAAAACCCTTCCAGAGTTCCAAAGGCAGAGAAGGTCGCAAACCAGAAAGCAGTTCTCAGGAATCGAGCTTAGTTTGTGCTCTCTTGTCAAGAGGAGAAACAGTCCCATACTTAAGTCTCATCTGACAAATGTTTCAAGATATCTGGTAAAATGCTGTTAAAGTCACCTTCACAGTCTGATGCTGCATTTCCACTCAGTCTCTTGCAAAATCACCACCAGCCAGTCATTCTCCCACATGTTAAAATAAATTTCTTCTACTTACTAAATGTCACTTTAAATAAGCTGAAAAAATTAGGTTTTTGAGGCAAGAAATTACATAAGACATAAGTTCTACTATCTGCATTTAGTGTTCAAACCAATTGTTAATATGTTAACCATTGCATAATTAAAAAGTTTAGTAACACTTTTGGATTCGTGGAACATAACTCCTCCATGTCACGTGGAAAGTTTTGGGTCTTTTCAGTTCTATTCATTCAGCTTTTATATGGGTTTTTTTGTTGTTGTTGGAATTAATGTATTATGCATGACAGAATGGAATAATACAAATCACAGCTCTGCCACCAATTATGTAACCTCCTGGAAGCTGGTCTTTCTGAGCCTCAGTTTATTCAGCTGGAATAATGCTTCCTATGTAGGGGTGTCATGAGGATTAAGTTAGAGAAATTCGATAAAGTACATAGGGCACAGCCAGCATTCATTGGATCTTGATTCTCTTTCCCATGCTCCCCATTACAAAACAGTTGGTTTGAATGATTTTGCACAATTTGACTATCTCGGCTTGAAGACCAGGTCTGAACTTAGCATGACACACAAGGCTCCATGTGCTCTGGCCTCCATGTGTTTTTCCCGGTTCATCCATCTCTTGCCCCTCTCCCCACCCATCTCTCTGCTTCTAAAGGAGCACGTGGAACTACTTGCAGGAAGTACCGTGTTCTTCTCGCCTACAGGCCTTCCATCTTCAGAACGCCCACCCCAGGACTTGGTTCAGATGAAATATCCTACTGGACTTCTGAAGTCCCCACATCCTCCAGCCTGGGCAAAGTGTCCCTCCTGTACAGTGTCCGAAAACCCCGGGTCTCCCTCTAACACAACACTTATCACTCAGTTTTTAACATATCTTTAATGCCAGTTTCCTCTATTAGATCATAACCTCCTCAAATAAAGATCTTATATTACCTTAAACTTACAAGCTTCTGTTCTAAGCTCTTTCCATGTGTAACTCATTGTTTTATTACAATAACCCTAAGTATTCTCATTAGCCCCATTTTAGAGATGGGAGAAATTTAAATGATTCTCTCATGACCAAATATGTCATAAGCAACAGAGCCAGCTCTCTTACCTCCATGCTAGAACCCTGTCTCCTGCCCCAGGCCTGGGATAAGAGGCCCACAGGTACTCAGTAAAAACTGAATAAACATGATTCTACCCCGGGGAGAACCAAGATCTGAGCAGGCATATAAACAGTTTTTAGACCAAAGGCCACACTGTCACGATTTGTTAAAAAGAAGGCAAAGAACTAGCAAATAAAACCTAGAGTCTGGAAGAACCTCTTCCCGCCAGTGTCATGAGTTGATTCTGGAATAATGGAGCGTGTGCTGCCTTGGAGACCAAGAGACCTGATTTCTAGTGTCTAGGTGGGTGACCTGCTCCTTGATAGACCTCAGTCGCCTCATCTATTAAATAAGAGCAATGGATGAAGTGGACTCAGAAGCCCTCCCAAGATTAGACGTTTATGTTCTGTGGTTCTAACAGAGGAGTCCCACTTCAGAGACTTGAACTTACTGCACCCCTGCCTGTCAATGGTCACTTCCTCATCACCATTTCTGTCTCATTGTGAAATCCTGGCTTTGTGACCTCCAAGCCACGCGATCTTGGAGGTTACTTAACCTCTTGGTACATGTTTTACGTATCTGTCTCCACTACTGGAAAAAGAAGTGACATATTACTGCTTAATCACCTAGGCCTACAGAGTCTCATCCTTAGTAGGCATGGCCATGGGAGGGAAAAGGAAATTGATATGCAGATTTTTACCAAGCCACGGTGCATCATTATTTAAAATAATTCTAGCAGATAGACAGAGAGAGAGGGGGACTCAGAGGTCGTATTGTCAGCTCTATCTCCAACCTTTGGGTCAATGATTGAGTGAACCAGCTGCCATAGGGGAAAATGACTACTCACAATCACCATTTTTGTGTTCAAGTTTGATTGAGACTAACACATGGGACAATGCAATGTTTATACAAACTGTGATTGAAAATATCGGCAGGATACAGAGGCCAAGTCCATGTAGCACAGAAAATACTGGTAAAAATCAAAACGTTCAGTTCCAGTTCATAAAAGGATAAATATAGGGAAATGTTGGATGCAAGATTTTGGAAGTAAAATTTAATTTCCTTGCTAGATGTTTCACATGATCTGAAACGCTATGTCTGCCCATCATATTTCTCCATAATTTTAGTGGGCCATGAATCTTGAGATGTGAGAATACCTTGCACACACCATTCCTATCAGCAGTGTTTCCAGATGCTTCTCCACGGTGTCACCTGTATCAGAAGAGTCCTCATTCCCTCTCTCCTTGCTTTCGAGCCTCCTTGCTTTATTTTCTCTGTGAAATTATACGTTTATTCATCCATCTGTTTATTGTCTGTCTTCCCTCTTAGAATGTGAGTTTCACGATATCAGGAGCCTTTTTTTAATTCATCTCTATATCCTCAGCTCTTAGTGCACTCCCTAACCCATGTTAGTATGTTCATTCCTGAAGAAAAAAAAAAAAAGAAAAAAAACTTTAGAATAAATGAACAGGTGAATGAAGAATGAAGAATTCTGGAATTGAAGGGCTCTGGACTTTAGGGCCAGACAGACTCATGTGAATACCAGCTCTGCCACAGTTCTCAGAATCTCAGTTTTCTCATCTACAGAACAGCCGTGAGGGTTATTGTGAAGATTAAGTCAGAAAACGCAAGCAAATCTTCTGTAGAGAATAGTCTCCCTTCAGTTGCTAGTGTCTCTGGCCCTGGCTTGACTTTAGTATTGTTCCAAAGTAATTTTCCAAGTTCAATTTCCTATTCCCTCAAAATAAGATGCTACCCATGTAAGGCTGGGAACACGTCCCACACTCCTTCTATATCCCACTGCTGCAGCAAGCACAGACAGGAGCAGAGAAGGCACCTCCCCAGCATGGGTGCAGACCAATGCATCAGTCAATCACGGGAGTCCAGAAAGACACGAGGTCTCCATGGTGGCCACCAGGCCTGCCTTGTTCTCCACTGAGCCCCAAGGCCAAGCTCAGCCTGGCACATGGCAGGCACCCCGCATCATTGGCTGAACAGTAAATCTGATTGGCTGAGGGTGAGCAAGAACAGGCAAGGCCTGAAGACAAGAACCCCCATTAGTAGACCCTACACCTATGTGGGAACTGGGCAGCGCAGGAGAAAGAGGAGGACTTTGGAGGAGAAACGTGGCAAAGGCTGCACACAGAATATGAGCAAAGACCTTGCTTTCTGCAGTGATCCTGGCTTGCTTGAAGAACCCACAAGCCAGAGCTGGTTCCCAATTGCCTGGATGTTTGTTTGTTTAAAGCGGAAATCAAACCAAGTGTTACCATCCCCACCTGGACACATAAACAGTGGGGTGGATTTATCCATCTGTGTTTATCACCAGGGTAGGACTAAAGGGCTGTTTTCTGTTTTTGTAAAAAGTTGCACAAACTCGCTTGGAAGGTCTGTTTTGCTTCTCCTGGGAGGCAGGAGCACCCCCCACCACCTCCCTTAGGAATGCGTAACCCCTTTCCTCTTCTTTTTTTTTTTTTTTTTTTAAATTTTTTGTTTATTGCAGTAACATTGGTTTATAACATTGTAAAAATTTCAGGTGTACATCATTGTACTTCTATTTCTGCATAGATTACATCATGTTCACCACCAAAATACTAATTACAACCCATCACCACACACATGTGCCGAATTATCCCTTTCACCATCCTCCGTCCCCCCTTCCACTCTGGTAACCACCAATCCACTCTCTGTCCCTATGTGTTTGTTTATTGTTGTTATTATCTACTACTTAATGAAGGAAATCATACGGTATTTGACCTTCTCCCTCTGACTTATTTCACTTTGCATTATACCCTCAATGTCCATCCATGTTGTCACAAATGGCTGGATTTCATCATTTCTTATGGCTGAGTAGTATTCCATTGTGTATATATACCACATCTTCTTTATCCATTCGTCCCTTGATGGGCACTTAGGTTGCTTCCAAGTCTTGGCTATTGTGAATAACGCTGCAATGAACACAGAGGTGCATGTACCTTTACAAATTGGTGTTTTCAAGTTCTTTGGATAAATACCCAGCAGTGGAATAGCTGGATCATATGGTAGTTCTATCCTTGCTTTTTTGAGGAATCTCCATACTGTTTTCCATAGTGGCTGCACCAGTTTGCACTCCCACCAGCAGTGTATGAGAGTTCCCTTCTCTCCACATCCTCTCCAACACATGTTGTTTCCTGTCTTGTTAATTATAGCCATTCTGACGGGCGTGAGGTGATATCTCATTGTAGTTTTGATTTGCATTTCCCTGACAGTTAGTGATTTTGAACATCTTTTCATGTGTCTGTTGGCCATCTGTATATCTTCTTTGGAGAAATGTCTGTTCAGGTCTTTTGCCCATTTTTTAATTGGGTTGGTAGTTTTTTTGTTGTTGAGATGCATGAGTTCTTTATATATTTTGGAGATTAAGCCCTTATCAGATGTATGGTTTGCAAATATCTTCTCCCAATTGTTAGGTTGTCTTTTCGTTTTGTTGATGGTTTCCTTTGCTGTGCAGAAGCTTTTTAGTTTGATGTAGTCCCATTTGTTTATTTTTTCTATTGTTTCTCTTGCCCGGTCAGACATGGTGCTTGAAAATATGTTGCTAAGACCGATGTCGAAGAGCATACTGCCTATGTTTTCTTCTAGAACTTTCACAGTTTCAGGTCTTACATTCAAGTCTTTAATCCATTTGGAGTTAATTTTTGTGTATGGTGTAAGGTAAGAGTCTACTTTCATTTTTTTGCATATGGCTATCCAGTTTTCCCAACACCATTTGTTGAAGAGACTTTCTTTTCCCCATTGTATGTTCTTGGCTCCTTTGTCAAAGATTAGCTGTCCATAGATGTGTGGGTTTATTTCTGGGCTTTCGATTCTATTCCATTGATCTGTGTGTCTGTTTTTGTGCCAGTACCATGCTGTTTTGGTTACTATAGCTTTGTAGTATATTTTGATATCAGGGAGTGTGATACCTCCAGCTTTGTTCTTTTTTCTCAGGATTCCTTTAGCTATTCGGGGTCTTTTGTTGTTCCATATAAATTTTAGGATTCTTTGTTCTATTTCTGTGAAAAATGTTGTTGGAACTTTGATAGGGATTGCATTGAATCTATA